>NC_143256.1:126382155-126693518 GCF_984573655.1 Nuphar pumila
CTCAGATTTCTTTCGTGAAAATCTGATGGGATCTTACTCTTAATTTGTACATATATATATATATATATTTGTGTATATGATATAGTATATATGTATATGTACATAGGAAAACCTGTATGTTCGAACGGGTTTTCCTTCGAACACGGTCGAACGTGCGGCATAATGCCGTGCATTCTTTGTTTTTTTGAAAAAATGACAATTAGCATTTTTCCACCCAGAGATTTAGTGGTGGTCAAAACCACCGCCAAATCTCGAGTGCAAAGATAAATAAAAAAAAGACGAATTGTCGCCATTCGATCAATGGTGACGCTTCGTCCGAGTATCATCAAACACTTTATGTGTTTGATGATACGGGTTACTCTATGTACATATATATGTATATATATACTTTTATATACATACTATATATATTTATCTATTTTGTAATATTATATATATATATATATATCATATATAAATATATATATATAATATATAATTGGGGACAAGTCAAACTGATTTGACCTTGACCCCAACGGCTAGAATTCTAGCCATTGGAGGCCTCTCTCCCACTTGTTATGCTCACTCTCTCTCTCTCTCTCTCTCTCTCTCTCTCTCTCTCTCTCTCTCTCTCTCTCTCTCTCTCTCTCTCTCTCTCTCGTGTATAAATAGGGGTGTTCTCCCCTTTGTAAAGTTAAGCTTTTGCAAGCTTGTTTCATTGAATAAAGTATATTTTTTATATTGTGTGCCTTATTGTGTGTATTCCCTTTGTGGGATTTGTGAGTGTGTTCCTTAGGAAACACTTTTGTGATTCTCTTTGTGGGATTTGTAAGTGTGTTCCTTAGAGAACACTTTTGTGGTTATCCACTCAAGTTGGAGTTGGGGGACTACTGGAGACTCTTTGAATCTTTACATGGTATAAGAGCTAAATTCTTTTTTTATTTTCATTCAAGTGTTCTTGATTGAGACATTGGTGGAGTGTTTGTGAGATCGTGATTGTGCAAGTATGCATCATTAGAGCATTCAAGTGCTTGCGTGATATCGGTGGAGTGCTCACATTCTCCTTTTTGTTTTTTCTCTTCTTTTCTATCTTCTTCTCTTTATCCCTCTCTCAAACCATTCTTTGTAAAATGGATGACAATGAAAATGTCACTATTAAACCCGTGAAACTCAATGATTTAAACTATGTAACATGGGCGTCTATTATAAAACACCTTATTTGGGGAAAAAGGTTGTGGGAACTAGTAGATGGGTCTAATCCAGAACCCAAGCTAATTTTCACCAAGGTAGAAGGTGAGAAACAGGTTTCACTAACCGAAAGTGAAAAGACTAAAGCCATTACCAGCTATGAGAAGAAGTTGAAAGAATTAACAATGGGACATGCCAAGATTATGTTTTGACTCATTAATAGTGTAGATGTTAAAAAATGCTCTAGACTTGCCAAATTCGAACATGCAAACAAGGGTTGAGAGTATCTCAAGAGAATGTATTCTCTTAATGATATTGCATGTGTGTGTAATGTGTAAGATAGAGTTCGACCCAAGGTAAAAAAAGCATTAGAGAATACTATAATGATTTGTCCGAACTTTGGAAAGAATTGGCTCTTTTAGAGCCAAAATGGCATTGCCCCGAAAGTATTGAGCTCCGCCAAAAACAAATAGATGCAAAGCAAGTTTGAAGAGACTAAGCATATTCTTCTTCATAGAGGAAAATTATATTGAAGACACTATAGAGGAGTTGAGTATGAAAGAAAATAGGTTGAAAAAGTGTGTGGCAAGAAATGAAGATGACTCAGTCTTAGTTGTCTCTAAACCAGAAAATTATGTTTGTGCATATAAACCACCTCATTATAGTAGACAAGGAAATAACTATGATAGAAAGAAAATTATTTGTTATTATTGCTATGAACCGGGATACACCAAACCCCAATATCCTAAGCTAAAAGGGACGTTAGAAAAGAAGGTTGTTTCGGTTGGCTCTACACAAAAGTCAAATGACATTCCCACTGTTAAGATGAATATACTTTTATATGTATATATGTATGTACATATATTAATATACAACAACAACAACAACTACGCCTTCATCCCAAAACAATTGGGGTCGGCGATATGAACCAAAAAAGAAAATCATTATGGGTCTTCCACATGAATCCTTCTCCTCCAATCATTTCTATCCAATACCATGTCCTCGGTGAGGTTCAAAGCATTCATATCATTTCCTATCATCTCCATCCAAGTCTTCCTAGGCCTACCCCGACCTCTTTTAACTAATATATTTTCCCATTTCTCCATCTTTCTAACTAGAGCATCATTAGGCCTTCACCGAATATGTCCAAACCACCGTAAACGATTCTCTCTCATCTTATTTTCAATGGGTGCAACGCCTACCTTCTTACGTATCTTCTCGTTTTGAATCTTATCTTTTATTGTATTTCCACACATCCATCTAAGCATACGCATCTCAACTACACTCATTTTTTGAATATGATGTCTCTTGGCAGCCCAACATTCCGTACCATATAGTAAAGCGGGCCTAATAGTGGTCCTATAAAACTTTCCCTTCAACTGCAATGGCATTCTACGATCGCACAACACTCCAGTTGCACTTTTTCATTTCATCCACCCAACCTTTATCCTATGATTTACATCTTCATCAATTTCTCCATACTTTTGAATGATAGATCCCAAATATTTGAAACAATCATCCACCGGTATTTCTTGCTCACCAAGCTTCACTACACTCCCATCACTACTTCGTTGATTACTAAACCGACATTCCATATATTCTGCCTTACTCTTACACAACATAAAACCTCTTGCTTCCAATGTCTGTCTCCATAATTCTAACTTAGCATTAACCCCAGCTCTAGACTCATCAATCAAAACAATATCATCAGCAAACAACATACACCACGGCACATTTTCTTGAATTGATCTCGTAAGCTCATCCATCACTATAGCAAATAGGAAAGGGCTTAAAGCAGATCCTTATTGTAACCCAACCGTTATATGAAAATTGTTTGTCACCCCTCCGCAAGTGCGAACATTGGTTACTACTCTTTCATACATATCTTTAATTATACTAATGTACTTGAGAGAAACACCTTTTTTCATCATTGTCTACCAGAGAACGTCCCTAGGTACTATATCGTATGTCTTCTCCAAATCAATAAAAAACCATATGCAAATCTTTGTTCCTCTCTCTATATCTCTCAATAAGTTGTCTAAGAAAATGTATAGCTTCCATAGTTGATCTTCTAGGCATAAAACCAAATTGATTCTCCGATATTATGACAACCTTCCTTAACCTAGACTCAAACACCCTCTCCCAAAGTTTCATAGTATGACTCATGAGTTTTATACCACGATAGTTTGTGCAATCTTGTATATCACCCTTATTCTTATATAGAGGCACCAAAGTACTCTTCCTCCACTCATTAGGAATCTTATTTGTCCGCCAAATCTTATTAAAAAGATTTGTCAACCATTCTAAACCTTTCTCTCCCAAACATTTTCAAGACTCGATAGGTATACCATCTGGGCCAACTGCCCTTCTTGATTTCATTTTCTTCAAAGCCTCTGCAATTTCTTTCTTTTGAATCTTGCGCATGAAGTCACGATTCATCTCATGAAAAGGAATGGAGATGTCTCCAAGATCCTGAGCATGACTTCCATTAAATAGTTTATCAAAATAATCTTTCTATCTCTCCTTAATCTCCTCATCTTTGACTAAAACCCTTTGCGTTTCATCTTTGATACATCTAATCATACCCAGATCCCTCGATTTCCTATCTCTCATATTTGCAAGCCTATAAATATTCTTCTCGCCCTCTTTGGTATCCAACTTGTCATAAACCTCCTAATATACCTTATCCCTCGCATTTCGAACTACTTTTTTAGCTTCCTTCTTTGCTATCATATACTTTTCCAAATTCTCATTATTACCACTCTTACTTAGATTTCTATAACACTCTCTTTTAACCTTAATAGCTAATTTGACATCCTCGTTCCACCATGATGTATCCTTACCTAGCGGTGCATCGCCTTTAGACTCACCCAATACTTCCTTAGCCACCTTTCACATGCCACCCACTATCTTATTCCACATTGATTCTGAATCATCCTCGAGACACCAATCAGCTTCCTTAACTACCTGCTCTACAAACATTCCTTGTTTAGCTCCTTTCAGTACCCACCACTTAATTCTAGGATCTATCATATGTCTATCCCTTTTGCGGCATTGTCTAATTCTAAGATCTAAAATTAAGGCTTTATGTTGTGTAGCTACACTTTTTCCCTGTATAACCTTACAATCGATGCAATAACTCCTATCTCTCTTTCTAAGTAGGAAAAAATCTATCTGACTCGTATTAACCCCACTTTTAAATGTTACTAGGTGAGACTCCCTCTTCCTAAACCAAGTGTTTGCTAAGATCATATCATAGGACAAACCAAAATCTAAAATCCTTTCTCCACTTTCGTTTCTTTCTTCTATACCATAGCCTCCATGGATACTCTCAAATCCATCCTGACTAATGCCTACATGTCCATTAAGGTCATCGCCGATGAAAAGTTTTTCTCCATAAGATATCCCTTGTACTACTCCATCTAAATCTTCCCAAAATTGATGCTTAATGAAATCATCTAAATCTACTTGAGGTGCATAAATACTAATAATATTAATAATATCCGTACCTAATACTAATTTAATAAGTAAAATCATATCACCCTTCTTACGAACCTCAACTATATTATCTATAAACTCACGACTCATAACAATCCCTACTCCATTCCTATTCCTATTTATTCCTGTATACCAAATCTTATATCCCCAAGGTTCTATCACTTTTGCTTTCTCACCTACCCATTTGGTCTCTTGTAGACATAAAATATCAATCTTTCCCCTACACATAACATCTACTAACTCTACCAACTTACGAGTTAAAGACCCTATGTTCCAAGTGGCTAACCTAATTTTATGGTCTTGGACCAACTTCTTTACCCCCACCCGTCCAACAAAGTGAGGGAACCCTTGCCTATTTGACACCACACCCGGGCGCCGATGTGACGCGTCGCTTCTGGGCGACGACCTAGCAACCCTTGCTCATTTATCACTGCCTTCGGGCCTATAGAGTACAGCGCATCGCTCAGTAGGGAACGCCCCAACGAAATTTGGTCATCCTAGGTTGACTAAGATTGGACCTTAGTCAACCTTGGTTGACTATGTCTAGCCGTTGGACTAGCCTATACGTATGAACATATATTAATATATATATATTATATATTTGGTCATCCTAGGTTGACTAGGATTGGACCTTAGTCAACCTTGGTTGACTATGTCCAGTTGTTGGAGGCTAGTCCAACGACAATAACTAGCTTCCAACTACTAGAAAGTTCTCTTGCTCCTCCTTTAATCTCTCCATCTTCTACTCTTTTGCCCATATATATGGGTGGGTGAGTCCTTTTGTAGCTTGAAAGAGTGATGGCCACTATTAGGTATTTCATGCGTGTTTTGAGAGTAATATGTTTCATCACTTGAAGCTTTTTTGGAGTGCATCGGAATCCATGTTATTTCATGACACCCATATCTCAAGAATCATCTATTGGAAGAATGTTTCTAGCTCAACTAGTGGAAGCACTTCAACCTCTTCTCAAGGGAGCATTTTCTTCAATTAGAGCCTTTGTTTCATCTTTATTCAACCCTCGTAAATTTTCTTGGCATATCGACTTCGGTACATCATTTCACATGACCCCAAACCATGATATATTATATGAATATCATAACAACTCAAGTGTGTCAAATATATTTACAATCAATGGTATATCTCTTCAAATTGAAGGAATAAGAAAGTTTGAAAAGGATTTTTCAAAATAAAAAAGGTTTTTTATTCTAAACATTCGACACATTCCTAAATTAAACCTAAATCTTTTATTCGTCTCTCAGATATTCAATTATGGGTGTAACATTTTTTCTCTTCAAATGAATGTTTGGTGTAGGATCGCCAATCGGGAAAGCTGATTGGGCAAAGGCCATAGAGAAGAAGGGTTATATTATATGGATTTTTTAGAAATACCCAAAGATGTTTTTTGTTGTGATGCCCAAAAATTAGATTTGAATACATGACATAAAAGATTAGAACATCCAAATGTATCAAAAATCTAATATTTTTCAAATTTGAAAAAAATTTGTAATCTTAATGATTCTCTTGTGAAGACTATGTTCTTGGAAAAATGAAGAGATTATCATCAATGATAGAACTTTTGTTTCATCTAAACCACTTGAGCTATGTTTCGGATCCCGCACCCATATTATCTAAAGGTGAATATGCATATTATGTCATATTTGTGGATGACTTTACTAAACACACTTGAATATAATTAAGCATAAATTTGAAGTCTTTTTTTATTTTCAAAATTTTCATAAGTTGGTTAAAAATAGGTTTGAAAACGAAATTTCTAAAATTCGTACTGATTCAAGGAGAGAATTTGTAACAAATGGTTTTAAAGATTATCTTAAATTTTATGGCATCACACATCAATGATCTTGTCCTAACACACCAAAACAAAATGGTTAAGTAGAAAGAAAACATAGGCACATCATTGAAACTTCAAGAACCTTGCTTATTGCTAGTCATATGCCAAAGATTTTTTGAGCAAAAGTTGTCTTTAACAGTTGTTTATCTTATAAACAGAATGTCATCATCCTCTTTACAAAATATTTCACTGATTGAAAAACTTCTTAAACTCTCTCCTGACTATGCTAGACTACGAATCATTGGTTGTAAATGCTTTGTATTAACCAACAAAATGAGAAGTTTTCTCCGGGAGCTATTCTGTGTGCCTTTTTCAACAACCAAAAGAGATATCGGTGTTACGATCCTAAGACTGAAAATTATATATTTCTAGAAATATCTTTTTTGGAAAAATAAAATTTCTTTGATAAAGATCAAGCTAAGGAAGTAACTAAGTAATCATTTTTATTTGATCTTGGTTCCAACCAAGATATTGATGATTGTGATTGTGATTATGATTTTGAGAATGTTACTGAATCAAGAGATAGGGAGTCTCTTGATGAAGTTCCTCATGATAATCAAACTTGTTTACAATACTCTAGACGGGGATGTCCTAATCATCCATGTGCACTTGAAAAAATCTCTAATTTAGATAAAGAACTACAAATTAGGAAACCATCTAGAGTTTCAAAGAATCTATCAAATTTTGTTTTACATGATTCTTTTTCATCTAAATATCAAGCATGCATAGCCTCAATTCACTCATATGTAGAACCTTCATCTTATGTTCAACACAAAGAATACTCTGAATGGGTTAAATCCATGAAGATAGAACAAAATGCATTAGAAAATGCTCAAACTTTGTCTATTCAAGATCTTCCACAGGGAAAGAAACTCATAGGTTGTAGGTGGGTATATAAGATAAAAACCAAGAGTGATGAGACTCTTGAGAGATACAAAGCTAGGCTAGTTGTCAAAGAATATGCACAAGAATATGACATAGGTTATGAATAAACATTTGAACTTGTTGCCCTCATGATCACAGTTAAAACCCTCATTGCAGTTGCTTCAATTAAAAATTGGTTCATATATCAAATAGATATTAAGTATGTATTTTCAAATGACAATCTTATGGAATAAGTGTACATGGAGGCGCCTCCAAGTATGGGTATACCTCAAGGGAAGGTTCTTCGCTTGCTTAAGGCATTGTATGGTTTGAAACAAGCTCCCAAAGCTTAGTATGATAGATTTAGCAATATTATGCGTGATATTAACGTTAGATCCTGCGTGATTGACATTGCTTTATTGGTTAAAGAATTTTGATGCAGGTATTGTCATTCTACTTCTCTATGTTGATAATATGATACTCACTGGAGGAGACACACAAGGAGTTCATCATATTACAAATATTCTTAAAACTAGTTTTGAAATGGCTAATTTGGGTTTTCTACGATATTTTATAGGAATAGAAGTTGCTTATTCCCTTAGAGGGTATTTATAATCTTAGTCTAAGTTTGATTCTAATATTGTTCTCAGGTCTAGTATATCACATGACAAGAAGGTTGACACTCCTGAAGTAACAAATGTCAAAATGAAAATTGATGATCCAACTCCTTATAGACAGCTTATCGGAGTTCTTCCTTATTTGACAATTACAAGACCTAAAATAGCACACGTTGTACACACAACTAGTTAGTTTCAACACACTCCCACATCTGTTCACATAGGAGTTGTTTTGCGTATTATTAGATATTTCAAAACTTTGATTTCTAGAGGTATGTTTATGTCTTCCTTATCTGCAGTAGACTTACTTGCATATACTGCTGAAGATTGAGGAGGTGATCCTAATAATCGGCACTTAACCACGAGTTTTTGTGTTTTCTTAGGTGAATTGTTGATTTCGTGGAGGTGTAAAAAGCAACAGAAGGCCTCTCTCTCTCCTCAACAGAAGCCGAGTACCGAGCCATGGCTACTATCACAATGAAGGTGGTGTGGCTGATAAGATAGATGGTTGATATGGGGATAAAGACTCTAGGAGCTTCAAAGATGTGTTGCGACATCAAGAGTGATATCTACATTGCCAGCAACAATACTTTTCACGAAAGAACGAAGCACATCGAGATGGCCTACCATTATGTTCGAGAAGAATACCTTCAAAGGACCATTGATTTGCCCTATGTCACATTTGAATATCAGCTAGCAGACTTTTTTACCAAATCTCTCCCTGTTGTTAGGTTTCACTTCCTTTTAGGCAAACTTTTGGTAATCCTTCTGTAAGTTTGAAGAGGAGTGTTAAATTATGTATATATATATAATGTATACGGTATAGTAAATACGTATATGTATATATATACATATATATATATAGTTTTATATACATACTATATGTATATATCCATTTTGTAATATATATTATATATATTTATCATATACGAATATATATATATATATAATATATAATATAATTGGAGACAAGTCAAACTGATTTGACCTTGACCCCAATGGCTAGAATTCTAGTAGTTGGGAGGCCTCTCTCCCACTTGTTATGCTCTCTCTCGCTCGCTCGCTCGCTCTCCTTTGTAACGTTAAGCTTTTGCATACTTGTTTCATTGAATAAAATATATATTTTATATTGTGTACCCTATTGTGTGTATTCCCTTTGTGGGATTTGTGAGTGTGTTTTTTAGGAAATATTTTTGTGATTCCATTTGTGGGATTTGTGAATGTGTTCCTTAGAAAACACATTTGTGGTTATCCACTCAAGTTGGAGTTGGTGGACCCTTGGTTCGTGATTGAAGACTCTTTGAATGTAAAACCCACGTTCTCAAAAAAAAAAAAAGATGTTGGGTCGGACCCGAGACACGCGAACGGGGTACTCCACCCCACCCCCCCCCCACCCCCCGCGATCTCTTTTTAAGAGAGGGCACGGGTTAGGGTTGTCAGGTAGAAGAACCCTAACCCTCCGCCGCAGTTGCTCGCCCTCGCCCCTCTTCGGCGTCTCTCCTCTCCCGTCTGAGCTTCGGCGACCCATCGGCCGGCAGGCCCTCCCCCTTCCCGACGACCCGGTCGGCACAACCTCGTCGACCTCCGATTCTCCGCCCTCGCTCTCAAGCGTCCCGTAACCTGACAACCCCCTTTGTTCCCTGCAGCTCGCTAGAGTCCTCACTGGGCGACCGACCTCGTTTGACCACCTCACCCTCCTCCCTCTGGTTCCGATCAACACCATTGCCATCGCCGACGACCTCGTAGGTAAGCCGCTATCCCTCTCTCTCTCTCCACCTCTATCTTCTTCTCCCTCTCCCTCTGTGTTAATTGGAGGGCCGATAGGAGGCCGATAGCCCCCTGTCGTGCCCTCCCTCATGCTCTGTCTGCTAGAGGGTCGGCAGGAGGACCGCGACCCCTGTCGTGCCTCCCCCTCTCTGACTTTGTTCGTCGGAAGGCCAGTAGGGGGCTGAGGTCCCTACCACACCTTCCCCCTCTCTTGGAACCCTCGTCGGAGGGGCGGCAGGAAGCCAATAACCCCCTGCTGCACTCTCCCCTTCCTCTATTCCTTGTCGATTGACCGACAGGGAGTCGGTAACCCTCTGCCGCATCCTCCCTTCTTTGTGATCGCCAGGGGAAGGGTAGAAGCACGACAGCCTCTGTCGTGCCCTTTCCCCCCTCTCTCGGTTGAGGCCCTGTCGCCTCTCGATCCCGACAGTTAGGGTCTCGCCCCTGCTTCCTCTCGGGATCCTGGTGACAGGGGCATGCCCCCTATCGCCTCTCGTGTCCGACAGAAAAGGGGTGAGGCCTTTGTCGACTCCCGTTTTCTAGCAAGCAGAGGCAATGCCCCTGCTACTTGTCTATTTTCTGCTGGCAGGTGGCTCGCCCCTGCCGCCCTTCTGTTACAACAAGCAGGACCGACTTGTAACCATGTCTGAAACCCTTGGTGTTCGGCTCGATTACCCGGTTGTCCCTCCCTTGTTCGCTATTAATTGTATAGCATTTTAAGTGTTTTCACCTTTGGCAGTTCTCGCGACGGATCTCACTCGTGCCCCATGTCCCAAGCGTTGGTTCTGAGGTACGGGTTCTTTCTTTTGAATCATGTGAGAAATTGAATACTGATTCGATTTTCATGCAATATTTAGTGCAAATCCATGGTTAAAGAGTGATTTTATGTATTCACTCAAGATTACATGGATGAGGATTCATAGATCGTCTTTTATATGGGTGTTTTAAGTTCTTTACATATAAAAATTCTGTGTATGGGTTTTTTTATACAAAAACAAACTCATATTGGGTTATGATCGAGATTTATTTCTATTTGTTATGATCAAGATTTATGCTTATATATATACCTTAATTTGCGTTTTCTGTTCTTGAATTGGGTTCATGCTAGATATAGTTTGAATGACTTGATCGATGCTTATAAAACTAATTTTTATAGGCACAGTTAAGATCAGTGCTTAGGTGATGATTAGGTTTGCAAAATTGTTTTCAAGTTCATTGACTCAGCAAATTGCATATGGCTATATACAGATTCTCATATGAAAAGTTCTCATGTTATCCCCTGATTTATATGGGTTAAAGATTTAGTTTTTCTTTCTACGCATGTGAATGTATGGACATGTGCATGTATTGAATACATGGATTGTGAAAGTTTATTGTTATTGCACTCGCATGGTTATATACTTGTATGCATGTTTTGCTAGAGGTGAATCAAGGAAAGAATGATATTTCTCTTGTGCTTAGAATTGACATGTTATGCTTGATTTAGACATTAGTGCAAGGTTGCTTGCATATGCATGTGCATACATGAAATTGATGTATTTTGGCACGTACCTCATGGCGTGCATGTTCACATATTTTAATTGGAACTGGTTCATGAATAAAAGTATGTATTTGACTTGAGTATGCATCTGAATTGAACAAAGACGTGCTTATGAATATTTTTGTGGCATACACATGATACATGTTTGCATTTCTGAATGTGCATATAACTTATCAGAATGTGTGGTGTGCATGTATTTTGGTTCTTGAGATATGTCAAGATTTGGAATTATTTATATGCTTTGACTTGATGTGATGTGCTTAAGCATCATACTATATGAAGTTTGTTTCAAATGCATGTACATACATGCATTGATGTGTGTTTCCCATGTAGATAAATGCATGAGTTGTTCACTTATCCCAATTGAGATGATTCATGAGTGAATGCATGTACGTGGAATGATTTTATAAAAGCACATGCACATAAATGGTGAACACATGCATATGAATGTGACATATCATGCACATGGTTAAATTGACATATATAAATATGCATTTGGAAGCATGATTGCAAGTTGTTATAGTTTTTGCGTATGATGCATCAATGATCTAAATGAATCATCACAGGCTTGGAGAGTCTTGAACTTTGGTTGCTCTTTCTTTAATTGTTTTAATGCATCACAAAAATCACATTTATATTATGGTTTTAATTGCGTTGTTCTATTGTTGCCATGGGTGGTAGACCGTGAAGAGCTGCGCATGTTGATTTGCGAGCTTATGGTTGCATGTTGATTTGCAAACTTATGTTATTAATTTTGTATGTTGATTTGCAAATGTAAAAGAGATGAATTAATAACAAGATAAAATGAAAGTAAAGAACAATGTAATTTATGTTTCCTTGATGTCTCTTCTTTAGTGTGAGAATCTTGGAGGTTGTGGTTTGGAGAAAACCGTAAAGATACAAAAACTCGGTGATGTTCTTTTTCCTAGCTACGGTTTTAGGGAGAGTCTGTCACTTTGCTTGGGGGTGGTGACACAGCTGTTGTTGTTTTGGTATACCAAGAAAAATGACACTTGTGGATGCTGATATTCCAGGTGTCCCCGATAGGAATGACAGTGGACCGGGGGAAAGCGGGGCCCCGCCTCGCCCCGTTTGGACCGGGGATGAAGGGTATGAAACGGGGATGGAGGCGGGGACGAAGGTTAAAATCCATCCCCGTCCGGGGGTGGAGGCGGGGATGGACGTGCACTTTTCCTCGCCCCGTCCCCGCCACGATCCCCGCCCCAACCTCGCCCCGACCACTTTTCCCTGCAATATCCCTGCCCCGCCCCGCCTCATCCCCGTTTGAACTGGGGATGGAGGACATGAAACGGGGATGGAGGATAAAATCCATCCCCGCCAGGGAGGCGGGGCGGGGGTGGAGGATAAAATCTTGAAGCGGGACGGGGGTGGAGACCTTGTCTCCCGCCCCGCCCCACTGTCGTCCCTAATCCCCGACATTAGATGTTGTTTTCTAATGTTCCGATGGATAGTGTTGTTTCCTGATATCGGTCGAGGGATAAGTTTAGAACTCAGTAATAAAATATAAATTGTGTGTTAAGCTACTTTGGGAATCTAACTTGACCTCGGGGATTTTACCTGTTTGGTGTATCCGCGGGCAACGGTAATTGTATGCATTTAACAAGGCATGCATATGGAAAGGAAAACTTTAATGAAAGATAATGAAATGTTCATGCATTGCACATAAATCATGCATATTCCTGCTAAGCATTAGAACATGCACATTTTACTTGTTCCCTTAATCGTTACATGATGGTGAATGCATTAGGTTTAATTTCTAGTGCATGTTAAATGTCCTGCTTATTTAAATTGTGATCCATGATATTGCTTAATGATTCTTCATGCTTAGAAATTATTTCTTGTTGCATGAATGCTTAATTGAAATTATGAAGTTGTCATAATTGTTTTCCTCTAAATAATTGTATGAAATCTTATTTGTATTCGTTATGCTCACTTATTTCATTAGAAGTACATGTGCTCAGGATTTCGGTTCTGGCACCCTACTTCTATGGTTTTTTGCAGCCGCAGGTGATCGGTGAAGCGACTGGTCTATGGGAGAGTTACGAGTGTCACATTCTTGCTGGACGGTTCATAGAGGGACAATGTGGCTTAGTTTTTCGTTATTTACTTTTATGTCATTTAAATAACTCTAATATGTCTCTTGCAATTATTGTTTAAACATTCTTTCTTCCAAATAAATGAATAATGGTTTGGTTTGGTATGGATGATAAGTGTAAGCTCTATTGTGGTGTGTGTGGTTATCCAATTGGGAGCGGAACTGTAAAGGCCTCAGATCTCTGAGAATATTTCCGCATTTGTTTAAAAAAAATCGCATTTTCAAGGGTATCATGAGTTGGGGTCATTACATTGAATCTTTACACTTACCCTGCCAAGAAATTGGTGATAAGTTCGCCAAACACTAAGGTCCTAATTGCATAACAGTCAAGAAACAAGACAACTGAATCACCCTATTGGCACGATTAGACCCCAATACACTAGTTTTTGTGCATCATATGTTCATTGTATGCTTGAGGTGCGTGTAAATCTGCTGCTCCGCACTATATGTCTGTAAGCTACTAGTCAACAAATATTCATACTCACTATCTCTCACGTTGTACAGGACAACTGATAAAGAGATTGTGGTGTTTCCAATAAGAGACCCGTCTACAAACTGGCATCATACAAGTAAACCATTCCTAGAGGAAAAATCTTGCCAACTAGAAAGGCTGCAGGGATAAATCTAGTGACATGACAAAAAACTGCACAGTACAAAAAGGAAAAATAGAAGCAGGTGGAGTATGGCCTAGTGCCTTGGTAAACCATTAGTATAAGAGCATACCTTTAGCCTTGCTGTTAAACATCCCAGCAACAGCTGCAAGACTTTCCTCACTTGTATCTGGAACCTAATAAACAATTTGAGACCCAGGTCAAATAATGGACAATGTCATCTTGTAGAATAATCTGCCCCTCAAATTTACATCTCACAATCTTACAATGAGAGCAACATTCAATGTTAAACTGAAAACTTAAAGGTCTGGCACAGTTTTAGCCAATCCATGTAGAAAAAAAGAACATCTTTAGTTAATTCCAACACTTCATATCATCCTATATAATGGATTTCTGGTATTTGGGAAAAAAAGATAGAAGTTAGCTCTGAGATTATTACTCAATAAATTCTGAGTAAAGAGTAGGAACCGCCCATTGGTCAAACAAGGAAAACTCCCTAGTTACATATGGCTGATAAGAAGGCTTTCCAATTTTATGAAGGCATATGAGAAACGGGCTGACAGAGTCATTATGTCCAGCAATGACTACATTATTAGAAATGCAGTACACTCCAGCCTGTAGTATTTTATTATAGTCTCAACTTGAATTGTTTATGCCTAGTAGCCAAATTGAGCAAGCCATGATGTTTCAAGTCCTTACATGTTCAGTTTTTATAATACTTTTGGACTGTTTATCATGGACTCACACAGAATTGCTAGATGATGTAAGTGTAAGAAAGTGAAAAATGCACTACAACAAATGTCTCTCAACAAGTTCTCACAAATACACCACAACAACCACAAGGGTTCACAAAGAGAATTCAAGAATACACACTACACGGAAAGGGTATACAACATGAAAAATAAATAACTTTATTGAGTTGGGATAAAAATCCCACACAAGAGATGGATTTACAAGGGGAATAGCCCCATATTTATAGAGAGGTAGAGAGGAGCCTTAAGGGAGCTGTTGGACTCCCCAACAGCTCTATTAGAGCCGTTGGGGGGTCCAACGGCTCCTTTGGATTTACCTTTTTGAGTCAAAAAGGTACCTTTTTGACTAGTCAAAAAGGTAAAGGCCAAATCAGTCCAATGAGGGACTGGTTTGGCTAATCCTAGTTGTATTTCAACTAGAACTAATTAAACTAAAAATCCTAACTAGAAAGGAGATAAAACATTACATGTCTATGAGATTACATATGAGATATTATATGAGATTACATATTTTAACAGTAAGAGCCAGCTTCATTCGCCATCAAGGCATTGACACTCTCCTAGAAAGATAAGAAAAAACAAATACAGTGCAAAAGCTTCACCATGTGTTCATCTTTGTATATAATGCAATAAATATAAGGCAAATATTGCAATTTTTTCCTTCCACTAGCAAGCAATCTAAGCTACTTTTAGATGTCAACAATTACTTCAGCCAATCAATAAAAAAAAACACAGATCAGGCTCTTCCATGTGCAATGTGTCATTTGAAAGCCAATTCTAGAAGGGGAAAAACACTAAACCGTGATTGCACAGAATAGAATCTTGAATCAAAATTTACATTTCATAAAGTTATCAATCTCCAAGTTACTAAACCTAGGAAAACAATAGTCACTGAAAAACTCAAGGAATGACAAGTTCCTACCAAGAAAGAACACATGCTATACCACCCGGATTATTTTGACTTTCATGAAACCAAGATCAAACAAGTAGACCTTGCATATAACAAATGTATCCAAATGCATTTGAAGTAAATCATAACAAATGTATCCTTGCATATACAAATCTGAAGTAAAATATGAATGCCAGAAACTAAAGGGATCAAATAAGTAAGGTAAGCTATATAAAAAGAGTTCATTTAACCTGTATACTAGAAACAACCCGAGCCAATGCTCTAACCATGCCCTCCACAACGTTGGTGTTTTTAGGGTTCCTACAAAAGATTAAAATAAATATAAAATTCTCACACATGTTCAAAAATATAGAACACAAGTAAAACAGATGAAATCAACAGTATCCAATTATAAGTCTAAAACGGACCAAAAAATATTACAAGTCTAAAATGAACCCCAAAAAACTTTTATTTTCCGCAAGCAAAGAAAAACAACAGCCATCATGAAATGCTTAATTATACAGCATTACAACTGCAACAAATTAAACCCCTATTGCCATGAAAAATGTAACAAGTGACCATATAGAGGTTGACAAACATCACCACATTAAATGCCATTTGTAGGACCAAAATTTTTCCAAAAGACGTCGGTTTAGTCTATATGTGATGCTAATTTGCGTTGCTAGAGAGAGAGCATTCTGATACTAAAAGAAGCAATAGAAAGGAATCCTCCCTTCAATTTATGATGAAACAGTGTATACTGATGATAAGATTGTTTTATTTCTTTTCTGTTAAGATAATGACAACACAGCTAAGAACTCAAGACCGACAGATATATCTTGAAACAATTGTTTGAGGAACAAAATTTTGACATAGAAGAGAAAACAATAACCAAATGGATCCATCCGTGGATGCAAATCCAAACATGGAACCGCATCAACTATGAACAAATAGCATCACGGATCCTCTTCATATAATTAAAATGCTTGTCCATCCATAGATATTGTGTTTTAAAATGTTTTAAAAAAATCAAAAGGAAAATATTGAGATATCATGAAAATATGATAATATTGGTTAAGTAATATCAGAAATAACAAAAAGTATCAAAATATTTGTTTCTATGTCATTGATTTACATTGGCTTTAATATTTTGAAAATTATCAATAAAAATAATATTATTGGTTTTCCTTTCTCCCTAGAGTTCCTTTTTGCCAAGATTTTGCCAGGACCAGTATGTGTGCCTATAATAAATGATCATGATATTGTTAAAAAAGAAAATTGTAAAAATCTCCCTTGACATCTTTTATTGAAGACATAACACAGAGCAAGCGTCTTTACCAAGAACCCCTAAGCAATCATACTACTGGGTTACCAACAAAAAAAAAATTATATATACAGAATAACAACTATAGTTACAGAGTTTCCAACCAAATGAAGGGATCTCCTTTATACTTCACCCAACTAAATGAAGGGATCTCCTTTATACTTCACCCAATTCACTAACTCAAAAAATGAAGGGAGTTTAATCTTTAACATCCCAAGCTCAGTGCACTTTTCAAAGATTGCATGGAATATTACAAGAGTGGACAGCCAAAAGATTTTCTAACGCCTTGATGTCATTATCAAAAGGAGACTAATCTAGATAAAGTGGCAAGCCCATTAGGATTCATGAAGTCCTATGAAGTCCCATATGAAAAAAACACATTTTACATATAAAGTGACAAGCCCATTAGGATTCACAAATTACTCTGCACTATGTGAAAAAGTATGACACTTCTGAAATGTCATCTTTTACACATTTACCAACTATAATGCCACCAGCCATGAAATAATTACATCATCTAGGAATGATTCATTGATTAAGCAATACCACACAGAACAGCATATTTACCAGAGGTTACTCACATATCAAAATTTTGGAAAAGAAGGTGCAAGGTGCGTGCTTCCACGCAGAAACCCTGTAATAAGCACAAGATCAGTCTCACCGCAAAAGCCATCAATGGGGTCATACATTTGAAGAACTCCTGGATCAAGGATTACCCTCAAAATTTCAAGGACAAGGATACGGTGCCACAGTGGCAAATCCATTGATGTAGATTTGACCAACATATTGAGAAAAACCTACAACACAATTTAAATATAGATGTCAATGTAGCCGTCACAATAAAGACATAAGCCTACAAAAATAGCAATTTGTACAAGTTCACAATCCTTACATTGTACTCTATTAGAAAGTCAAAATCAAAGACACGCAATGGAGAACACTTAATATGAAATAGTTCCAATATAAGATGTTTGGCAAGAATACTGTTCTATGAGCAAAAACTCAAAACTAAAAGCTTATCTATTCTAGTCTATGTCACAGGGATTCGGCCAGACAGGTGCTGCACCCGCGTCGACGCGACGTGGGTGCGGCACCCGACCCTGGGTGTGGTCAACACACTCAGGGTCATTTTGGTCCATTTTGGGATTTTTTTTTAAAAATTGCCCTATGAAATGGGCTGCGAAATTTAAAAAAAAATCTTTGGGGGGGGGGGCTGGACCCCCACCCGTGCAGCGGGACCCGCGCCGAGGGGAACCCCGGACCCCCCTTCTATATATATATATATATATATATATATATATATATATATATATATATATATATATATATATATATATATTTTTTTTTTTTTTTTTTTTTGCCGCACCCACACCCATGTGACAGATTCTAGTATACAGAGGAACAATTTTGCACGGAAAAGCCTATCAAGACTGAATTCCTTCTATGTAGACCAATCAAGGCAGACTGCATTCTTGAAACCTATCTAAGTTCACTCTCTTCCTCCTTTCCTCCAGGGTGTTTCATCTGCTCACCCCAAGACACAGTACTTATCATCTGATTCCATTAGATTCACGTAAACTATGCACGGCCTTCGATCCACATCACTTTTTTTCTCATTTTTACCATGTATATGATCATATATGTGCATACATACATAATATATACATAAAAATCTATGTCACAGGGATTCGGCTAGCAGGGTGCCGCACCCGCGTCGACGCGACTCGACGCGGGTGCGGCACCGGGTGCGGTCAACCAGATCCTGGGTGCGTTGACCGCACCCAGGATCATTAAGGTCCATTTTTTTTGGATTTTTTTTTAAAAAAATTTGCCCAAATGGGCTTCAAATTTTTTTTAAAAAAAAAATATGCTGACAGTCTGTCAGCTGATGACAGCTGCAGCAACTGTCTGTCAGCTGCTGACAGCTGCAAAATTTGAAAAAAAAACCCGCCTATTCCCCCGACCCCCTTTATATATATATATATATATATATATATATATATATATATATATATATATATATATATTACATTTTTGCCCCTGCCGCACCCGGGTTTTTTGGAAGTGCCGAATCCCCGCACCCGCACCCGCACCCATGTGACATAGATAAAAATATATATGATACATATGTTCATATCATTGTAATAGGTAATACCCAATAAGAGTATTTCAGTCTTTTCACTGTATAGGTTGTGTCCATTAGGGGAACTAGTGTCTTTGTATATTTTTTGTTTCTTTTATTTTTTACTGTTTTGTAAATTTTTATTTTTGTAATGGACAATATTGTCATTGCCCAAATATAGCTGTTGGGAGATCCCAACGGTTATATTTATAGTTGTTGGGATGCTCCAAACATCCATATTGGCTCTCCTTTGTGTATATATAGGGGTGCTTACCCTTAGATGGGTATTGCTTTCTCAAGCACCCAATCTCTCAATAATATTCATTATTTTTAGTTGTGATTCAAGCCCATACGTTGGCTTATGTGTATGAGTTTTGTATTGACCCATAAGTGGTCATTGTGTTCTTGTGTTGTTGTGTTCTTTTAAGCCCATAAGAGGCATCTATTTGTATTTTTTTGCTTTCATTACATGGTATCAGAGCCTTGGTGCTCCTTGATTGATCTTTGTATTTGAAGATAACGTGGTGAACCGTGAAGATCATAGGAGCGTTGATTTGTTGCTTCAGGAAGTGTGCCATCAACCATCTTCACCTTTTTCTCTTCTCCCTCTTCTTTTCTCTCTTACTCTCTTTTATTCTCTTTTCCTCCATGACCGATAAGGAAGTTGTAACCGTTGTTCCCATCAAATTTTGAGCAATTAACTATGACCATAAGCATGCATGCATGCATATGTGTATATTGTGTATACATGCATGTGTACGTACATGTCTCATGAATAATGATAGGATCAATCTAAAGCATGGAAAAAATTCAAAATATTAACCAGTGGTAGTGCAGATATTTTACATTCAAATTTATGGTTTCATAGTTTATTCAGAAAGCTGAAATGCCCTTGTTTCCACTTTAAGACTGAGAAAATGAGAACAAATGAAAAACCATTCACATTTAGGAATGTTTATGAGATATGCTGCATACTGACTTATTTATCTGTTGCGATTAAACATAATGATTTATTCATTCATTGCAGTTGTATATTGAAAGTGAAAAAAACCAATTACATAGGCAACGAAAACTGCATGATTTTCATACCTCACATTCTGTGATGAGTGATGAACTATACAGCCTGACAACATGTGCAACTGATCGTAAGACCAAACGACGGAAATATGGTTCCCCAGCTTCACCTTCTAACTGATAGCAATGCGAACGGTAAAAGATGAGTTTAAAATTTGCCATAAATAATGAAACTGCCAAATGGATTAAAAAACCTAAATGGGCATAGCTGTTCAAAAGAACATAATACATGCAGGTTCTTAAAACCTAAACTACCTCAGCATTAGTACGGAAGGAGGTCATAAGTAGTGAGCATATCTGATGGCGCAAGACCTGATCAGTGGCACAATACTTAGTAAAAGCATGCATGAAACTAATATGTAAACAAACTCAGTGCTTCCTAACAAGACAACCAAGAACAACAATTACATGTTCATAAGGTATGAGTTGTCTGAAGATCGCAACATAGTTTGATAGAACGAACCTGTATATTGAAGAAGAAATTTGTATTTAATTATTTTCGACAAAGAATTGCACCTCAAACACAACTTCAATTTAAAAACGGTGATCTAACAAGAATTTTAACATCATTTTATTTTTTAATGAAGCCAAACAAACAAAAAATTTCATCCACATATAGAATATTATATAGTCCTGACTACTAAGAGGGCAACATGGGGCTTTGAACTTAAAGGCCATGAAGGTATTTGCCAAGACACCAACGGTGTACAAACAAGATGTTCAGTATGTAGCATAAACATAAAATTTTAACAGTTTCACCTTCACCAACAAAAATAAATCATATGCAGAGCCAATATACAACTCACTCTAATATATCAAGTGCAAATGCCCGCTGAACAGAATTGACTCGTAGCCACAATCCCTAGATTTAAATGAAAAGTATAACTTACATCAGTATGATAAACTAAAAAACAGAAATCAATCCAAATAAAAGTAAAAAATTGTGTTGCGAATAACTTCAACATCAGACACAGTAAGTTATTTAAGCATACGTTGGAGTTTGCAGTACCAGCAGTATAACAAATCTAGAAAAGCTTTTGATAAACAAAGACCAAGATCCTATGGGCACATACAGATCCACCTGCCGCAAGAGCTGTCAGGTCTTCAAGTAATTGAAGTCCAAGTCTGCCTTCTTCTGTTAGACTCTTTCGTGAAGCTGATTGGGTAATGGAAACAAGATCACTATCCAATGGCCTGTAAATAATTGGGTCAGAAACCCAGTGACAAATGAGCCATTAGATAAGTTATAGTAATAATTGTAACAGTAGTAGCAGAATGGCAAAAAAAGGCATAATCACAAGAGGTTTAGAATTGCAAAAGGTGACTTACAACGAATTATGAATACTGCGACTAACATCACCAGTGACAGAATTGGTCCGAGGTATGTGACTTCCCAAACCTGCCTTGCCAGACGGAAGAGACTCAGCATGAATAACGTGATCAAAAATCAATGCAGAGGCTTGTCTGAATGTAGCTGCTGCAGTGCTGAAATTGCAAGACAATCTTAAAAATTCCATCCAATAACCAAACCAAAGCACAGCAACTAAACAAGCCAAATAAGTATCTGGGAAAAGATGGATCTAAACGTCCGAGTTAGCTTACTTGCGCACGCTGTCAGGGGATCGACTATTCTCAAGCAGCCTAAGAATGATTCCAAGCGATTGAGCCATATCATCCTGAACAACAAGGTAAGCTTTCTCCTCAAGTTACCTTCCACCAAAATTTTATGATAGACTAGAAATGATCCGCACCTCATTTTTTGGATGCAAATGTGACTGAAATATTATCAGTATAGTTTGCAGTGTTTTGAGTTGAACATTATCATCTGCCATTTCAGAATGCTGAAGAATGAACATGAACAGGATATGTTAGGAAGTTGTGACACAAAGGGACATGCAGCATCGAAACCAGAAACTGAAGGTTAGATACAGTAAGAGCTTATAAGCTAAGGATTATGAGACTCTCTCACATATGACAAACATAAATTAAAATTACAATAAGCATTAAGCAGTTCAACTGTAGAAAGCCAGTACATTGAAGTAACTGAATATTCACAAGCAGCTATTATTCAGAATTCAATACAAAGAGAGCCCGTCAGTTTGATGTCATTGGATTGGTTATGTTCATTTTGGCAATTAGTTGTCTATGGGGTAGCGTCTGTTTTGTTTGGGTGATCTCCCACCACCTACTTCTTCTTCTTTTTCTTCTTCATAGAGAGAGAGGAAGAAGAAGAAGTCCTCTCTCTCTCTAGATATATATGTAATGAAACAAGCGGAAATACAAATGGCAAATCCACAAAGGGATTACAACAAACAAAAGAAACTACACAAGCAATAGTCCACTATGGGACAATACAACATTCAAATGAGAACAATCACCAAGGCACAATATGTGCATACAAAAAGCCACAAAGTGCACACACAACACAAAAATAATGATCTTCACTCATGAAAATGCTTAAAAAGCATTAGGGAATACAAGAGACTCCAAGACACAAGGGGACTGGTCCAACAGCTAGTTGGACCAGCTCCAAAAGCTATATTTTACAAAAGAAAAGTAAAAAAGAAACAAAAAATAAAAAAAGACGTCAGTCCCTAGTGGACCGACACCTATTACATGGGTGAAATGATTGAAATATCCCTTATGGGTATTTCAATTTATATATATATATATATATATATATATATATCTTAACACTTCTCATACTTACGGTGTGATCACGGAAAGTTTGCCAAGAAGAAACAGAAAACGAGGTAAAGGCAAGGTCTTCGTAAAAAAAATTGTCAACTAACATTCAGAAGTGACATAAGGCAACTCAATAATTCCTCTCAAATGTTCCTGTCGGATATAGTGGTAGTCCATCTCTATGTGCTTGGTTTGTTCGTGGAATGTGTGGTTCATTATAATGTAGATAGCACTCTTATTGTCGCAACACATCTTCGAAGTACTAGAAATGACTAAGCCCATATCTTTGAGAAGACTCCATAACCAAATAATTGTCATAGTTGTCATTGTCGTTACTATTGCTCGATATTCAACTTCGGTGGATAACAGAGAGAACTTTTGTTGCTTCTTACACCTCTAAGATACGAAATAGTCCCCTAAAAATACACACAAACCAGTAGTTGAGACTCTATCGTTAGGATTACCTCCCTAATCTACATCAGTATAAGCAATTAAATCTAAAGAAAAAGAGGAGGATAAAAATAATTATTTGGTTATAGAATTCTTGATATATCTGACAATCCGTAGAACAACACTCATATGCACCGTAAATAGGGGTGGCAGTGGGGCGGGGCGGGGCGGGGGACAAGGTTTCCACCCCCGCCCCGCCTCAAGATTAGAACCTCCATCCCCGACGGGGATGGATTTTAACTTCCACCCCCGCCGGGGATGAGGCGGGGCGGGGATGAGGCAGGGAAAAGTGGCAGGGACGGGGCGGGGCCGGGGTCGGGAAAAGGGTACGTCCATCCCCGCCTCCATCCCTGAACGGGGATGGATTTTAACCTTCGTCCCCGCCTCCATCCCCGTTTCATACCCTTCATCCCCGGTCCAAACGGGGTGGGGCGGGGCCCCGCTTTCCCCCGGTCCACTGCCATCCCTAATCGTAAAGGGTGTATGTTGGAACTGACTGCCTGAGTGTACTGCATGGGCAATGTCTGGTCTTGTGATGGATAAGTAGGTCAAGGATCCAACAAGTTGCCAATATGGAGTCGGATCTTCAAGAGGGGTTTCATCCTCTAATCTTAGTTTTGCATTTACAACTTTTGGCATGTCAACCTTCTTATCATCAGAAATTCCATATTTGACAATAGTATTTGCAGTCAGATTCATTTGAGACAATATATATCCTTTAGGTGAGTAAGCTACTTCAATACTTAGAAAATCAAGGTCAGACATATCAAAATATTTTTTAAGAACATTTTTAATTTCACTAACTCTCTTTTTGTCACTTCCTGTGATGATCATATCATCAAAACATATAATAAAAGTATGACAATATTAGTTTATGTATTTTTAACAAAAAAAACAGTGTTAATATAACATGACTTATATCCTAAGTTTAACATAACATTGTTAAATATATCATACCAAACTTTGGGAACTTGCTTAAGCTCATACAAAGCTTTCTTTAATGGAAGAATTTTTCCTCTCTCAACCTCAAGACCAGGAAGAGGATCCATGTACACTATTTCATTTAAGTCACCATTCAAAAAGGCATTCTTAACATCAAGCCGGTAAACGGGTTATTTTCTAATGAATGCTCAAGCAGCAAGTGTTGTAACACTAATCATACGAGCTACGAGAGCAAAGGTCTCTTCATAGTCTATCTCGTATTCTTGGGAATAACCTTCGGCCACTAACCTAGCCTTATATCTTTCTAATGATCCATCCCTTTTGGTTTTGACTTTGGATATCCACCTGCATCCTATAGTCTTTTTCTTTATAGGTAATGGTTAGATTTCTCAGGTCTTGGCTCTCTCGAGTGCCCCTAACTCTAGGTTAATGGCATCAATCCATTCGGCAAATTTTTTAGCCTCTTTGTAGGTTGAGGGTTCATAGAAGGAGAGAATAGACATAAGACAAGCTCTATATCTAGGTGAAAAGTTTTCATATGACACAAATCTTTCAAGATGTCTAGAAGTTCTACTAGATTTCCTAGTATTAGTTTTTCCTAGATTTTGGTTTTGAGAATACTTATCTAGTGCACAAGAAGGGTGTTCAACATTTTTTCTAGAATAGCTTTGAATATCTTGATTCTGGGTATCTTCTATGAAAAACCTAGAGTCATCAATATGCATATCATCAAGATCATTATCAACATGAAAAATTTCATCAACAACTTTGTTTGGCAACAACTCAAATAACAAAGAATACTTAAGATCATTCTTAGACTTATCAAAACCATTTTTATTTTCGAGAAAGTTAAAGTTTTTCAAAAGGGAAAAATTTTCATAAAAAAGATGAAGGCATTTGGTTGATAAGATAGACTACAGTTAAGGCATCTTCAGCCCCAAAAATTTTTGGAACATTTTTAGAGATAAGCAAATTTCTCGTAGTTTCAATTATATAACGATACTTTCTCTCAACCAAACAATTTTGTTGAGGGGTATTTGGACAAGATTTTTTTATGTGAAATCCCACTTTCTTTCAAATAATTTTTTAAATCATTGGATAAATATTCTAACTCCGCCTGTGTAGTTATACACTGCCGGTCCCAAGCCCGGATAAAGGAGGAGGGTTGCGGTAGGCCTGTGACAGCCAGCATAAAAACTGTCATATCCTATGAAAATGAACCAATATGAGAATTTCGTTAGGGCGTTCCCTACTGAGCGACGCGCTGTACTCTCTAGGCCCGGAGGCAGTGATAAATGTGCAAGGGTTGCTAGGTCGTCGCCCAGAAGCGACGCGTCACACTGGCGCCCGGGTGTGGTGTCAAATAGGCAAGGGTTCCCTCACTTTGTTGGACGGGTGGGGGTAAAGAAGTTAGTCCAAGACCATAAAATTAGGTTAGCCACTTGGAACATAGGGTCTTTAACTGGTAAGTTGGTAGAGTTAGTAGATGTTATGTGTAGGAGAAAGATTGATATTTTATGTCTTCAAGAGACCAAATGGGTAGGTGAGAAAGCTAAAGTAATAGAACCTTGGGAATATAAGATTTGGTATACAGGAATAAATAGGAATAGGAATGGAGTAGGGATTGTTATGAGTCGTCAGTTTATAGATAATGTAGTTGAGGTCCGTAGGAAGGGTGATAGAATTTTACTTATTAAATTAGTATTAGGTACAGATATTATTAATATTATTAGTGTTTATGCACCTCAAGTAGGTTTAGATGATTCCATTAAGCATCAATTTTGGGAAGATTTAGATGGAGTAGTACAAGGGATATCTTATGGAGAAAAACTTTTCATCGGCGATGACCTTAATGGACATGTAGGCATTAGTCAGGATGGATTTGAGAATATCCATGGTATAGGAGAAAGAAATGAAAGTGGAGAAAGGATTTTAGATTTTTGTTTGTCCTATGATATGATCTTAGCAAACACTTGGTTTAGGAAGAGGGAGTCTCACCTAGTAACATTTAAAAGTGGGGTTAATACGAGTCAGATAGATTTTTTCCTACTTAGAAAGAGAGATAGGGGTTGTTGCATCGATTGTAAGGTTATACCAGGAGAAAGTGTAGCTACACAACATAGAGTCTTAATTTTAGATCTTAGAATTAGACAATGCCGCAAAAGGGATAGACATAGGATAGATCCTAGAATTAAGTGGTGGGCACTGAAAGGAGCTAAACAAGGAATGTTTGTAGAGCAGGTAGTTAAGGAAGTTGATTGGTGTCTCGAGAAGGATTCAGAATCAATGTGGAATAAGATAGCGGGTGGTATGAGAAAAGTAGCTAAGGAGGTATTGGGTGAGTCTAAAGGCGGTGCACCACTAGGTAAGGATACATCATGGTGGAACGAGGATGTCAAATTAGCTATTAAGGTTAAAAGAGAGTGTTATAGAAATCTAAGTAAGAGTCGTGATAATGAGAATTTGGAGAAGTATATGATAGCAAAGAAGGAAGCTAAAAAAGTTGTTCGAAACGCGAGGGCTAAGGTATATAAGGAGGTTTACGACAAGTTGGATACCAAAGAAGGCGAGAAGGATATTTATAGGTTTGCAAAGATGAGAGATAGGAAATCGAAGGATTTGGGTATGGTTAGATGTATCAAAGATGAAACGCAAAGGGTTTTAGTCAAAGATGAGGAGATTAAGGAGAGATGGAAAGATTATTTTGATAAGCTATTTAATGATAGTCATGCTCAAGATCTTGGAGACTTCTCCATTCCTTTTCATGAGATAAATCTTGACTTCATGCGCAAGATTCAAAAGAAAGAAATTGCAGAGGCTTTGAAGAATACGAAATCAAGAAGGGCAGTTGGCCCAGATGGTATACCTATCGAGGCTTGGAAATGCTTGGGAGAGAAAGGTTTAGAATGGTTGACAAATCTTTTTAACTTGATTTGGCGAACAAATAAGATGCCTAATGAGTGGAGGAAGAGTACTTTGGTGCCTTTATATAAGAATAAGGGTGATATACAAGATTGCACAAACTATCGTGGTATAAAACTCATGAGTCATACTATGAAACTTTGGGAGAGGGTGATTGAGTCTAGGTTGAGGAAGGTTGTCATGATATCGGAGAATCAATTTGGTTTTATGCCTGGAAGATCAACTATGGAAGCTATACATCTTCTTAGACAACTTATTGAAAGATATAGAGAGAGGAACAAAGATTTGCATATGGTTTTTATTGATTTAGAGAAGGCATACGATAGAGTACCTAGGGACGTTCTCTGGTGGACAATGATGAAGAAAGGTGTTTCTCTCAAGTACATTAGTATAATTAAAGATATGTATGAAGGAGTAGTAACCAATGTCCGCACTTGTGGAGGGGTGACAACCAATTTTCCGATAACGGTTGGGTTACATCAAGGATCTGCTTTAAGCCCTTTCCTATTTGCGATAGTGATGGATGAGCTTACGAGATCAATTCAAGAAAATGTACCGTGGTGTATGTTGTTTGCTGATGATATTGTTTTGATTGATGAGTCTAGAGCTGGGGTTAATGCTAAGTTAGAATTATGGAGACAGACATTGGAAGCTAGAGGTTTTAAGTTGAGTAAGAGTAAGACTGAATATATGGAATGTCGGTTTAGTAAGCAACGAAGTAGTGATGGGAGTGTAGTGAAGCTTGGTGAGCAAGATATACCGGTGAATGATTATTTCAAATATTTGGGATCCATCATTCAAAAGTATGGAGAAATTGATGGAGATGTAAATCATAGGATAAAGGTTGGGTGGATGAAATGGAAAAGTGCTACTGGAGTGCTGTGCGATTGTAGAATGCCATTGCGGTTGAAGGGAAAGTTTTATAGGACGACTATTAGACCCGCTTTACTATATGGTACGGAATGTTGGGCTGCCAAGAGACATCATATTCAAAAAATGAGTGTAGCTGAGATGCGGATGCTTAGATGGATGTGTGGAAATACAATAAAAGATAAGATTCGGAACGAAGAGATACGTAAGAAGGTAGGTGTTGCACCCATTGAAAATAAGATGCGAGAGAATCATTTACGGTGGTTTGGACATATTCGGCGAAGGCCTAATGATGCTCCAGTTAGAAGGTTGGAGAAATGGGAAAATATATTAGTTAAAAGAGGTCGGGGCAGGCCTAGGAAGACTTGGATGGAGATGATAGGAAAGGATATGAATGCTTTGAACCTCACCGAGGACATGGCGTTGGATAGAAATGATTGGAGGAAAAGGATTCATGTGGAAGACCCAAAATGAATTTCTTTTTTGGTTCATATCGCTGACCCCAATTGTTTTGGGATGAAGGCGTAGTTGTTGTTGTTGTTGTATTGGATAAATATTCTCCCCCTGAGTTTGATCGAAAGATGATAATATTACTTTGAAATTGATTTTGCACAATTTTGTGAAATTTTTTAAAATAATAGAATACAACGAATTTTTACCTAAGAAAATAGATCCAAGTATACCTAGTATAATCGTCAATGGATATAACATAATAGGAGAGCCCTCCTTCTGACATGACCGGAGTCTGTCACCATACATCCGAATGCACAAGTTAAAAAGGTTTGATGGTTGAGATAAAAGTTCTAAGATCAAAAGGAATTTTCTTCATTTTTCCAAGAATACATTCATTACATGTAAACTTTTGAAACAGAGTTTTTCAAAAAAGGAAAAAGAACTAAATTAGATATATTAGGATGGCCTAATCTTTAATGCCACACAAAAATATCTTTTTTCTTAACAAAATTACAAAATGATTCTTTAGGAAAACAAAAAAAGTCCATGTAGCAGAGGTTTTTCCTCCTATATCTTTCCCCAATCAACTTCCTTGACTGGTGATCCAGAACCCAACATTTTTTATGAGAAAGAAGCGTACCCATAATCAAAAATTTGAGAAACAAATAATAAGTTTAAATTGAATTTTGGAACAACTCTATTTAGGAATTTGATTTTTTTTTAAATATTTGAAAATGTTCCAATAGTTTTGATTTCTAAATTAGTTTCACCGACCGTAGAAATACAAGAAT
Source organism: Nuphar pumila (assembly GCF_984573655.1). Taxonomy (NCBI): domain Eukaryota; kingdom Viridiplantae; phylum Streptophyta; class Magnoliopsida; order Nymphaeales; family Nymphaeaceae; genus Nuphar; species Nuphar pumila. Next base: position 126,411,460 of record NC_143256.1, read on the forward strand.
CATAAAAGGATTTTGTTCAATCGGATATTAGGGGTAGGAATCATGTGAAAGGAGACACCAGAGTCAATAATCCAAGAAAGCATACATGAAAGAGAGAAAGTAGACACGGCGGTACCGAAAGTAGAAGTGGAGGAGCTCTTAAGGAATAGTTGAAATGCTTTTGTTAAATGTTTAATAGAATCCTTAAGTTTTCCTTTCATGTTACCTTCACCACCTTTTTTGGGTGGTGTTTCTTTATGGTTGCTACCTTTCTTTTGAGCTTGAGACAATCTGGTCTAATGTGTCCCGCTTCTTGGCAATTATGACAAATAACTCATCTTCTTCCTCTATTGTTATTTTTCCAAAATTAAGAAGGTTTATATGCTTTGACATTGTTACCGGGTCTTAACACGACAAGAACCTCCTTACTTTCCTTAGTCATGCCAAGTCGGATCTTGGCTTGGTATATCTCTCCAAGAGCATCATCAATAGAGGTTCTTTCAGTCCTATGTAAGATATTGGACCTAACTTGCTCAAACTCGGGTCTTAACCCATATAGGAAAGAAAACAAATGTTATTCCTCGAGTTGCTTTTGCCTCATTTCAATAGCAGGATCATCTCACTTAGGCTCTAGTAATGCTAACTCATCCCAAAGAGGTGAGATAGTACCATTCGAATCCACTTAGATTTTCCAAAAAACTCACATTTCTGGAAACATGCAGTTTATCACTTTTGACATCATAACAACGAAAACCCTTTTGGGTTTCAGAATAGTCAAGAAAGGCACAAGGAATGGCTTTAGGCGAAAGTTTGTCATTCTTATCAGTAAGAACAAAACATTTACACCCAAAGATCCTTAACCTGCTATAATCAGGTTCCTTATCGTATAGTTTTTCAAAGGGAGAAATTTTATTTAAATTCTTTGATGAAAGTCTGTTTATGAGATAGACAGCGGTAAGAGTTGCCTCAACCCAGAGATTCTTTGGAATGTTTTGTGAAATGAGTAAAGTCCTAATTGTTTCAATGATGTGTCGGTGCTTTCGTTCGGCTAACTCATTTTGTTGAGGGGTTTTCGGACAAGATTTTTGGTGAAGAATACCAAAATTTTCAAGATATCTTTTGAATTCATTTGAGAGGTATTCTCCTCCAGAGTCGGACCTAAGGATTTTTAGGCATCCATTGAATTGATTTGAAATCATCATATGAAAACTTTTAAAAGTTGAAAAAACTTCATGTTTATGTTTAAGAAAATAGACCCAACAAAACCTAGTGTAGTCATCCACAAAAATCGCATAGTATGAAAAAACTCATTTTGACATCACAGGAGCCAGACCCCATACGTCGGAATGAACAATCTCAAATGGTTTTGTCGTAAACATGGATCTTTGAGAAAAAGGCAAGCATTTCATTTTCCCAAGAATACATTCATTACATAGAAAATCACTTTTACAAAGATGTTTAACAAAAGGCAGATAGGAGATTTTAACAATATTGGGATGACCCAATCTCTTATGCCATACATGAATATCTTTGTTTTCAACGACGTTGCAAAATTGACTCTTGAGAACTTGAAGAAAATCTACGTAGTAGAGGTCTCCTCTTCTAGAGCCTTCCCCAATCAATCTCCCGGACTGGCGATCCTGTATCCAACATTTATTAGAAGAGAATTTTATATCGCAACCATGGTCCGAGAGTTGGGAGACGGAAAGAAGATTTAAATTAAGTTTTGGGATAAAACGAATTTTTGGAATAAAGAAGTCTTGTCTTTCAAAATTACCTATTCCTTTAATCTCAAGAGATGTTCTGTCCGCGGTTGAGACAAAGGATGGAAAAGAATTTTTAGAAAGATTTGAAAGAGAGCAAGAGCTAGGGGTCATATGAAAGGATGCCCCGGAATCTAAAAGCCAAGATGTCTTACCGGGGGAAGGGGATGACATAGCGGCTCCAGAAGTGGCTCCCTTGAGAAGAGGTTGTAATGCTTCTACGATTTGTTGAAGGGAAAGAGACTCACTTGATGATGGAGGTCGTTCTTCTGCTTGGGATGCCATAGCCGTTGCAATCAATTTCTTCCATTTAGGACACATAGGTTTGATATGTCCTGGTTCTTTACAAAAGTAGTAATTCAATTTGCTATAGTCTCTTTTGCCATGCCGATCATTTCCTCCTTGACCTTGGTTTTTGAAATGAGAAGGTCTATAGGTCTTCATGTTATTCCCCGGTCTTGACACGGCATTAACCATTTCACCATCTTCTTGAGTAGAAGAGGCAACAAGAATGCTAGGATTATTCTTGATAATCCCCATACGTGTTTCTTCACCACTTAGTTTGGTGATAACATCTTCAAGTGCGGGAGATGTGAACGCGGAGAGAAGAGAGGACCAAACTTGTTCAAATTCGGGTCTAAGGCCATTTAAATAATTGAAGAACCGGTCTTCCTCAAGTTGTTTGTGCCTCAATTCGATAGCTTCTCCACTCTATTTTGGTTCAAGAATTGTGAGAACGTCCCAAATAGAGGATAATTCGGCAAAATACTCCGGAATGCTCATATCATTTTGTTGAAGGGTCAAGGCTCTCTTTTGAAAAAAGTACTTGTGGGATAAATCTCTTGAAGTGTACATTTTCTCAAGATACACCCATGCTTCGGAAGCCTTTTTGAATTTGATGATATTGGCGTTTATCTTGGTTTCAACGGAAGAGAAAATCCAAGATAAGATTTTGAAGTTCTTCATTTCTCAATCATCATGTTTTTTGGAATACTCTTCAAGAGCCCTTTGTCTTTCCTCCCCTTCAAGAATCTTAATATCTCCTCCTTCGATGATGGTGATTTTGGGTTCCGGTTCCGATATAGATCCATGAACGTAACCCCAAAGCCCCTTTCCTTTAATATGGGCTTCCATATTCCCGGCCCAAACATGATAGTTTGAGCCATTAAGCTTAAACCCAAGAGAGAAATGAAAGTCTTTTTCGCCCATTAGGGAGGAAAGAAGACAAGAAATGACACGTACCTCAAAACTTTTTCGCGTCTTTCTTGTCAAAAGAAGCTTCTAAAATATTGTCCGAAGAAGATGATCCACTTCGATTCAATAAAGCTTGAAGGCACGTTTTTCGAGGAACGCAAGTGAAGGCGAATCACAATCCTTCTTCTTCAACCTCGCTCTGATACCATGTAAAAGTATCTTCAACAAGATACTCTAATCGATTCCTTGAGAATAAATGTGTAAACATACACACACCAAGAACACTTAGAACACTTGTGCAAAAAAACACAAGAACACAAAATCACAAATGTGCAAAGGCACTCATAAGATTCATAAACAAGAAAAGGTTGGGCAATAATCCCAAAACCCTTGAAGAAATACAAGAGAAGCAGCCCATATTTATAGGGCATTTAGGAGGCCTTGGAGGGGGGCTCCACATAGTCGTTGGAGGGGTCCAACGACTAGTGGGTTGGGCCCCTCCCAAGGCAAGTACAAGCTGCATTAATTAAAGAAAAGAAAAAGAAAAATTACAAAACATATTCACGAAAATGAATGTGTAAAATGCCTAAACTACCCTTAGAAATATATATATTATATATATATATAATAGGTAGATACATATACATATATAATATATATGTATATGTATTACCTTATATATAAAATATATATACGAAAATACAAGATTGATTTACATAATTTAACAAGTTATTTCTCACACTCTTATCACCTTGTTTAATCATACGAATTTTCTCTTAAAGAAAATACTTTCATGCCAAATCTTTTTACACAAACATTTTCTTGAGAAAATTTCAAGTCTCACATGTTTTTTTGAATTTAACTATACTTGCTGCAATTTTGAGTTTCATACTATTAAGGAACTAAGAGAGAATTTGGGCATTTTCGGCTTCCTAATTCTCCACTTTGATGAGATGATCCTTAAGTGCTTTCTCTCTTGCTTCTTCACCATCAATTTTTGTGAGAGAGAGTTGAGGTTCACATGAAGTATCACTCACATGTCCCATAACTTCTTTCCCTTGATATGATGCTCCATAACAATGGCCCACATCAAATAATTTGAGTCATTTAGCTTGAATGCAATCGCCGACATGGATTATTTTTCACCCATTTTAATAGAGAGAAGTTGGAGAAGAAACCTTCCTTGTAATCATGATCTTTGGAGAAGAGTTTGGAGAAGTCTCTTTCCTTGTAATCACGATCTTTGGAGAAGTCTCACACAATCCCAAGAGCCTACCATGTAATGAAACAAGAGGAAATACAAATGGCAAAATCCACAAAGGGATTACAACAAACAAAATAAATTAGACAAGCAATAGTCCACTATGGGATAATACAACATTCAAATAAGAACAATCACCAAAGCACAATATGTGCATACAAAAAGCCACAAAAGGCACACACAACACATAAAAATAATGATCTTCACTTATGAAAATGCTTAGAAAGCATTAGGGAATACAAGGAGTGCCTTTAAATAGGGAATACAAGAGAGGGAGTGCCTTTAAATAGGCACTCCAAGACACAAAGGGGCTGGCCCAACTAGCTATTGGACCAGCCCCAATGGCTATGTTTATAGCCGTTGGGACTGGTCCAACCGCTAGTTGGACCAGCTCCAACAGCTATATTTTACAAAAGAAAAGTAAATAAAAAAAGATGTCAGTCCCAAGTGGACTGACACCTATTACACAGGAGAAATGGTTGAAATACCCCTGATGGTATTTCAGTTTATATATATATATATATATATATATATATATATATATATATAGAGAGAGAGAGAGAGAGAGAGAGAGAGACGCACCCCTTATCTATAACATGTAAAATCATTGTCCACAAACCAATCATTTTTATAAGCAAGGAACCTTGCATGTCGAACACATAAAATGACCACAGTAAATCATATGGCCAACTCAAGACAAAGAAACTGGGCTATCAAACAAGCAACAGTTAAGGCATGGAATTATGGAACTCGAAAACTATGATTTCTTCAAAAGAAACATTCACTGAAAAACCTTCTAAGAAATAAAATACCATATGATTCTCAAGTTGAATAACATAACATGCTCCAAGTACAAGACAATGCATGTTTCTTAGCATAATACTGTGCACAGTTTAATTGCTGCATTGAATTTAATTGTGCAAGCTCCACCAATACTATGTGTACAAAATGTTATAAAAGCATATTTAACTACTGTAAATCATAGATTAAGAGTTGAAATTGAGAAGTAACTGATGGTTATAAAATTTATAGTTAATTGTTTTTAAATAAAGCAAACACAGATAAAAATATTTAAGCAACACCTAGACATAGCCTCCCAACTAGGCCCTCCTCGGCAAGGGGCAGCTGCCTAGCAAGATGCTAGACCCTTTTACCTCTGTATTAGATCATCAAATGTAATATATAGTTTATGGTAGCATGATGAAGGCTACAACAGAAATTGCAACATAAGATACCGGCTATGCTTATTCAGAACAGAAGCTATGGTACTTTCACAATCACTAGGAAAATAGCAAAGAAAGCCATTGGTTTTGAGTGGGTTTTCAGGGTAAATTACTAAGCCTAATGGATTTCCAGAAGATATAAATGTTGTTCATAGGGCAAACTTTATCAAAGCATAAGATCAACATGAAACCCTGTTAGCAAGAATGATGTTAGAACTCTTATTTTAGTTGAATATATATATATATATATATATATAAACCTATAAATAATTCAAAGTGAAAGGATCTAACCAGCAGCATCTGAGGGCCTGGCATTTTGACACCAATGAGACATCACCTGTGAGTGCAAGGATATGACTTTACCCAAACTATATGCAAACAATATGGTTCTCCTATGAAGAAATAAATTTTACTAATATGAGTGAAAAAATAAAGCACATAAACAAGCAGTTAAAACAGCCAGGGCTCATTGTCAGTCAGTCTGAAAGTATTTTAAACTCTTTTGTAATCCAAGGGGACAAAGAAATACACCCAACCCACATTAGGCTCTGAGCTGAAGCAACACAGGCAACCACAGAGAGCAATCCAAATTTTGAAAAAGCAAAGGTAGTTTTCGCTCATTAGTCAACAGAAGTCTTAAAACTCTAAGAACTTAATATGTTAATTCTAGAGTCTTTACTGATGACAATTGTGGTTTTTCGAGGGAAAATGTTGACAGAACTGCATTAACAGAAGCAAGACCAATCTAGAAGTACAAATTTCAGTTTCAGGTCAACAACCCTATCGACATATCATCTAGTGAGGTTTAACCAATTAAGAAAGATGCTTATTGAGAACTTTTCATGAACCACGCTGATAAAAATGGAGCTCAGCTCTCAACATATTTTTAAAAGGGAGGAGTTATATGACCATTAGACTGGAGTCTGATTGTCTGGGAGACTGGAACATCAGGCGATCACAGAATTGTCATACAATGGTGGATACTGCATTCAAGTAATACGATATGAAGAACGACCAGCATCCAATACGGAGCAGCATAATGACGACTCAACACTACTTACATCTTTTAGGGTAGCTAGTATCTCCTTCAAAGCAGATTGTGCAACAGCATCATGTGAAATCAGCTTCTGCAAGCACGAAAGACCAATGACACTCAGCTTGACCGTCTTGACCTCGCATGCCACAAGAAAGATCCGCAGTATGTCCTCATTCTGAGCGATGTCACTAGGGTTCGACGATGAACGAAGCTGCAAAAAGCATGAAGCAAACTTCATACCTAGTTTCACATAGCTCACGAATAACAGTTCATACTCAAATAGAGCAAAATTCAGCAACCAAAACCATATACAATTCCGCTTCTCACTAAGTCTTTTGACTCACTCCATTAAAAAGTATCAAGTAACCCAAAAGATCCCGTTAGAACAAAAAAATTGTTAATCCTAAATCTAAACCTACATTTATTGACATTCTATACACAGAATTCCAAGTATAACTCCAGAAAGTTTCGATAGATGACATCAATGAACTACAAAAAAGCCAAAATTTCACGCATTTGATCCCTAAATCAAAGAACTCTTCTCAATCTTCGCATAAAACAACAAAAACTCAATCCAACTGCTCCTATTTCGTGGTTTCAGACGAAGACTCTACAAACTCCCGGAGGCAAGTGAAAGCCACTAAACCTAACCCGAAACGAACATCTATCATATGTTTTTGCACGAAATAATGCAGTGATGCTACGATGACACAATTTTTTTCCGAATCAACTAGAATTCAAGAACAAACGGAAAAAAACTACTGCAATCGACACCGATTCTCAACACTAACCATCAAGATGGCGTGCTCGGCCGCGTCCTTGATGGCCGGATACCGTCGGCGGGCTTCTGCAGAGAGAGCGCGCAGATCGGATTCAAGAACCGCCATGAACGCCATTCTTCCGCGACGCCGGCCCGCCTCAACCCTCTTATTCTCCTTCCTCTCCTTCCGGGACGGATCTTAGGCTTTCCGACTACGAAGGCAAGAGGACAGTAAGATCGAGATAGGGATCTGCATTTCGAGGTCGGCTAGACGCACGGGATGAAATTGGCGCGGATAAACAAGAAGAGGAAGTGTGAGACCGAACGACGGACGCCCAGCGGATCTTAGGAGACGAACGTCGGTTTATATACGCGCTGAGGCACGTGCCGCGGAATCGTGCCAGAGGTTGAATGACAATATAAATAAATAAATGATCGCTTGACCCTTTGATCAATTTGAAAAATAAGCTCTCCAACTATTTCCTGCCACTTTTCGTTCGAATTAAGCTCACCCACCTCCCAATCCGTGATATATATATATATATATATATATATATATATATATATATATATATATATATATATATATATATATCGTCGATATTTTGTAAACATCGGAATTTTATTATGAAATTTTTAGACTGATATCAAAAACTTTGGTAGGCAAAACTTTTTTTCGTATGAAAGTTTTTCATAAGATGAGAGAATCGTTTACGGTGGTTTGGACATATTCGACAAAGGCCTAATGATGCTCCAGTTAGAAGGATGGAGAAATGAGAAAATATATTAGTTAAAAGAGGTCGGGGTAAGCCTAGGAAGACATGGATGGAGGTGATAGGAAAGGATATGAATGCTTTGAACCTCATCGAGGACATGGCATTGGATAGAAATGAATGAAGGAGAAAGATTCATGTGGAAGACCCATAATGATGTTCTTTGTTGGTTCATATCGCCGACCCCAATTGTTTTGGGATGAAGGCGTAGTTGTTGTTGTTGTAAAGTTTTTCTCTCTTCCAAACTTTAGTGTTTGCTTAAGAACAACGTTGCCTTCTCTTTATCTTGTTATATTGCTTGTTTTGAGGATGGAGTTTGATAGCTTCTAAACGGGAACACTTTGGGGCATTGGGCCTTCTTCAAGCGCGATGTTCTTCTGTTGGACTCTGCTAGCAGGTGGGATAAATACGATGGACAGAATTCAAAGGCATGGTTGCCACCTTGCCAATAGATGTTTTATGTGTGAAAGGGAGGAGTCAGTGCCTCATCTTATGTGGTTCTGCCCAGCTTTTTACTTTGTATTTCATATGTCCTGGGCTGACTTTAAGTTTCACATCGATCACAGTTCTTGCTTAGAGAAATTGTGCTTGGGCCTCAAGAAATTACTACTTCAAAGAGTTGGAGAAAATTCTGGAGATGCTTGTGTGGAAAGAGAGAAACAACAGAATATTCAAGGGCCCAAAGAAGAATCTCAAGTCACTCCCATGATCTTATCTATTCAATTTGATGTTTTTTTCTCTCGGCTAAAGCCTTCTGGCCAGGCACGGATCTTTATTGGATTGGTCGGCTGCATCTTGTTCCTTTTCTGTCAACTTAATCATTGTATTATTTTGCCTTCTTGGTGTCTGATGAATACCAGAAGCTGTGTGCTTGGTTTATTTTATTTTAATGAATTTTTCTTTCACTTAAAACACACTCACTTTATCTAAGGCCACGTTTGAAAATGAGAGACATAGGAAAAACGATACAAATTGGAAAAACCGTATGGATTTTTCAACCTTTCCAAATGAGAGAATTTTTCTAAAAAGTATACTTTTTGATAAAAAATATTTCTCCACCATATGAAAAAATGTTTTCACTAAAATTTTTGTAAGCTCTCTCTCCATCTCACCACCATCATCACTTACTACCGTCCATCTTCACTACCACTACCACCACCATCACCACCATTCATTTCACAACCACCCGCCTCAGTTAAAACCGCCCTTCCCATGATTTCTTACCATTCATGATCACCACCACCACTACCACCCATCTCACAAAAAAAAATGCACAGGAAAAGCTTCACCCCATGATGATTTTTCATCACCACCACTCATCTCACCATCACCCACCTTCCGAAAAACCACCCTCCCCACTATCCATCACCATCAGCAATCACCACTGCACCATCACCTACCTCTCAAAAAATTGTGCCAAACAAGCTCCACTACCACCCATCTCTCGAAAAAACGCATCGGAAAAGGTCCACCACCACCCTCCTCTTCTATCTCATTTTTTTAAGATTATACATTTTATTTTTCTCATACTACCCAAGCAAGTAAAATGTTTTTATTTTAAAAAATATAACATATCAAAACTTCTAGTAAGCAAAAGTTTCTTTTACTATAAGAGTTTTTCTTACTTCCAAACATGCCCTAAAACGTTTTTCTTTCTCCTCTCTCAAAATATCTCCAAAATTACATATTATACCTCTCTCCCTTTAATTTGATTTATTACCAATGATTTTTTTTACTTTTATTCTATCAACAGTTGCCAAACCAAACCGGTCAGGAAAATTTGACATTACATGAACCAACCAAAGGGCACGCCCCCGATGCATAACGCCTATTTGACCCAGCCACTCACATTAATTAACCTCTCTCTCTCTCTCTCTCTCTCTCTCTCTCTCTCTCTCTCTCTCTTGACCATAAAAGCACTTGTACAAGGGATTGCCCAAGGGACGTCCACGTATCATTAAATCTTATTGCAAGGTGGAGGAAATCAAACGGTACATCTAACATTTTGATTGAATAAAGATGATCTCTGCTTTTATAATCTGGTTCTGAGACGTGTTTTTTTTTTTTTTAAAGCAAGCTGGGGTTAGGCAGGCCCCTACCAGTTATACAACTATACTATTGGGTTTTGAACCTGCAACCTCCCAACACAAGGTGACTTGCACTAGCTGCTCCTATCAGACAAAGGGTGATTTTTCATTGCACATGCATGGGATTCAAAGTTCTGCTGTTATATTTATCTTCTCACGTGCTTGACACCCTCACACAAACAATCAGAAAATATAAACTTTTAAAAGGTAAGTATCTTTTGTCTTCTGCATAAGATTTTTAATTTTTAATCATTATTTCTTATTTGACTAATGCTCAAGTGAGAAGGTCTATGTATAACGGTGCTTTTGTGTGTATTTTTTTTAGTTATATAGTTGCCCATGTTTTTTCGTATTTACCTTCCAGAATTTTTGCTGTACATATTTTTTTCCTTCTCAGGTATGAAATGTGTATATTAAATTAAATTAAGATGGTAAACTTACTCTTTCTCTAATTTTTAGATATCATATTGTTTCTTCTCTACCAGTGTAGACCTGATCTAGTACAAATAGATATAAACCAAAAAAATACGGATAAGTTGAAGATGAATCCGATCTTAACAAACCAAACTAAAGCGAAAAGTCCAAAAACTCAACAAAATACTCGACCCAAATACACATGGGTCCAAATAAGAAGAAATGGATCTGATCGGTCTACAAAAAAAAACAGATCTAGGTCAGTCCGTAATAGGTTGGTTGAAGTTATTTATAATCAAAGTAATGACATAGGATCTGATGATCGAGTCTTTCATGCGATGGTATGCAGATCTCCATCCCATCGATTTAAGATAGTGTGTAATTTTTTCTCAAACAGCTTTTGATTTTTTTGTTGCATGTTTTGAGACTTAAAAATAGGCCATGGTATGTTAATGAGATCATATTCTCTGTCATTATTCACCTTATTAGTGACAAAAAAATCAATTAATAACTTTTAAATGTATTTTAACAAAAATAAAAAATGTATTGTTTTTAATTTGCATATCCATATATGGGTGTGTGTAAATATTCATTTTATTTATCATAAAAGATTAACATAAACATGATTTATGTAGGCCCGTCCATATAGACGGGCCCGTTAAATTATGCTAGTATTAAAATAATAAGCATACAAATCAGTATCTGAATGATCAGCATGTCTACGCTTGTCACTATGGACACGCGTACGTGTCCCTGTGACAGCCTACAAGCTCCCACTTGCCACGATTATTCACGGGGAATTTTACATTCCATATAGGGACCAACGCCATTAATGCTATCTTCAAGCATACTATTCTACCATATCTTATAAATTATACGCTTCAATCATGTAAATGCATTATTTATTCCATGATTTCTTATGAAAGCGTTACTAGATAACAACTTGCTATCCACATATATATATATATATATACACTGTTTTCTACCATGCTAATTGTATATAAAAGAAAACTATATTTCCCACGTAGCCTTCATGGATGATAGAACTTGTACATAAGGGTGTCAATGGGTCAGGTTTAACCCGGACCTGAGCCATACCAAACTTTATAGGGTTAGGGTTTGGTGATAAATAACAATGTTTGATTAGAATCCAGCTGGTCAGACCCGAAAGATCCAATTAATATATGAAGCCGATTATGGTTTGTGAAATTTCATACCAGAACCCGAATTTCGGCCAAGATCCGCAAATTTTCAATGTAAAAAACATAAAAATAGTATTTTATCGGGTAAAGACTGGGTCTGGTTCATGTAATCCTTATATGATCCGGGCATGATTTATCTTATGGTGGATCCAATTAAACTCAGGTCCAGACCCAATACCGGTATTTCAAATCAGGTTTGGGTCTGATATCACCTGGGTTCGAACCAAACCCGACCCATTGACATCCTACTTGCAAATCAAGGCCGACAGGATGAATTAATGATAAAAAGCTTATAAAGATCATACATCTACAACAAACCCCCTTTTATCAAAAATGTTATTTCCTTGTTGAATTGTGGGGGAGAAGTGGCCTTGTCATTGGATGGTGACTTTAAAGTGGTTGGGATGTCAACAATGATTATATCCTTTAAGACGTAGGATCTATGTTAATCCTGTTCGTCCAATTGAAGCATGTAGACAGTTAAGATTAGTCCACATCCATATAAGATTATGGACTATTTTTTTTCGTGTGCACAAGAGAAATACATGGGGTTTAGAGGGGGAGGGGGGAGAGGGGTGTGGGAATGTGTATCCAATAGTTGGTGTACCCTTCAATCAAATTATCAAATGGTAAACAAAACTCAAATTACATGGTTTGTTTTACAACAATAAGCTACATATATAGTCTCTCGTACAAATGTGTATAGGGTATCAATGAGTTGAAACTTGCAATATCTTATTGCTCATATTTTTTTAAATGAATCTAACCTTACAGATATGATCTAGATGGTCTTTTGGCCAGAATCTACTTTTGAATCACAGGAATATAATGTATTTACATTTTTTTAGTGATTAAAAAAATCAATGGTCATAAATGCACTAATTTTTTAAAGCTTAGAAAATGTATTTCTTTTCAAAAAAATGTGATCCAAAAGTCGATTTCTAACAAATTGACCATGCTCAACACATCAAAATAACTTACATCTATGAGTTTCAACTCATTCATACGGTATGCACATTTGTACTAAAACCTTTTTTTTTAGGAAACATTCATGCTAGAAACTTATCCTCTCTCTCTCTCTCTCTCTCTCTCTCTCTCTCTCTATATATATATATATATATATATATATATATATATATACATTTTTTAGTACCACACTCTCCAGCTAAATTTCACAGGTGGAAACCTCATTTGATGAATCTAACTCAACAAATGCATTCAACATGGTCTATTTATTAGGAAACATACTTTAGGCCAAGTGGTTTAAACAAAAAAAACTTGCTTTTGTTAATCACATTACCCATTGTCAACCATTGAAATTCGAAAAATCCAAAAATTAAGTTTATACAACCCGATCAAACTATCTAAAGCGTGTTCTTGACCAAACAAACCATATAGATCGTATCCACAAGCTAATTGAAAAATAAAAGTTCGAGGAAAAAGTGAGCTGTTTCTAATAGAGTGTACTGTACATTCGAAGGTAGCCACTATGAGAGAGAGAGAAGCTAGTTGACACCTTGGCTTGAATAGATCCTGCATTATCTCCCGCACGCTTTCCCCCCTCAGAATTCAGACCCCACGCTCCGCCTCCAAAAAGCAAGTCAGCTGCATCATTTAATTCCCTCTCTCTCTCTCTCTCTTAAATACCCACCACCTCCTCTTCCCATCCTCTCCACCACCTCCCTTACGTTTTTCTCTTCTTCCTCCTCCACCCACCTCTCCCCTTCCTCCTTTCAGTCTTCCACCATCACCACCCACCTCTCCTCTTACTCCTACCACCACTACCCACATCTTCTACGCCTACTACTTTCACCAAATGTCAAAATCTCTTCGCCTGAACCTCCACTTCTGCTTCCACCGCCCCAAGAAATCCCACCACCACCACCGGAAAACCACTCCAACCATCATCCCCACCTCCACCACCACCGCCATCCCCCTCGACTCCGACTCCGACTCCCCTCCGGAGTTCACCTCCAAATCCGCCACCACGCAGTCAAGCACCACCTCCTCCTCCCTCGCTGACCTCCCCCTCGACCTCGCCAGCGCCCTCTCCTCCCGCCGCTTCTTCTTCTCCCCCGGCCGCTCCAACTCCCTCCTCGACGACGGCCCCCCTCCGGGAGAGAAGCTCCCGGCGCCGGTCAAGATTCCGGCCTCCCCTCTGCCGGAGGTCGTCGTCGACGGCGGCGTCGCCGTCCTGACCTACTCGCCGGACCCCTACAGCGATTTCCTGGCGTCGATGCAGGAGATGGTGGACGCTCAGGATCTTGACATCTCAGCAGACTGGGGTTACCTCCAGGAGATGTTGGCCTGCTACCTCGAGCTCAACAGCAAGAGGACCCACAAGTACATCGTCGGAGCCTTCGCCGATCTCCTGATGAGTCTCATGATGGGTCGCCGGAAAAATGGCATCTCCGGCGAGTATGAGGTTCTCCGGTGAGTCTCATTGGTGGGAGCTCCCCTGATTCTTTCTTCTGGTGATGGCAGCTTGCTTGGTTTAACTAATAGTTTTGGTTTTGTATTCTCCTTCGGTTTTTGGGATCTTGGTTGTTTTTTTGTTTATTTTAGTGTATAATATATGGTTTTTGTATTGTAGTCTGGACAAATCCAGATCTTCTCTTTTTGGGATTTTGTATTGTTTTGTTTGGCTTTTGGTGTTTATGTTGAACATACAAATGAGATTTTCTTAGTTGTCTCATTGAATTTGTATTATTGTAATTATTGGTCATTTTTCAAACCAAACTTTTGTCCCTTTAGCATGTGAGCTTATGAAGGTTCATCTGACATGTTTTATGGATTCTCAGGTCTGCTGTTGCATTTTTTTTTATGTTGTTCTATTTATCCCAAAAATGTACGATGATGATTCTTGTTTTTTGTTTTTCCCCGAGAATGAAACTATGATGATTCTTGTTTTTTTAATTATGATAGATGTATCCTAAAAAGTATGCAAAATGTGGAAACTGTGATGCAACTTCTCCAAATAAAGTCTTCTAGGTTGTTACCTTTATCTAGATAAATGAACTTTTTATTTTATTGGAAAAGTAAATAAACGAATGTTTAGTGCTAGCAGCACTGATAGTGGGTGGGAGGTGACAAAGGTGATGAGAAAGTGAGCAGATGTGGTAGGGCGAGCTTTGAATTCCAGCATTTTCTTGTGTTTGAAAAGTTTTCTAGTTACTAGAACCACAAATTTGAGTGGTCTGTGCCATACAACTGGTGCCCAAATTGGAGGGAGGTCTAGTTGGAGCCATAGTCACAAAAGTAAAAAAACTGAAAAAACTCGTGAGAAGTAATTTTGTTTTGTAAATCTCATGTTTTTTTTGGCAAAATCTCGACAATAAAAAAATATTTTTTATAAATAAATAAAAATTCTAACAATAAAATATTTCAAAATAAAAAACACATAAATATCGTGTTTAAAATATGATATGTATGTTTCTGATGAAAAAAAAATCGTGAGAAATTGAAAATATGGCAAGAAAATGCTGACTTTAACCTTTTTTTTATATATTTACACAGAGAAACCACTCCCATGATTTGGAGACCTAGCCTCGTTAGCTTTGCCTGTACTGCTGTTGTCCTGACACCGTAAAACTCCATGGGCTTACCCGTTGCATCCAGAGAGTCGCCACTCTTCAGCTTGTAAGGGGTGACTCCCATGAGATTTGAACCTAGACCAGTGCCTAGCGGCCTAGGTCCCATCCCACCATGCCAAACCCCTTTGGGGTTGCCAGTTTTAACTTTCAGGTAATTCTTGAGATATTTTCACACGAATTTCCTAAATCTCGCTAAGATTTGTCACTGTGGTTGGAGCTTCCATAACCAAATTCCATTTTGTACCAAAAGTTGCCGTTTTATGAAGTTCATCTTGAAGGAGTAAAGTTCGCTTGCACTATGTTTTATCCTTAAACATGAATTGAAAAAGGATTGTTACATTAGCTCTTGCTTGGCATCCATCAAACCGATGAGGAGAAAGGGACTGCAAATGAGTAGATTTTTTGATTGACTGTGTTGATTGGATAATTAGGGAGATAATTTTAGGAATTGATTAACTATAAAGTTCATATAAATTGAAGGTGTAAATGGGGCCTGTAGAGGACCTAAATCAATCATCCAAGCCGCATCCTAGTGGAGCTTAAGTTTCTTTTCTTTTTTCCAACACCATGAGAGAGAGAGAGAGAGAGAGTTATTGAATCAATGAAATGTCCAACACAGGATATTTGGGTGGAATTTGCGAATACGGATCCCATCGTTTGACATAAGACGGTTCCCTCTTTAATTGATCCGGACCCATCCCTTCTGTAAGGGAGTCCACTTTCCAGACCTTATTCTAATCAGGTACAAGCACTCCATTCTGCTGCAGCAGATTGAGACCACTTTCTGTCATTATAGTAAAAAGCTGTCTGTTAATAAAACAGAGATACTCCCACGGATTTTCATCCTACAGCTAATCCAAGTGGTCCAATCAATGGCTAGGATTGGCCCACATTATCACCTGGATGTAGATTGATCCTAGCCGTCCAGATGCTGGATGGCTAGGAAAGACGTAGGATCCTTTGTATCTATGTCGAAGGATAGGATACTTTTTTGGAAATTTGCACCCATGCAAAATGGCTCAATACAAACGCTGGTGATAAACAAAAAAAAAAGAAAACATGAGACTGTTGTGGATCCAGGAGAGTGGATCGGGTCAAGGGTGCACCTGACGGGGTCCCTCAAATGTCTTTCATCCATGCAATGGACAGCATCCGACCACCATGCTTGTGATGCCGTTCATCAAGAGCATGAATAACTCCGGATGAATTTATGGGACCCATCCTTGACAAGTTGATATAAGCAACTCATCCATGGTGGCTAATAAATATGGATCCGGTTCTTCTGCTCTACGCCTGGCGATCAAATATAGGATCTGGATTTTATGAACAAAGCATCAAACTCTGGGTTCAGCACTGACTCCAACCTGCAAGTCATTGCCTAGGTCCATATATGAATCATAGATAGAGAATGCCAATAGCAGTAGGGCACCAACTAATCTAGTAACCCGGAACTAATATCCTACAGTTTTGGATCCTAGCCTGCACAAACTTAATATAACTCATTATTTGGACCTTGTCTTTGAGGTTACTGGATTCTTGATGGTTAATAAATATTGATGATAGCCTTACTACATGAAATAATTGTAAAGTACAAAAAGGCTTGGAGTTGTAGATGTTAATTAAGCCATTAACCGGTGGCGGAGCCAGAAGTTTTTCGTTGGGTGGGCAGACTTTGGGTCTCGGGGACAATGCCATGGTCTTGAAGGATGATCCATTTATTCGGACCAGTGGCGGAGCCAAAAAAAATCGTCGGAGGAACCGTCGTTCATGGAGAGATAAAACTTAAATAAGCCTTTAAATTAAAATAACAATTGTTACAAACACAAACAACTAAATTTATGAACATAATAAGATAAAACCTTAAATTATACTTTTAAACTAAAATAAAGATTGTTCACTTAAGAAATACAAACAACTAAATTCATGAAAATTTTACAATTGGCATCTTCTATTTTTTATATTTTGAAAACAATTCATAATTGCATCATCACTGATGGTATCAAATGTCTCTTTCTCTATGTAAGTAACCAAAGCATCATTGATCCATTCATCTCTCATTCTATTACGTGGATGACTTTTGATATTGTTCATAGCTAAAAATGTTCTTTCAACACTTGTTGCAACTGGCAAAGTTAATGCCAACTTAATCAATAGATACACATGAGAAAATACAATGTGCTTTTGAGTTGCTACCATCATCTCTGCTAGCTTTGCTAAAGATTTTAAACTTGAAAACTGATCACTGTTTCGCATTTCTGCAATATATATCCAATTGATTTTCAAGTCTAATTATGTTTACTCTAGAAAAGTCCTTAGGATAAAGCCCAGCAAGACGAATGAACTTACCTTTATCAAAAACAGAAAAATAATTCTTTGGACTCAAGCATGCCATTGAAAGAAGGAGCTCTGTATTTGCTTCAGTGAAACGATTATTCAACTCTTGAAGTTGCAAATCAATAATAGCATAAAACACATCAATACGATAATGATGCAATGTGGTGATCTTTTCAACCTTAAGTCTTGGTCATCTTTGAGGTGTATATGAGTCCCTTAGATCAGGAATCAGAATATCAAATCTCTTACCAAATATGAACACTTTGTTTATGAGAGAGTCTCATCCATTGTCTCTCAGACCTTGAAGGCATTGTTTTGATGTAGTGACTAAACTCATAGCATTCACAATGTCTTGATCTTTTCGCTAAAGTGCTTGTGAAAAGTCATCAATTATTCTCAAAACTTTACACATCAAATGTAAGCAAAAAATAAATTCAAAATCTTGCAACTGATGATATAAAATAATTGCATCTAAACTTTTTTCTGAATATGTATCTTCTGCAATGAAATCTAACACTTGAATAACAGAAGAATACATACTGAGTAAATTAACCAAAGCATCGTAATGAGAACCCCACCGAGTATCACCAGGTCGTTTGAACTTATTTCTTAATTTAATCATAATCATGTTTCAAGTTCACCCAATGCAAGTGCTTCAGCAATTCGCATAAATTTTGCTTCTCGAATAAGCTCAGATCTCTTGCATGAAGTGGAGAAAAAAGTTGACAACCTGCATAATATATTGAAAAATACATCAAACAATGATTTTTTTTTAGCAACACCAACTAATGCCAATTGAAGTTGATGTGCAAAATAATGAATATAATATGCAGATGCATTTTTATGTAATATAAGACTTTTCAATCCATTAAACTCTCCTCTCATAGTACTTGCTCCATCACAACCCTGTCCATACAAACTTGATATGCTTAAATTATTCTTACAAAATGTTTCTTCAAATGCTTGTTTGAGTAACATAGAACTTGTTTTAAGAACATGCACAAGAGTAAAAAATCGCTCAACCACTCGACCTTTTTCATTAACAAATCGTAAAATAATAGCTATTTGTTCTTTAGTTGATACATCATGAGAATCATCAAGTAAAATAGAAAAAAAAAGTATCTCAAAGTTCCATGATAATAGCATTTGTGGTTTGTATAGAAGCAGCCTTGACAATATCCTTTTGTATATCAGGAGATATCAATTTATTATTTTCTGGAGCACTTTAAAATACAACTTTATTTATGTCATCATTGATCTTTACAAATATCTTCAACAACTCAATAAAATTTTCTCTATTAAGAGATTCTTCAGCTTTATCATGCCCTTGAAATGTCAATCATTAACTTAACAAGTATCTTATTACATTAACAGTTGCCCAAAGGCGAAGTCTATATTCATCTTTCTGTCAAACACTTTTTTATAAAGTATAGCATCAATATGTTGTTTTTGTTGCATCAAATTTTGACACTTCATTCGTACTGAATTATGAAAACTGCTAGAGCTTCCAGCATGTTTATCAAACCTCTTCTTGTCTTTCCAGTTATCAAATCTTTCAGATAAGAATGTCTATGCACTAATCTTATTTGTGCTTTCTGGACTGAAAAGATAACACTGCAAACAATATGTTTTATGCTTACTTGTACTATACTCCAACCAATCCTTATACTCATCATACCAAGCTGGAATGAACCTTCATTTTTTGTGGTTTAGATGAAACATACAATTTCGAGGTTGACAAGGACCTCGGATCATATATGCTCTACGAACATTATCTTGGATATTAGGATGATAACTAGAAATAGAAGGACAAAGTGTAGGGTCTGCAGGTAACTCTAATTCATCAATTTCTGTTTTGCTTATTTTCTGACTTGGTTCTCCTTCTCAAGTTACAGAAGATTTATCAAAGATTGGCTTTTTCATTATAAACTTATTCATTCCTATGCAAAAAAAAAAAAAATAAGATAATGTTCTATGAGCCAAATCTCATTGCAAAAAAGGATCGAGCAAAATGAAAATGACAATCTTCTATAAAGCTAGTAATATGTCGTTATTCTTAAAACGTTAGTAATATGCCGCTAAAAGAATAAACGCACAAGCATAAGCCGAACCTTAACCCATCACCGTATGATCATACGAAAGAGCTCGGTTCTCCGCTTGCAGGCAACAGAGGCTCCCTGTCTACAAGCTGCATAGGCAGGGGCAGAGACACTGCACCCTGCCTGCAAGGGTGCCAGGGGATGGGGCCTCACCCATGCTTGGCAAAGAGCAACAGAGGCAGGGAGCAAGAGCTCCCTGCTTGCCAGGACAAGGAAGGTAGGGGTGGGAGAAGGGATTGCCTGCCACAACAGAACAGGGGGGCGCAACCCCCCCTGCTGGAAAGGAGAAAGGCAGGGGCTCCACCCCTGCCGACAACAAGAACAAGGCAGGGGGCAAAGCCCCCTGCCGCCAATCAGAGGAGGCAAGGGAAGCAGAGCCCCTGTTGACAATCGAGGGACAGGGCGGGCAAAGCCCCCTGTCAGGAAGGGCTCGCAAAAGCAAGGGGGGTGAAACCCACTGTCGAAAATACCAACAGAGGCAGGGGGCACCCCCTGCCGAGAAACAGCAGAAGAGGCGAGGGGGGGGGGGGGGGGGTCACCCCTGCTGGAAAAACATCAAGGAGGCAGGGGGCAGAAAACATAAGAGGAAAGGGGGGACCTCGCCCCCTGCCGAGAAACAAGGGGACAGGGGGCCCCTGTCGGGAAACATCACAAGGCAAGTGGGAGTGAAGCCCCTTGTCGAACAACATCAAGAGGCAGCCCCCCCCCCAAAGCCCCTGTCGACCACACCTGCCGGCAGGCCGCGCCCTGCCAGAAAATGGAGCGATAGGCAGGGGCTTCAGAAGCCCCTGCCAATCGACTAGAAAAGCAAGAGAGAGGGGGTGGGGAGGTTACCTGCGACGATCGACGGCTGGCAATGGTCACCGACGAAAGGAAGATGATGAAGGAGGAAGAAGGTCCGACATCGACGGCTCGCATTGCCAGAGCTTGCAGCAGAGATGGAGAAGCTCAGAGGGGGGCAGCGCGGGTTCACCAAAGGGAGGCCGACGGCGCAGTCGCCAGTGGCTGCAAAGCACGAGGGAGGAGCACCGACGAATGTGGTCGCGGTGACAGATGGGGAACGAAGGGGCGAAGCATAGGAGAGAGGGAAAGTGGTGAGGGTTTTACCCCTTGCCCGCAGGCTCTCGAATGATCGAGAGCCCGAGTCCGGGTCTGGCTCGGATCCAATCCGGGTCTGACTTAAGGGAGTACCCTCGACACATGCCTGACACATGGCCGATTTTTTTTTTCCGACTCGATTTCTAATTCTGGGGTGAGCGATCGCTCACCCATGCCCATCCTTGGCTCCAACACTGCCATTAACATTCAATGAGAGAGAGAGAGCTCTTAAAGTTGACATAAAGTAGTTGAGACTGAGATGAGCCACAAAGGGCTTTGGCGTAGTGGGATGGGGCCTAACTCCCTAGCATGGGCATTGTCCCTTCTGCAAGCCAAAGCGTGGCAACTCCCCAAAGGGCAAGAAACAAGCCCACGGAATTTTATGCTGTCAGGATAGTGATCGTAAGTACGACAGGCAGAGCCAGCTTGCCATCACCATGGACATTTTTGTGAACTAAAAACAATATGATTTCTAAAATAAATGTGCCATCATTGTATGCATTTTTTTTTTAAATGTATGATCGTGTAAAACCAGAAATAAAGGGACTAGATCTTAATGGTACTTCGCTGACTTATAATTCAGACGAGGTTCACTTCACACAAATCTTCCAGACCCGATCCCATCAGCTTATTGAACCTATTCTTGTGGGTCCAAATCCAATTGATTATCAGATGTTGCATGACATCCATTGGCAGTCCTAACAGATTTAGCATTGAGAAACATTTATAATCAAACTTGTGGTTCTATCAGGCCTCAGTGGACGGCCCACTGTCGGTAGCTTTTTTTTTTTCCTTTTATGACGAAGGAAAACCCTCACTGAGAATCAGGTCACTTAATTGGCTCACATCCTTGCGAGGTAAAACTCAAAGTTGTAGACTCAACTGCCTAGCCTTACATGCCCTAACCACAATAAAGCATCGGCAGCCTCCATGTGCCAGAGGGATTCAATCCCAAGCCTTCAGCTTGGCACAGGACCCTGCTGACCACATAGGTAACCAACCACCAAGGTAGTGGGTTGGTAGTTATTAAACTAACTGTTTTTTTCCATATAGGAACGGGGAAACCACCCCAGAGGACTGTAAAGCTGAGAGCACCCCTTGACCCCAGGGAGCCACCGGCTTCCGCTTGCTCAAAGGGAGTAACACCCAGAAGAATCGAACCCCAACTGCCCGTCAAACAGCCGAGGCCGGTTCCAACTACGCTACCGTGTTGTTTTCCATGCAGAAACATTACCACGGTCCATCTTTCTCACATTATTTCTGTAGTTTTGTCAGTAGCTTCTCAATATAATAATTAGCAGTTAAAATCAACACTTTTGGTGTATTTTCAGAATTTTCAATTTCTGGGGTTCTCGAAGAGAATATCTGACGAAAATTTTAAAAAATAAAAATAACAAAACAAAATAAAATTTTAATTAAGCAGAGAAGACCAAATCAAGTTTTATTCTACAACACTTACTCATAATTGGACCAGTAGAAACACGATATATTCAACAACATATCACGATTTTAACGGAGTTAACCGCTATGGTATAGTGTTATCTTTATATTAATTTTTTTTATATCACACGTTTTATGATTATCCTTGTCACTGATTGGGCCTGCACAATCCTCACTGAGTACTTTTTATCATGTTTCACAGTTCCAAGCGGGCCCTTGATATTGATAAAAACCAACGGTTCAGAAATAGGGCTGATAAATTACCTCATCATGGGTTGTTTATGCTCCATTCTGTTACAGACCCATTCTCGCTCCAGGTCTGACCCAGAGAATCCGCCCCTTGTCCTAGCTTGAGAAACCACTCCAAGGTAACCAGCCCAGTCTGAAGTTTTACTGAGGATGAGACTCTGATCGGACTGCAGTTGTGCTAATTACTCTCTTAACCTCACGCTACTATATATATATATATATATATATATATATATATATATATATATATATTGTACTTTACTTTATTCTTTAAGAAAGATTATTGAGTGATTCTTCTTTCTTCATTGGCGTCCGTATGTGTGATTTGCCTTAGAGAGAACGATTCTTCCTCGTCACCCATCAGACATCGTTGGCCGGTCGAGAATGTATTTATCTCTTCCATCTGTGCCTCTTGCCATCCACCTCGTCTTCAAACCCACAAGGTGAGACGTCTCTCTCCCTGTTGTTTTTCCCTTGCTGTATCCCGTGCCCTGGGACGCGCCCTTGCCATACGCCCACCACATGTCATGACCGTGTCCCCTGCATGGGACACGCCCCCTCTTTAACTTCCCGCCTAGTCGTGTCCTCCTCTGTACGACACGCACCCAGGTGCTCCCTGCCCATATGCAGTCCGACATCTACCCGGATATGCCGCCTCACCCTGCACCGTGGCTGTTGCTATGGTTGTGTGTTCCCTATTGGTGCAGCATACCTACTAAACGTTGATCCACACCCGAACCTTAGCCGAGAAGGTGCCGTCTCTTCCCGAGCCTTGATCGAAGTTTCACAAGCCAGAACCACATAACCGACCCATCTGGGAATTGGGTCCCGACAGGTTCCACAAAGGTTACACCCTTGATGGGGCTTGGCTCATGAGCTCGTGATGAGTTAGCTTGCTTTCTAAAAAAAAAAAAATCAAGTGTTTTGTGAAGCATGATAAGATTAAAATATATAATATATAATGCATACAATACTTTTGTCACATGCCTATTAACTTCAATAGGTCAGCACGACGCGACGGTCCTTCCTTACCGCCGCAAGCCTACTTGTCAGCTCGCTTGCCAATCGCGAAAGCAATCAGAGTGCATGAGAGAATAGGAGGAGAATAATTGCAATCACAAGAAACAATCACAATGAGGGTGAACAAAAGAAATCTCAACGCATTTAATTCATTCATAATTTTGTCTGAGAGCTATTACAGTTCAAGCATACGGGTTGCCCCTTCGGGGTATTGATTCACCTGAACCGGACAGCTTACATCAGACTCAACAAATGCAAAACAGACTCTAAGCATAACTTTATAATGTAAGTCGCAAGAGAACATGCTCCCCCCTTCAAATCATGCGCCGTCCTCGGCGCCATCTGTTTCATGGTAAGCCCTGACTTCAGTCGGGTAGCGACTGTTCAATCGAAATGCAGGCTCCCACGTTGGTTCTGTTGTTTCCTCCCACTACACTAGATATTTATTCGCTTTGCCCAAGTAGTCGACCTTGTGACGAAGGATCTTACTGATGTGCTTCTTGGCCCGTTGTGCTGCCGGGGCCCTTTACATGATGAGAGCGCGTTGTGGCACGTTGCGTTCTGGATCTCCATCGTCTGGATGGAACTGCTTGAGGTTGCACACGTGGAACACCGAGTGCACCTTGAAGTCTGAAGGCAACTCCAACTTATACGCCAACTTGCCCACCTTCTTTGTAATGGTGAAGGATCCTTCATACTTTCTAAGCAGTCCGTGGGTACGCCCGCGAAAGATGTCTGTGCGCCCTGGATATAACTTCACCAACACTTGGTCCCCAACTTGGAACCCAACGGGCCGACGATGCTTGTTTGCCCACTTTTTTATTATCTTTGTCGCTTTGTGTAAGAATGTCTTTGCCAACTCATTCTGCTCATGTCAGTCATAAACAAACTGATAGGCGAATGATGACCTTCCCTTTTCTTGTGCGCCAAGAGTGTGCGGAATCAGTGGTTGTTGTCTCGTGGCTATCACAAATAAGTTGTGGCCTGAAGACTCGCTCTTCTACAGATTGTAACAAAATTGTGTCACATCAAGGAGCTTCACCCAATTTTTCTGTTTGACACTAACAAAGTTCCTAAAGTACTGCTCAAGTATCTCGTTGATATCTTTCATCAGTTTGTTGACAGTTGCAACCATCTCTTCTTGGCCTCGAGGTGAACCCATCTCATCAGCTTTGGCAACTGCATTGCCTTTGGTGTTGCGCAAGTTTTGATAAATCACCACAATGCCTTGCTCACAAATCGCAACCTGTCGGCGTGTCTGTCAACACCGACTCCAGAGTCCCTTTCCCAGTACGAGAACAAGCTCTAGTATCACTTATCACGGGCTTATTTACTTCAATTGGTCAACGCGGCACGACGTTTCTTCCTTACCACCGTAAGCCTACTTGTCAGCTCGTTTGCCAGTCACGGAAGCTTGTAATCAGAGTGCAAGAGAGCAAGAGAGAATAGAAGGAAAAGAATTACAATCACAAAAAGCAATCACAACGAGGGTAAACAAAAAAAAGCTCAACACATTTAATTCATTCAATATTTTACCCGAGAGCTATTACACTTAAAGCATACGGGCAACCCCTTTGGGATATTGATTCATCTGAACCAAGCAGCTTACATCAGACTCAATAAACGCAAAACAAACTCTAAGCACAACTTTATAATATAAGTCACAAGGAAACAACTTTTATAATATTGGTAATATAACATATATAAAATATTACATATACATAAAATATTTTTTTTATGATAAAAGAAAACCCTCACCAAGAACAGGATCACTTAATGGGACTGCCTCTTTGCAAGGTAAAATTCAAGATTGAGGACACGACCACCTAACATGGGCATGCTCCAACTGTGATAAAACAACAGGCCCCAGGCACAAATGAGTTCTATCCTAGGCCTTCAGATTGACAGAGGACCCCGCTGATCACATGGGTAACAACCACGGTGGTGATGTACAAAATATATTATATGTAAAATAAACCTATACGAGCCTGCCATGCTCGTCGCTTCATTTATCTAAACATGTTGCCTCATAGTTCGGCTCATGGAGCTCAATTTCTGAGCCGAGCTGAACGGCGAGCTGAGCTACTATCAGATCTAACCCAAAATTGAATGGGGCCAACCCTCGAAACTCTGTGGCCAATTATTTCCCACCCAGAAGACAAAGGTCATCACGTGTCAGTATAGAAAAAATAACGGGTTGTGCTGTCATTTACGTCCTAAGAAACCATCCTTCAAAACGTTATCCCCTTCCACTTCGTAGTTCTGACAGAGACGTTCTTCACCCTACGCCATCTTTTGTAGAGAGAGAACCAAATTCCACCACACAAACCCTGAGAGAACCAAATTCCACTACGCAAACCCTCTTCATCATTTCCACCAAATCTAGTGGGAGACCCCAAATCCATTCTCACAGAAGACCAATTGGAGAGAGAGATGGCCACCCATCATCTCTAAAACTACTAAATCCTTCCCTCCCTTCGTCCTTCATCCCCACCGCACCCACCAGGCTCAGGCTCAGGCTCAGGCTCGGACTCAACCCGGGGAGCAAGGCTGGGCCCTTACCGAAAGTAAAGAGCTACAAGGTGAGGATCGACCACAAGGGGAGGAGCACGACGGTGGAGGTGGGCAAGGACGAGACCATCGTGGCGAGGGTGCTGGAGGTGCCACACGACTGCAAGCTCGGGGTGTGCATGACGTGCCCGGCGCCTCTGGTGAACGGGGACGTCGACCAGAGCCAGGGGATGCCCAGCGACGACGTCGTCGAGTGCGGCTACGCGCTGCTCTGCGACTCCTACCCGCGCTGCAACTGCCACATCCAAACCATCCCCGAGGAGGAGCTCCTCTCCCTGCATCTGGCTACCGCCAACGACTGACATCTGCTGCTTCCCTTGGCTTCGCTCGCTTCCTTTTGTTCATTTATTTGTCTTCTAAGCAAGATTCATGTTTGCTTGTTGGCTACACTGTTTGGTTGTCTTGGTTGAGAGAGATTTTGGAATGTAAAGTTTTGGTGTACTGATATAAGATTTTGGATATTTACGAATGATATCTAGGGCTTTTTCTTTTCAATTTTTTAAGATATGGATAATGTCTGAGGTTATTCGGTGGCTCTCGCTTGCCCAAATATGAGAGAGAGAGAGAGAGAGAGGAAGTCTGGTTCTGAACCAGTACTTCGATGGTTCTCCACCGCCAATATGGATGTGGAGCTACTCTGTTTGGGATCGGTAGCTAGGGCGTTTATGGAGTTTAGAGGAGGTAGCTGCCAAATCCATTAGTGTAAATACAAAGGAGAAAAGGGCCTCACTTCCCATCCTAACGCCAAGATTCCAAACGGTACCACCATGATACCATGGGCGTTTGACCAAGATTTTGCCTAGGGAACACCAAATGCATAAGCGCCCATCCCAGCTCCGAGATTCCAAACAGGACCCTAGTTGTCGGGCTCTTTATAAAAACTATGGTGACCATTTTGAGTGAATAATTGCCCGTTTAATGATGTTGAGGGCATTTTCTTCAGATTGACCAGAGAAATCTCCCTCGTCTTTTTCTTTCAACAATAAAATTCCAATAATGGTGGCACTCAAGGCAGAAATGAAAGCCACATCTCTTGAACTTGGTCATATTTCATGCAACACCAAATGCCTAAAATTGGGGATATGCAAGAAAATTTTAACATTTGTTTATCACAACCCTTATCCATAGAAGAATATCTACCAGTTCTCCAGGGAAATGTGTTGGTCTTGCAGTAACAAATAGGGGTTTTCAATTGGCCCTTCCAGGATAGTTTTCCGAACAAGCTTTTAATTTGGTAGATAATATAGAAGAAGCTACAGCCAAGGCTATGAACTTAAATGTCCCTAAATCTAGGTACTGCTTAATAGAATTATTTGGATTCAGATATGAATGAAATCATTTTATCTACTGTTCATATCATTAACTCCTACTGTTCATAAACTTGACCGTATTTAGCCAGAGGCGGCAAAACAATAATATGTAATAAAAAAACTTGGCAAAAGCTAGCAGGCAGTTCACTCAGAAGGATGGAGTTCTAAGAGTACCTTCAAATGCAGTAGTTTGAAGGCCAACTATAACTTCATGAAACCATGTGAATACGATCCAGTGGTTATCATGGTTAAGGTGATGGCCGGTAATCTCTTGTAACAACAAACCAAACAGGCTCCCCAAGAATCAGGGTTTCCGAGTTGTTGAACTTAGAAAAAAGAACAATGGAATAGTGTCCAGATAGGAACTGCTAGATGCATAATGACTGCAATTGAAATTGAAACTTTATCAAGAACTGCAGAAGAAGATATTGAACTCCCTTTTTCACAAACCCCAAGCATTCCGTCGTTCCACTCACAATTTAGATAGTAACCTTCATTTTCCTAGCAGGAAACACACCTGATTTCACAATCAGAAAAAGAAAAACTAATGAAGGGAATTTGAACTTAAGTTTCCCAAATTCCCCCCATTAATATTATGGTATTCCAGACAATTTGGTTATCTTCATTCTCGTCGCAGAAAATACTGCTAGTTCACAGACAGGTAATCGAATTCCCATTGCTCTACATTCCTGAGAATTGAACTCCATAATCCTCATCATCCAAAGCAAGGTGCATTCAAATTACTAAAAGAAGCAAGGAACCAAAGGCTAAAGTATGAAAATCATGCAAAGCTTTTCCAGATTATGATAGGCTGGTCTGCAAGCAGTCCACTTAAAAGTCAGATAGCAGTCGACTTAGAATTCAGATACAAACTGGCCAGAGCATTGATGCTAGAGCTACACAGCACAGGAAGAATCAAACTCCTCGAAAACATGATATCAGGATCTTTAGAAGTCCCAAGCAAAATGAACTTGAAAAGAAAAGGGCCAGAGCATTGAGAGTCAAATGCAGCCATCAGATGAAAGAAAAAAGGTACTCAAAAAGGGGAAGGACGGCCATTGCAAGGCAAATACGACCATCAGATAGAGCTAAATAATCTAACAGAGCCCCTCCAAGCTTCATTTTTGAAAAAACAAAAGCAAGACACAATAGGCAAGAGAAACCCTAAATGCTAAGCATCTTCCAAAAAAAAGACACAATAGGCAAGAGAAACCCTAAATGCTAAGCATCTTCCCAATACCCCGAGCCCCCAAAGAAAGGAATACTTCAATGATGACCACAAATCTCTACATCAAAATACTAAAAATTTTCTTAAGGTTACATAACATCGAAGTAAACGATAGTAGTGCTACTTATGCTGAGCGTTGGGTGGAATAAATGTCTAGGTGGCGAATCCCCACAAGCCTAGGGTTCTAATTTCACAAGGGCTTAAAAAAATAAACAAACAAACAAACAAAAGAGAGCTACCCCACAATCCATCAAGCAACTCATGTTCCTTTACATAGTCCAAAGCAAATCTGCAAAGGTGCCAATTACTGATACATGCATTTCTAAATAATTTTAAACTGATCTATTAGTGAAGTATATCTGGCAAAAATTTAAAACAAGGGTAACGCCGTAACGGTCTTATAGTGCTTAGGATCAAAGGGTTGCATCATCCCTTACCCCCACAATCAATACTGGCATCAGTCTGATAGATCAAAATCCCTTCTGCTCTTGATCACAGCCTTCTTCCGAAGATCAAAATCCACTTTTTCCAAGTCAAAAGCAGTACCAATGTACCCATAAAGGACACGCTTCTTCTCACTCACAAGGTCAGGATTCTTGTCCTCATCGCCACCTGAATGTGATGCTTGTACACGTGCCCAGGCCCTACGCCCATGATTCTCCTTCTCAAAGAACTCAGCAAGGCGCTCACACTCACTCAGCCCTGCTGGAGTGGCAGCAAATTTCACCAATGTGACACCAAGATGGCCATCCTTGCCATACATGGACTTTGATTTTCCATCACTGAAACCAAGTTCTAGAATACCAGAATCACAAAACTTGTATTAAGGACAGATAGACTGACCAATGCCGAAGAGTATAATCATAACAAATGATGCAAAGTAAATAATTGAGAAATGGATTCAATTTATACAACATGATGTCATGTCTCCAAAACACCGCTTACGTACTTACTGCAGACTCCTGGGAGATGACATTTCCACAAACAATTAATAGTGGAAGATGGATGCCAAGATTATCAGCAATCTTTGCAAATTGCAAGATGACTAAAGACGCAGGGACACCATGACAAGTTTGTTAATATCACCAGGTCACCAAGGATCCAGAGACATTGACAAGACTTATATAGTATATACCTAGAACTTGGCAGTCTATCATACCATTGAATCTTCACCTTGGTAAATGTATATAACTGTATATTTTGACATACACCATGTATTTGAGTGTCCAGTTCTGGAGATAGAGAACCAGTTTCCTAAAGACCATATTCCAGCAGAGATGCTAGGATGATCACATCGTGACTCAAGGCAGAGCATCCTGACCACACTGAAGAATGAGAAAACAGAAATTTAACTGCAAGATGCAGATCTATGTCAAAAATACCTCTCGACTCAATTCATTTTGTCCAACAGCAAAGCACTATGTCGAGCGATGCAATAAGTGGCAGCCACTGGTCAGTAACTGACTGCATTCATTTGCTTCATATATTCAAGTAGCACAATGTGGATTGTGTAAAACAGGACATGCTGAAGCAATATTAATGGCATTCACTATCACCTAATCATTGGCTAATACGAGTTGAAACATGCAATTCCCACAAGGAGGAGCCCCCCCCCCCATGCCTACAAATAAAAAGGCAGCAGGAGCACCAAACGACTGACAAGAACAAAGACCACTAAGGCTACAACTCCCTTGCAATACTCTAGCTAGTTCAGGCTTGACTATTTTCCCTATTTGTTTTGACCAGAATTTGGCAATACTTGGAAACGAGCAGGATTACAAGATGGGAACCAGCTTCATATTAACTTGGAACAGAGTAAAGTGTGTATATGAAATGAAAAATCATATTCTGCATATCTGGTATTACAGATAATTACTAGAGCGGATAATGGAAGTCAGGTATAATCATATAGGATTCCCATTCTGAAAACACTCAACAGAAAATGAAGATGATTGACTAGGTTTCCCGTAAAAAATGGATTGATAAACTAAAACAACCTAAATATAAAAGAAGATTTCCTATAGCTGTTAAGTGTACCAAATGATGCATGATCAGAACAGGAATGAGACCAAGTTCGCAAAGCAACACAACAGTGGCACAACGGAACCAAGAAAAAGTTCAATAAGCACCCAATAGAGTGGACTTAGTCAATTTGGTAGCCAGACCATCATAGGTCTGCTTACAGATATACTAAATAAGATGCATGAAGATTATTGTCTGCTAAATGAGAATCCATTCGCTATAAGTATCAAAACTAAGCCAAAAAAAGCAATCTCATGCCTGCTCACGAGGGAAACTTTGAACAACTGACACAAGAAGGAAAGGAACCTTTCATGGTGTTGTATGGAAACAACAATATATTACACAGAAAAGGATGAAAGTAACACATGCATCCTAGAATTCACTCTTAGCAAATAAGCAAGAATAGATGCGTCATGATTTCCAATAAAAATGGAAAGAAAACAAGGCAAGTCAAAAACTATGTGACAGGGACATGGCTGCATATGAGGATATATCCATTTTTATGGAAATCTCCATTCCGGTGCTATGCAAGGGAATAAGGAGAGTAAATATAGAAGATCAGTGTGAAAAAGACCACAAAATCAAAACAGGTCAATATAGGATGAGATTCAAGTCCAAAAAGAGCTGAATAGAACAGTGGTGGCTAAATCAATCATCATAAAGATCTCCCTTTATATATAATTTAGCTTTCAGCACAATACCCAATTCTAAGGAACATCACATGGGGGCATAGATTAGAAGGAACCAAGTTGGACATCTAATTAGCATTCTACAATTGCTAGTGTAGCAATAATCTTTCGAGGAACCAGGCATATTCCACACAAAGGATGCCTTCCACCAGAAAGCAATCTCATTGAATCAGCTTCTCTCATAGTAGCAGATAACAGTTTCAAGTTTCAACACTATCAAAAGAAGAACGAAAAAAGGAAAACCCCACACAACATAAATTCCTTCACCCAATAGTAGTAGTAAATACACAAGGTCAAACAACATGGGCATATAACGGAATGTACTCAAACTAGAACAGAACCTTGGAAACCAGTATTGTGAATCATGGATTGTATATATCTAGAGACCTCGAACACTGCACAACTATATAGGTGTGGGTGCGGAAGTGGGTGCCGGTACGGGTTCGGATGCAGCACTTTCAAAAACTTGGTTATGGGAGAGCAGGGAGTATATATACAGTCTTAGTTTACACATACATTTTTACATTAATAAAATAAAAACAATTATTATCATTTCATCATCACCCGAACCTAGACACGGTTGCGCGAGCCCGGGTACACCCTTAACCCAAATGAGGAGAGGAAGAGGAAGAACAAGAGAGGAGGAGGAGGAAGAAGGAGAGGAAAGGAGGTGGGAGGAACAAGTGAGAGAGAGTTACCTCGTTGGACATTGTGCTTGTGCTGAGGAGCGTAGAGAGGAGAGCGCCAAGAAGGGGAAACTGAGTCCTAATTCCCTTTTCTGTATTTTTTTTTTACTTTCTTAATGCTAGAAAAAAGAAAAATTGGACTCGGTCAAATTAGACACATAGTCTCAGGTGCGGCTTGACCAACACAAATTTGTGCGATCGGGTTATCCGGGCTTGAATCTGGCTCTTCCTGCGGAACATCCACCGCACGCTCGGGTCCCAAAGCTTCTCAAACATTTAGCCAGGGTTGGATCTTCTGTAGGTAGGGGCTCAACACGTAGATGGATACCTAGGGAAGTCACCCACGGTGGAGGGGCCTGAAACAAGGCAGGAACGCACTTCCGGTATGCTCTACACACGTGGCAGAGCCCCGGGAGGTTTACTGATTCCCGTAGAGGGTGTCGAGACCTCCAACGGGCCAAGAAAGCTCTTGGGGGTTGCTAGGCACTCTGCTCTGCAGTTGGATGTATGCTACGTTGTGGGGAAGGCAGATGATACAGATCTGGACTCACGAAGCACAAAACAGTTTGTGGTAGGCCAAGGGCCGGCTACAGCACGCTACATGCACAAGGCAGAGCCTCCAGAGGCTTACAGCGGTCTTGGATGGATACCCCAGCCCTCACGCCACCCCTGGAAAGACCTAGGGGTGCTGCAACCATAGGGGGAGGCGTGAGAAAGAGAAGGAGAGGGAGAGGGAGAGGGAGAGAGGGCTGAACGCCCAGTGCAACAAGGGGGTGCCAAAGGCAAGGGGTGTGCCCTTGGGTGGGTGAAAAGGAATGAAAGGGGAGGTAAGGAAAGAAAGGAGGAGAGAGAGAGAATAGGAACGATGGAGGGAAGGAACGAAAGAGAGGGGGGGCATTCCAAGGGGGAGAGAAGGAAAGAGATGGGGAGAGAGAGTTACTAAAAAACTACCTCAATTCATTCAAGCATGCCTTGGGGCTCTCTCATAAGGTGTTCATATTAAGAGAGTTGCCCAAAATGGATCCGAATCTACACAAAAGTTGGGCCTCAGATCTTATTCAAACAAATCCAAACTCCTAAAGCCATAATTGAAAAGACAATAAAAGCCAAAAGATAGGCCTAATGGTCTAGGGTGCCAACACATAGTCATGTGCTCATGTTGTGAGTGTGGGCTCATCTTCTTCGGATGCATTCAAGCATGCCTTGGGGCTCTCTCATAAGGTGTTCATATAAAGAGAGTTTCCCTAAATGGATCCGAATCTACACAAAAGTTGGGCCTCAGATCTTATTCAAACAAATCTAAACTCCTAAAGCCATAATTGAAAAGACAATAAAAGCCAAAAGATAGGCCTAATAGTCTAGGGTGCCAACACATAGTCGTGTGGGCATGTTGTGAGTGTGGGCTCATCTTCTTCGGATGCATCACTCTGTGAGGTGAGACTCGTGTCCTGCTGCACTCGCAGGGTGTGTTAAGCTATATGAAGAGTCCATGTGGCACAGCTGCCCAACCAGTCGCCAATATATCTTTGAAAATAAACTTATCTAGCCAAGAATTGGTCAAATGCTGTCTTGTCGAAAAAATGATTCATAGCTACATATAAAAGCAAAAATATGGGTGCACATGTAACTTATGGGTCATATAAGTTGCCAAATATGGAGAACTATTGCATAAAGATCCATGATCCAGTATGTTGCAGATCATGACCTAAAAGAAGGAAATCTGGCAACCATGGCATGGAAATCTAACCCTTAAACAAAAGTCAGCTTTGTAACATAAGAAATATGCACACAGATGCACCATCAGAAAGCATGAGCATTGCTAGCAAATACTAGGTTAGTGGAATAGCCATCTAGTGTCAGGGAGAGTTCAGTAAAATGTGCTCATTACATAGAAGTTGCAATTATCTAAGATAAACAGCAAAAGATGAAAAACAAGGTATCAGATGCAAGGACAGGCATATAGTCACCTTTGGCAAGTGTTATAAGAAAGCAAGAGTAGCTCTCCATCCAGGTTGAAGTGATTGGACAACCAAAGCTGTGGAAGTGAGGAGAACGTGTCTTCAAAGCATAGTTTTAAAACCTAGTGACTCGTCACTCGGCTCGTCCTTGAGTGACTAGTTACTCAGTCGGGTCAACTCAGTGACTCGGCCGGGTCATGTTAACTTTATATTTTTTATAAAATATGTAAATATATGTACATACCATGCATATTTTATAATATGTTACCAATGTATAGTATATAATATGCATTATATGATATTTTTTATAATATGTTTAATGCATAATTTTATTAATATATATATAACCATATTTTTATATATAATAAACATAATATTTATATTATATTTTATATAATATATGTAATTATATACAAAATATATTATATGTGCAAGACTCGGCTGAGTCATGGGCAAACTTGGCCGAGTCATACTAAAACTCAACTTACTCAGCTGAGTCAGCCCATGACTCGGCCGAATTTGTACTGGTTTTGACCCAGTAACTGGGTGATCCGGGCAGAGTCAACCAGTTGACCCAGCGAGTTTTCAAACTATGCTTCAAAGTACTGGCAGTTGAAGGACTAAACCAACACTTCTATAGGCTCTTCATGCTACAGGATTTCGAGATCGTTAGAGAGCAAAGCTGTTAGAATATGCAGAACTGGGCAAGATAAAAAGGTGCAGCACCAAGCCTTTCTAACATGGAGTTCAATGACTCCACAATCAGACAAGCTGCTATATCATCTCATCAACTAGTGCTATCTGGTAGAAGAAAAATCTGTGCATATATCTTTCACAGAATCATTACCAAATCTACTGAATCACCATTTTCACAAACAATGCTCTAGAAGATATCACAGAGCCCAATTGTTCATTGCATGGTCGTCATCAACCATAGCAAGCGCTTAACTCCAGATATCAACAGGCTCTTGTAATGAGTTTGACAAATCCACTTATAAAAGAATTCCCAGAGTTGTATTTCGTTTCTCACCTACCTGGACAGAGTTGGAAATAATCAAATTCACTCAGTTTCTCTAGGATGCAGTTGCTTGCTGAATAAAAGAACATAGGAGAAAGAGTTGAAATGACATCACAAATGATGGATCATCTTAGACCGTTAAAGAGCTTGGCCAGAAAGGAATACCATTCTTAAGACAAATTACACTTGAAAAGTAGAGGATGGTCCATCTCAACTTATGGCCAAAAGAAAAGTTAAGGGCAAACACGACCTTGCTTCTGCGGGTGTGGGTGGATTTTCAAGAAGAGAATTAGTAAGTTCAATCCAAACAAGTCAGACATACAACATGCTAGAACTTTCAAACACACTGAGGAAATGGCTAATGCACAAAATAGAAAACAATCAAAGGCCTCAATGGACAAGAGGGAACTCCACAATTAAGAGACCAGATGATTAACTCAATCCTCAGAACAACAATATAGAGAACATTGTGAAAATGTCTATAGAGGAAATATGTGCAAAAAAAGCACAAATATTCATGATAAGAGGTGTGCACAAAGGCACAAGGAGAACACTCACAAGTCCACAAAGGCATAAAAAAATACTTCTTTATTGAATCACCAAAGAAAGCTTTTCAAAAAGCCTATTTCATCTAAAGGGGGATGACCCCTATTTATACAAATGGAGTCATGGGAGGGCTCCAACATATACGTTGGAGCCCCTCCAACGGTTATAAATCTAACGGTTGGAGGGGGTTCCAAAGTATATGTTGTGGCCCCCCTCATGGCCAATATGAAAAAAATAAAATAAAATAAAAAACCAGAAAATTAATTAAAAAAAAGACAAATTACAAACATATTCTCAAAAAAGAATGTGTAAAAAAGACTGTAAAAAAACACTGATATATATATATATCAGTGTTTTAAAACTCGCCGAGTCAACTCGTTGACTCGGCCCTCCAGCGAGTCAACCCGGCAAGGCAAACTCGGGCTTGACTCGGGCCTAACTCGCCTTGACTCGGGCGATTTTTGGGATGTTTGAAATTTGATTTTTGAGTTTCAAATTACAGTTTCGAAATATATAAGTACATATATTTTAACAAGGGTTACCCCCAGATTTTGTATAAAAATGAAAATAAAAATCATTTAAAGATAAAAAATCATTTAAATCCATAGAATAAAATCGCCATGCATCAACTTATTCTAGCAAAATATTTTAAAGAAATGATTCTCACTATATATGGAGGGTCAAATGTGCCTATAGGAAGTCACATTTAGGTTTCATCATCCATTTGTTATGTGAACAAGCATTGTACAGATTCAAATATTAGTAGTCTTTTTATAGTTGTGCCATTAATATATTTCCTGCATAGTTTTCATACATGAGAAAATTGCTTATTTATGTTGATATTAGGCATTATGTAAACTTTCAATATGCACATATATCCCTATTTTACATTTATAGATTTGTTAGAGAGGGAATTGAAACTTTTAAAACAAGCTAGCATATATGATTGGCCATTTTAGGAACCGTAGGTAGTAGCAAACTGAACTCATGGTGACCACATCCTCTAATTCAAGTCATGAATTAGTCAAAGTGCTTGTATAGATATCAAATGCAAGCAAACCTCTATAGCTCTTTGCAGTTTTTATATTCTTACAGACATTTGGAGACTACATGTTTACTCAAAAACATGGTTTGAGACAAATTATATATTGTTTTTCTTTTAAAATCAAAAGTTAACAAAACTTGGTCCGAGTCACCGAGTTGACCCGCCGAGTCACGAGTCAATAAAGAACGAGTCGAGTTCCGAGTCACGGGTTTTAAAACCTTGATATATATATATAAGAAGAAATTACATATTACAATTTAACACCCCTTCAAACTTAGGGTGAAATAACCGAAAGTTTGCCAAGAAGGAATTTGAATCTAGGAGAATAGAGCGCCTTGGGGAAGAAGTATGTCAGTTGGTATTTTGATGTTACATAAGGAAGATCTATAATTGTTCTTAGAAATTCTTCATGAACATAGTGAAAATCCATCTCAATATGCTTCGTGCGCTGATGAAATGTGTGATTTTTGGCAACGTAGATTGCACTTTTATTATCACAACATAGTTTTGTGGGTCCTTGAACTCGTATATTCATATCTTCCAGCAATCTTTGAATCCAAACAATTTTCATGGTAGTGGTTGTCATGGTTCTATATTCAGTTTCGGTGGATGAGAGAGATACTTTCTGTTGTTTCTTGCATCTCCAAGAAACTAAGGATTCTCCTTAAAAATACAAAAAATAGTGGTGGAGTGACAGTTATTTGGGTCACCTCCCCAATCAGAATCAGTATAAACAATTAAATTTAATTTAGAAGAAGAAGATAGAGATACTCCCTTGTTTACGGTTCCCTTTATGTATCTGACAATTCGGAGAATGACGCTCATATGTACTGTAGTTGGGCATGTTGAAATTGACTAGCAATATACACGCATGAGAGATATCAGGTCTACTAATGTTGAGATATGTTAGTGATCCAACCAGTTGTCTGTAAGCAGTGGGATCTTTCAAATGAATCCCATCATCAATCTTCATTTTTTATCCTACTATTTCAAGAGTTTCACAGACCTTGTCATCTGTAATTCCTGATATGTCAATAATCTCACAAGCAAGTTTAGTTTGTGATAAAAATAACCTATGTGAGAATAGGCAACCTCAATACCCAAAAAATATGTCAGTGTCAATATAACATGATGAAAATCCATTTTCTAACATCGCATTGTTAAATTTGTTGTACCAAGCCTTGGGAGCTTGCTTTAAACCATAAAGAGCTTTTCGTAATCAAAGAACTTTTCCTTTAGGAATTTTCATACCTAGTGAAGCATCCATATAAACTTCTTCATTAAGATCTCCATTCAAAAAGGCATTTTTGACATCCATTTGAAAAATATTTTATTTCTTAATTGAAGCGATAGTGACGAGACATCTAACATTGACCATGCATGCTACTTGAGCAAATGTTTCATCATAGTCAATTCCATATTCTTGACTATACCCTTTTACTACTAAGCGAGCTTTATATCTTTCAAGAGATCCATCACTCTTAGTTTTGACTTTAAACATCCATCTGTATCCTATGATTTTCTTTCCGTTAGGGAGATTTTGGAATTCCCATGTGTTGGCTTAGGAGCTCTAAGTTTGTTTTTCATAGATTCTTTTCATTCAACATATTTTTTTAGCTTCCTCAAAGTTTTTAGGTTCAAAATATGAGTGAATGGCACTAAGACAAGCTCTATATTTATGTGAGAATGAATTGAAGGATACGAATCTAGAGGAAACTTTCCTAATTCTTCTAGGATTTGTATCAAAAGAGGAGGTAGATTCCCCAGGTTCACTATATTGTTCAATTGCACTTCTAAAAGTGCCTCTATCTCTATATGTATAAGTGATAGGATTATTAGATGTCCCTCTTTTTTTATGATGGTTGGTAGATGGATTGGAATCATTGTTGTTTTCATCCATTTCATGATCACTAGTATCATTACATGATAATTCACCATCACTAATATCATCATTTCTAGATAATAGGTCAAATAAAAAGGAATAGTCGACATTATTTTCATGTGATTCACATTTTTCGAAACCACTATCATTTTTCAAAAATGTCACATTCCTTAAGACATATAGTTTGTCATTTGAAACATCATAACATCGAAACCCTTTTTGTGTTTCGAAATATCCAAGAAATGTGCACGGAATGGCTTTTGGTGAGAGTTTATCATTTTTGTTTGTAAGTACGAAACATTTGCATCCAAAAATTCTTAAACTATTATAGTCAGATTCTTTTTTATATAATATTTCAAAAGGAGAAATTTTGTTTAGATTTTTGGATGGAAGACGATTAATAAGATAAACGGAAGCAAGAGTCGCCTCTGCCCAAAATCTCTTTGGAATGTTTTGAGATATGAGTAAGGCTCTAGTGGTTTCAATGATATACCTATGTTTTCTTTCTGCCAACCCATTTTGTTGAGGGGTTTTAGGACATGATTTTTGGTGAACAATACCGTAGTTTTCAAGGTAACTCTTAAATTCATTGGAGAGATATTCACCTCCAGAGTCGATCCTAAATATTTTTAGGTTGCCACTAAATTGATTCTTAATCATCATATGATATGATTTAAAACACGAAAATACTTCATGTTTGTGTTTAAGGAAGTATATCCAACAATATCTAGAGTAGTCATCCACAAAGATTACATAATATGCAAAACCTCCTTTTGATATAACGGGTGTTGGTCCCCAAACATTCGAATGAACAATTTCAAAAGGTTTAGTGGTAAACATAGATCTTTGTTCAAAAGGCATACTTCTCATTTTTCCAAGAATACAATCATTACAAGAGAACAAACTTTTACAAAGATTTTTGACAAAATGTACATAAGATAACTTGGTGATGTTTGGCTGACCAAGTCTTTTGTGCCAAACATTTATTATGGTTTTGGTATTTGGAGAGAGTCCACATAGTATAAATCTCTCTTCCTAAAGCATTCCCCAATCAACTTCCTGGACCGACGATCCTATATTAAACATTTATCAGATGAGAATTTTATATCACATCCATGGTCCGAGAGTTGAGAGATGGAAAGTAAATTTAAATTCAATTTTGATATAAATCTAATTTTGGGGATAAAGAAATGTTGTCTTTCAAAGTTTTTAATGCCTTTAATTTTAAGAGAAGTGTCATCCGCGGTTGAAACAAAAGATGATGATGTATTTTTTAAATATTCGAAAAGAGATAAAACATTTAGAGACATGAAATGATGCACCGAGTCTAAGAGCCAAGAGGCTTTACCTGGAGGAGGAAATGTAGACACGGTGGCTCAAGAAATAGCTCCCTTGAGAAGAGGCTGAAGTGCTTCCATAATTTGATTTAGAAAGAGAGCTTCATTTGTGGAAGTAGATGAACTTTCTTCTTTTTGCGGTTTGGATGTGGTGGCCATGGCCAACAATTTCTTCCATTTAGGACATACCGGTTTGATGTGCCCTGGTTCTTTACAAAAATGACATACAATTTTGCTATAGTCCCTTCTCCTGCCTTATCCACTATTAGTTCCTTGAATTTGATTTTTAAAATGAGGAGGCTTGTAAGCTCTTAAATTATTTTCCGACCTAGAAACGACATTCACTCCATCATTTTCTTCTTGATTTGAAGGCGTTGCAAGAACACTTGAATTGTACTTGCTTATGCTCATACGAGTTTCTTCCCCCACTTAATTTTGTAATAACATCTTCAAGAGAGGGAAAAGTGAAGGAAGACAAGAGAGAAAATCTAATTTGTTCAAATTCGGACCTTAGACCATTTAAAAAATTAAAGAATTGATCTTCTTCTAATTGCTTACGATGAAGTTCTATGGCTTCTCCGCTAAATTTTGGTTCGAGCATAGCAAGCTCATCCCTAATAGAGGAGAGTTCGGCAAAATACTCTCTAATGGTCATTTTGCCTTGAAGAAGGGTCAAAGCCCTTTTTTGAAGGTAGTATTTATGGGACAAGTCCCTTGAGGTATACATTTTCTCAAGGTATTCCCATGCTTGAGATGTCTTCTTGAACTTTATAATGTTTGTGTTGATTCTAGTTTCAACGGATGAAAAAATCCATGATAAGATCTTAAAATTTTTCATTTCCTACTCCTCATGTCTCTTGCTATATTCTTCAAGAGCTTTAGTTCTCTCTTCTCCTTCAAGAATCTTAATCTCTCCTCTTTCTACCAAGGTGATTTTTGGCTTCGGTTCCGGAATTGAGCCTTGGACATAACCCCAAAGCCCTTTTCCTTTGATATGGGCTTCCATGTTGCCACCGCAAACGTGATAGTTTGAGCCATTAAGTTTAAAGCCAAGAGAATATTGATAATCTTTTTCACCCATTTGAGAGGAGAGAAGAGAGATAAAGATATGAACCACAATAAGTTTTTGGAGCGTACTTGTTGTGGTATACTTCTCACGAATTGGATCGCAAAGATGTCTTCATGCCAATCACCAAAAAAATTGGATGCACGTCTTTCGAGGCACCCGATAATGTGAAGAACTACATGATCCTCTTTCTTTAAGAACCTCGCTCTGCTACCATGTGAAAATGTCTATAGAGGAAATATGTGCAAAAAAAGCACTATATTCTTGATATGAGAAGTGTGCACAAAGGCACAAGGAGAACACTCACAAGTGCACGGATACACATGCACAAAGACATAAAAAATACTTCTTTATTGAATCACCAAAGAAAGCTTTTCAAAAAGCTTATTTCATCTAAAGAAGGATGACCCCTATTTATACAAATGAGGGGGGGGGGGCTCCAACATATACGTTGGAGCCCCTCCAACAGTTATAAATCTAACCGTTGGAGGGGGCTCCAACATATATGTTGTGGGCCCCTTCATGGCCAATATGAAAAAAGAAAAAAAGAAAAAAGAAAATAAAAAAACAGAAAACTAATAAAAAAGAAAGACAAATTACAAACATATTCTCAAAAAAAGAATACGTGTAAAAAGACTGTTACACCCTATCGGGTATATATATATATATATATATATATATATAGAGAGAGAGAGAGAGAGAGAAGAGGCAATTACATATTACAATTTAACAAACATGAACATCTAGGAGTCCAGGGTAGTTGCCTTCGTAAGATAAAATCTAGTAACATTGAATGTTATTGCAGAAGAAATTGTCCAGTGAATAAGCACCAGGACAACTTTAACCATGTCAAAAAGAAAAAAGGATGTGGCACCAGTACTCCTCATGAACAGGTCAGAACAACATGGTTGCAGTGTGTAATTATGATAGAAAATGGGACAAACCAAATAGAACTCACTTTTGTATACGTTACAATTTAATTCAACAATCACAAAAAAGAAAAGCATTAGGACCAAGTTACAACAAACATAAGGCAGATTTCCAAGAAAAAATCCATAATGATAAAAAAATGAACAGGCCAGAACAACATGGTTGCAGTGTGTAACTATGATAGAAAATGGGACAAACCAAATAGAACTCACTTTTGTATACGTTACAATTTAATTCAACAATCACAAAAAAGAAAAGCATTAGGACCAAGTTACAACTTACAACGAACATAAGGCAGATTTCCAAGAAAAAATCCATAATGATAAAAAAAGATGAGTATTTCACCTTTAAGTCTGGTATCCATCTCCTTGTTGCCCATCCCATCCATGCGACCATCCTTTCTCCTTCCAGTGCTAGTGTTTTGAATAATGACTAGTGGTGGCCATATAACAAGATCGTCTCTGTTTGCTGCTGCATCATCAGC
Source organism: Nuphar pumila (assembly GCF_984573655.1). Taxonomy (NCBI): domain Eukaryota; kingdom Viridiplantae; phylum Streptophyta; class Magnoliopsida; order Nymphaeales; family Nymphaeaceae; genus Nuphar; species Nuphar pumila. The sequence continues at coordinate 126,453,757 of NC_143256.1, forward strand.
AGACAGAGACTGGTATACTTTTGAGTTTTCTGGTTGCTTTGCATAGCTCCATCCCATCAAAACACACAAAGATTTGTGTAGGCCAAGGTGATCAATGCGCAAGTCTGCATTTTGTGCATTATACGCATGCATAATAAGACTATGCAAATCCACAAAATCCTTTGAAGTCCTGTGCCGTTCATATCACAAATAAAAGACAATTAAATATGACTGGCATGAAAATTCCTTGAGAGATTATAAACCAAGAAGAAAAAAAGGATGCCAGGTAACTCACAGTTAATGGGTATAAGAACATGGAAAATATACAGAAATTTCAAGCTAATACGACCATAATACTTAAATCATCAAGTGGCAATAAATTTATTACAATCAAATGACATGCATCTTAATGGAAGTGAACATAATTCAGTGTCATAACACTATAGATACACATTGTTCCTGACACTCGTCTGTACTTAATATAAACATGCATGCTTTCATACAAGAACACACCGCATTGTTTAAAGTCAGAATCCCGATATACATAAGCAAAAGATTAGCCTAAGTTGCATCCTACAGGAATCACACGGGTGAGCAAGGCCAGTAATGGATACTTCTCAAACTCCAAATAGTAAAGACATAGAATATCTAACATTACAAAAAATAATCAATTAAATCACCACATGAAGAGTGATCATCATCATCTTGGTACCTATTTCAAATAGTAAAGCTAACAAATACACATAATTAGTATAACATATCCCCAGATATTCCATAGCATTTCATCATTGAGCAAGGATTTCACGGAAGACTGAATACTTGTAAGGCCACCCAACAACATGTTCAATTTAGCACAATATTCAGGAGCTAATATTACAATGCCGAAAACTTCACATATGTTACATATTTAGTTACATTATAAAAGATTTTCAAGTTTGAATCTAGCTTAGCAAAATACAGAACATAAAATATCAGACTGGAATTTTATTTGGCCTGGCAATAGTAAGTATGTATAGTTGCTGTCATTCATGGCAGAAATTGCAAAGCCATCTGTTCACATCCAGCAAAAGAGAATTACAGTGACCACAACATCACTGCAAACGTAAAGCAGTACTGTAGTAGTATGAGTACACAAAGAGACATGCACTATCACCAACAGTTTTTTTTATCACGCAACATGATTACAAACATACATCTGCAACATGTACAGGAGCATGACCAGTCTAGAACAAGATCAAAAGGAGAAACTGCCTATAAATCAACATAAGCACCCAAATACATGTATATGTGTGCAGGCACACACACATTCTAAAGACAGAGAAGGCATATAATATTTCTGCTACATCTTGGCGTGGTTACAATTAAAATAGTAAACGATCTCAAGAAATAAGGTAAAATAGAAAAGAATGGAGGATTGTACACAATCCAATAGAATGAGGAAGAACTAGGAGAAGGAAAGAGATGTAAGACAGGATTATACTACAAACTGAAACTGACATCAATATAAGATATCTTTTTACGCCTGTAACAAATATATGGATAAATTGGATACTCCATCAAAATCATTAAATTGGTTGTTCAATTACAAAATTGTCCTTGCTTAGAAGACACAACCTTAAATGGATGCTTGCAATCAAATTGATTGTTAAATTACACAGCTATTCTTGCTTACTGGACACATCCTACAGCAAGAACAAGCAAAAAAATCAGTAAGTCCCTGGTACACAAGTCTAAGCTCACATCAAGAATATGCTTCGGTAGGACCAAAGAACAGTCTATATAAGATTTCATTTTAAGCCTGTAACAATTATATAAGTAAATATGGTGTTTGCAAACAGTTAATTCCCAGTTCATATCTAGTCTAGACTCACATGAAGGATACGTGCAGCAGGAGGAAAGAACTGTCTATATAAGATTTTTTTTAAAGTCTAAGAAATATATAAGTGAATCGGTTAATCCATCCAAATCATTAAATTGATTGTCAAATTACAAAAGCATCTTTGCTTAGTAGATACATCCCCAACACATGAAATACTGCAAGAGAAATCAAACAACTAGCTTGTCATGCACATCAAGCATAGACTAACATGAAGAATGTGCCTCAGTAGGAGCAAAGAATAGAAAAAGTTTCTAGAGATGTACAGGAGACATAGTTCTGGAATGCTCAGCAAGAACCAACACAATGCATATTTGGACTGTGCACAAGATAGAATAACCCAAAGTTACCAGACTAGGAAGCGGAAGCGGGAAACGATACAGAAAGCGGAAGCGAGAAGCGCTGCATTTTAAAATATATAGGAAGCGGGAAGCAAAGAATAAATAAAAGAAATATAAAAATTGAATGGAAATCAAAATGAAACACAAATAAAAACTAAAATAAAAGTGACAAATATTAAATTTCATATTTTTTTAGTGTAAGAATTAAATGTTTAACAAAATCTAAAAATGATGACTACCAATTTAGAGAAAGCACATGGAAGTGAGTGAGAAGAGTGAGAAAACACATAAAAAACAAGAAAAGTTGAGTAAGAGAGCATATAAGAAGAATAGATGAAGTGTGTGGAAAGCATAGGAGAAGCATGCGGGAATCGAGGTTCTCATCAAGTTTCGGAAGCGAGGAGTATCGTGCTTCTGAAGCGAGTTTCCAGGAAGCGAGCTTCCCACCTATCTAAGAAGCTTCCGGTAACTCTGGAATAACCAATCATCAAACAGTACAAACAAAGAAAGGGAGAAAGATGCAAGAAACAAGAAATTTTGAGATAAATAGGACTGAGGACCCAATGTAAGTAAACAAGCAGCATCAAGATTACTTCTGTGTCATATACATATATTGAATTGGGTTTGAAGGGAACAAAGAAGGATGCAACATAAACCCAGTATGTGTTCAGTTCAGATTGAATGAGGATTATGACAAACTACCAAGAGAACAAAAATCCACATCCATATATGGACATCCAGTGGGTTGAAGCCATCCAGCATGACAACGTGCTGCATTGCTTGAAAAATTAGATTACACAGAGAAATTTATTCTTAGAAGTTGTTTAATGATGACAATACACAGTTCCAATTTGTATGCCATTCTGTACAAAGTTTGACACTGTGGCTAGTACAAACAAATTGGAAAATGCTGGGTTGTCTGCAATGTGAAAGCAAATGGTTGAATCAAATGATCACAGGAAACACCAATAACTAGACAAGAGAAAGGGAAACTGCAGCATGTACAGCACACTATTCTTTTGAAAAGAAATTTAGAACAAATAACACATTTTCAAGCATGAAGAACAATACCAAATTAGCACACCAAATTGAACAAAGAAAATCAACAAGATAAATGTAGAAATTGCATAACAAAAACTGCCTTAACCACTCTAATATAAACAGCAGAAACAAAACTCAAACAGATGCACTTCTCCAATAACAGAAGAAGATGACATGTTCAGAATATGTAGTCTGGTACCTATTTAAACTCTTTCATATACATAAACATTCGCCAACCTGTAAATATGCATGTGAATCCGATGTTGTCAAGTGGTGGCGAGGGGTAATAGTGATTATCAGTAAAATACTAGTAGCAATAGAACTAAGAAAAAAAGAAATGCTGCCCCAACGAAAACCACTAAGGTTTCGTTGAAGCCCTTTAAGAATGTAGCTCCATGTGCATGATTATGGAAAGATCATGTGCATGGCATCCTCACTTGTTTATGCCATCCATGCCCACTGACATCTTTACTTTTTTCCTCAAAGCAATCAGCAGGCACTATCCATCTAACATTTTTTAACATGCAGTCTTATGGTATCTCAAACAGAAAAATACACAAAGAAAACGCTACAGCACATCTCATGAGCAAAAAACGATAGTAATAACATGGAAATCGCCAGTTTCTTTTGCATAACCTGCCAAGAAACGCTGTTACCAAATCAAATAAATGCTAGACTACAATTGGAAGTATCCTCACAACATTGACATCTCCATTCCAATTTCACATGGCTCCGCATCTATCCAAACCTTACAAACTTGCCTCCTGAACCCATTGATTTCACTGATCTCTCCAATTTTCGCCATCTTTTGAGGCCCACCACCTATCCAGAGAATAGAAGACAACCTCCCAGGTTGTACAACAAGAATATTTTGAATCCAAAAAAAGATAGGTAATTCCCATAACTATTACCACCAACCATGCAAATAGACCTGATATTTTAAACGCAAATCCAAGCAATTCAAGGGCATGGAGAGCTTTGATTGTGTTTCTGTGATAGGCGTCAACACTAACCACAATTTTCCAATAGAACACCAATCCTAAAACAAAATCTTTTATAAAACCTCCCATTTTTTTACGACATAAAATCCTTTTAATTGAATTGGGGATGAGAAATAGAAGGACGATAGGAAAGCGAAACAAATAATCAGTTCAAACCCATTTGTTCTACAAACAAACCTGCCGCAGACGATGCACCGTAAAGGGCCTGATTTACCATCGTCAAGATAATCTTTCCTTTGTGTCACGCTCTCGTTCACAACCTTTGTGAGCCTAAGAAAAGCTTTCCTTAAAGCAACCTTGTCCACATCCCGCAGTGCGTCCACCGTGCTCTTCCCCTCGCCATCATCACCACCATGCCTTGGAACCTTCCGCAAGCGCAATCCATCCACCCCCCTACCGGAACCCGGTCTTGGAGGGCTGCTGGAGGCCCCCGGGAATCCATTAGGGTTTCCATACTGCAGAAGCTGCTGCTGACGCTGCCGCGCAATCTCCTCATCCCGAAACCGTGAGCCATAGAACCTATCAGGCTCGCCTCCGAAACCTGCATCGTCGTCCCCATACTTCCTCTTCATAGGATTATCCAAATTCCAGAAATCCTCGCGGTCCCTTTCTCGCTTAAAACCGGAATCTAAACCTTCAGGGCTGAACCTCGGGAAGGGCTTATCCATCCCGATTCGGTCCAGGCCCCGGGGATCACCTAGGCCGGGGTGAGGATGACCATACGGGTAGAGCCTGTCCTCCGGCGGTGGCCGGCCAGGGGCGAGATCAGGGACACCACGCGGGGACGGGTAGTCAGGCGGGAGAGCAAAGTACGAACGAACGTTTCCATCCGCCAAGACGATCGTCCGGCGCTCCAGCATGTGGAATCCGTACGCAGGGGCCGGGGGAGGGAGCGAGAACCCGCCTGCGCCGCCAGGACCAGCATCTGGCAAGGAGAAGGGAGGGCCGCCGGAGACTTGCGGAGGCGAGGGATGTATGGGATGCTTCGACGGACCTGGGGCCGCAGCGGCAGAGGCAGGAGAGCGGGCGAGATCCTCCTTAGAGGGTTTGGGTTCGGCGGAGAACTTCTCCCTCGGGGGATTGTTCCCCTCCCAGCGGCTCTTCCGGTTGGCCGAGGAAGAGGAAGAGGGTGGGATCTTCTGAGAGGAGGATTTTCCTGACATGATTCCGGCGAGCTGGGGCAACGTGGACGCCGGAAAAAAAAAGGGAGGAAAAGAGAGGAAGAAAGAATCTATCTCAGCGTCATCGTTTCTTGCCGAAGGATGAGAGACTCTAGGGCAACAAAAGCGAGCTCTCTTCGACAATAAATAGACGACGCCGAGACAATAAAACAGAAAATTTGACGGGTTTTCGGTAAAAATTTTCATTTTACAGAAATCTCGGAAAGCCACCTTTCTTTTCTACAATTACGGATTTCTTGATTTAGAAAACCTCAGAAAGCCACCTGTGTTTTAGCCTTTTAGGGGTACAAACGGGTGGTGTTTTGTCCAATGCTCGATCCAAGTTTGACATTATTTCCGGACACGGTTTCTTAAACAAGATTCGAAATTGTGCACTCGAATCTGATTGAAATTTAGTTGTGCTTGTGTTTTATTTGTGTGGATTTTTTAAAAACTCACATCATGTCTTATTATTTAGATCTTCTGATCTTTCCACCTTTACTAAGAGTGCTAACTTGAGTATATTGACGGTAGATCCTATAAGCCAGATACCTTGTTTTGTATACCATGAGTACTAAGAGATTCAAAAAATCTCATTTTTCAAAAATTAGATCTATGTGATGATTGTCTTGTTTAGACTCTTGTGTGCCCTATAACCCAAACCTATGGCCAAAGATCAAAAGAAGGACACACAATATCCTCCTAACAATCTAGACCATACAAAGAATGCCCTAGGTTCAAGTAACTTGGATTCTAAAATGGTCTAAATTTAGTCAACGGAATCAATCATGACCAATCACTAAAAGGTTGTCATGGATCATAATATCCAAGAGTCAAGAGATGATCCAAACAGTCAAGGGTTGGAGATAGTTTTGTAGTAGATCCATGTGATCAGTTTGAAGGAGGGTTCACTTATTCAGAGGATAAAGAAGAAAAATAAGTCTAATACATCTCTCAACCATCAATAAACTAAAAACAAATCCAAGATGGATCTTGATCTTGATCTAGAAGTAAGAGCAATTATGAGGATATAACGAGTGAGATATATGTCACGAAGACATTGATGAGGAAATTCCAACAAAAATTGGAAGACATTGAATCCCAATTAAAGATGAAGAAAAACAAGAGCAAGCTCGCACAGCCTCAACAAGGTCTCATGTTGTTAAGTAGAGTCCTTATTGTGGTCCAAACAGAACTTATGGCCAAGACCAAAACATGAAAAACTTGGAAAGTATGGACCGTGAGTTAAATCAGTAGGTATGTGGTAACCAAGGTGGGAGATAGAACTATACCATAGAGGATTTTATCCTATAGTAATTATGGAGTCTTGATATGTTGGTTCCCAATAAGCTTAGAGGGTGACACCCTTGCTTTGTTCAACACCTTGAACCTCCAGCAGATCCAAAAGTTCAATGGTATGATGAATTTATTCATATAAATGTTCAAGCACAATATAATTGCACCTCATACTATAAGTCATTTATATGACTTGAAGCAAAAGCAAGATGAAGGTGCTTATGGTTTCATAAGCAGATGAAGATTAGTATGCAATAAGATGAAAGATCTGATAATAGAATCACATCTTTTGACCAACAAAGATATTAAGAGCTTCTCCAAGTTAGTTAATCATGTGAATTATATCACGATGGGAATCAAAAGAGGTCTTTATGAAGGTATGATTTATAAGATTGGATATGAAAAAAGACAATGGATCAAAAAAATCTAAATCGAATAACCAAGTCAATATTGTTAGATCAAAAGGGTCAAGATGGGACCAAAACCAATTTGAGTTATCTCAAAACTTGATAAAAAAATCACAAAGTCAATGCAGACCATAAAAGCTCAAAAGCAAGGGCAGAAAAATTCAAAGTGAACTTGACAAAGGAAGTTCACCAAGTTTTATCAATCCTTCACAAAAATGTTAGAGTTTCTAATGCAATCAGGTATGATTGAACTTGCAGCAGTACAGAACCCTCCACAAGTCAAGGGCAAGGATCCTTCAAAGATCTGCAAGATTTACAAAGAAGTAGGTCATGGCACAAAACGATGCATTGCTTGGAGACATATTATCCAAGATTATCTTGACAAGGGAAAGATGGAGCTCACTAGAGAGGATAAACTGGCAGGTAACAGGGATATGAGAATTTACCAAAACCCTTCTCCTTAGCTTCGACAAGTTTATAATGTTGGAGCACTTGAAAAAGTGCATAATCCATGTCAAAGAATATTCTCTCAAGAAAAGTGGTCTATTGTGGTGGCTATACCACAAATCTATGTAGAGTCGAAAGATGTGCAGGTCATTCCAAAGTGGACCATGATACCTATCACTATGGTTGGTTCAACGAAAAATCCTTAAGTGAATAAGACATAATCCCTCCACCTCTTCATGTTTGCTCCATCCTAACCATGCTTGAAGGAGTTGACTATCAACTTATATCCTTCGCAAATCCTCAAGTTATTCCACTCTAGTATTAGAAGTCATGACCCCTATGATCATATTCTTTTCAGAAGAAGATATACCTATCATATCTACAGTGAAAGAAAGATTAGGTGAATCAATTAGTTTTTTATGATCAACAAGAAGACAGACCCATGGAAGTTGTTCTAGAGATGTTAGGGGATAATTTGCTCCGCCTGCGAGACCTTTTTTGTGGTTATAATCCTTAATATTTAAAATTTGAATTAGAAGATGTCATATCTTAGAACCCTAGGGTGGACCAAGAGGAAGGCCCAAGGATGTTAGAAGAAAAATACCTATGGGGCACCGGTTATAGGGAGGAAATAAGTGACCAAAAATGAAAAGACCCTCATCAAGATCCTAAACCTCTATTATTTCTTAATTGGAATGTTTGTCTTCATACAAGCCTAAAAGCAAAAATATATGGACAATATGTCTAAAACTCTTCCAAATATATGTCATTTATTGACAAGGCACTGAAAGTGCAAACTGAGTATGATGAGTGGGTGGAACAACAAAAGCAGAAATCTCCTAGTGAAGAAGAAGCAACTTTGTTTATGAGGAAGGAGTTAGAGATGTTGGACCAAGAATACAAGCAAAGAGCACTCCCTCCTCCATAATCTCTTGATCCAAATGATCCATGGTTAATTGCTATAAGATAAATGAAGGAAAGAAAGCCAAATAACCCATATGTTGAGTTTCTAACGGAGCGAGATTGGACTATGAGGTTAGCTCCTAAACAAAAGTTTCAATACCTTTAAAGATTTAGACATGGCATGGTTGAGAATGCATTAAATTAAAAAAGAGAAAGAAATGCAAATACTCTGATAAGGCCCCATATGAGACATTTAAGTATAAAGGCCTTGATTGGGAGCAATATAAGATTAATTTCAGGCCCGTTTGATCTATAATGGAAAAAATTTAAACTGAAAAACATATTACAAGTGGATTTGGACCTCATCAATGTCACATCTAAAATGTTTAAAAGGGTTCCTCATCTACTGATTATGGAAGGCCAAGGATGCCCCGATCTCTTGAATTGTCTTAACTCTCTTCTTGGTAACTTGAGTTGTTCTTCATAGCTCGCATAACTTCTGCTTGTTGACCGACGACCCCCGCTAAGCCATTCAAGGTGGTCATGATGTCACTGCATTTGCTTTGCCAAGCCATCTATATGAACATAACACAAGTAAGTGTGTGATACCTTTAGCACCAAAAAAGACATCACACTATAATACATAAAACAATTATCTAGAAAATGTTATGCTAACAGAAATATATATTAAGCCTAGTCACTTAGCACACTTTCGTACTAGTGTATGGTCCAAAAACTCAACATTGTTGGGTACCATACAAAAAGAAACCTATCTACTAGGAGTTTCAATGATTTAACTTTGAAAAGAAAACTTTTTGATGCACTAAGGTCGGTTGGAGAACTATTTGAGGTACTCCCTTCTATTTCCCATGCCTCAAATAACTCATTGTTCGACATCTACTTAAGACATGTTTAGCATCTCTAAGTTTCTTTTAAGTTCTATAATACTATATAATTATAATTATTCGAACAATAATAATTTAAGCAATAATACATACAACATGATCTCAATTGCATGATGGAACTTAAACCACTATTTTCATTTCTAGTTGGCTCTGATACCAAATCTATAATGCCTCGAGATCGCTAACTTGGGAAAAGCAGGGAAAATTTTAAAAAAATTTAAATTCAAACTTTATAACATAGCAAAAAAACTTTCTTTGAAATAAGTTAGCAAATCTTGGCGAGTGACAAGTGTAAAGTGAAACACGTAGGACTGGATCCAAACTCCTTTTAGGATTTGGATTCAATCCATCACTGAGAATTCTATCTAGAATCCTAGTTAAACCATTTTCCCTTTCAAATCAGAGTAAATAAATGCTTGTCAACAAAACAAGAACAATTTAAGCAAAACTGATATCATTCCGAATGTGTCATCGTGTGTCAGACTAAGAAGACCCTGCATACGGCGTTGTCTCGTGATGTGTATTAGTAGCTGGTGTAGGTGGGTCATGTGCAGACGAAATATCATTTATAGAACAATGAGTTAGAAATTCACATAATGCACATTTAAACTAATCAAGTATACAATTATTTAAATGATATACATATCGAAGCATTACGTGAAGACGAAGGCTGAGACAAACAATCACTAAGCTAGGATCCTATAAAGACGATTAACAAGTAACAATTTTTATATCAACATATGAGCAAAAACATAATGAATGCCTATATTTAAATATAATACAAAGACATCCACCTAATGTTGTCCCACGGCCTCCACTTGGTCCTCGACCACACTTGGTCCTCGACCACTGAGTGCTCGACCACTGTGACCTTCAGAAACCATATTCTAACAAATAAAAATGGTATTTAGATCAGTTACATAACTTCTGATCTTAGCATGAACATGACATATGAATGAAATTTAAAGATTTAAAGGTCCTACATGAATCAGTTTTATAACTTTGCATGAACTCTGCATGTATATGCTAAGTATGCATAAAATGTAACATGATATGTAATTTCATGAACTATTATGCATGCATTGATAATTCAATATTTTCATGTGTAACACCATCACATCATATTTACATACATCATATGGATATTTAGAAAGATGAAATCACATTCACAAACATGATACATTTATTTTAAGCATGTTTTTATGATACAATTTCACATGAAATGTATAATCAAATCGAAAATAACTTCATGCAAGCATGTATAGTCATGTTAAACAATGTAATACATTCAAATCATTCATATCACAATAATGTCAAACATGTACCTGCAGCAAACACGATCCAATATCCCGCTAACTACAACAATGACTAGCATGGTCTTCGAACTACAAAAATAAGAGCAGATGAGAAAGTGATGTGGTATGTATTACAAGATGTATTTCACTAGCTCGAGTATGCTTCCTCATAACTTATTTGACTTTCATATTCTTCTTCTTCCTCCTCCTCCTCTTCGTCCTCTTCATATTCTTCTTCATTGAGTGGTCATCCACTTGGTATATCATTTGGATCACATTCTTCCATATATGTGTCATCGGATAATGAAGATGTGACATGCAGATCATGTGTGACATCGTGACCATAAGAAAAGTTATACATATCATCTGATTAATAGTAATCACCCTCTTCAACAATCTTGTCTTCCTGTAACTGATCATATTTGGGGTATAGTTTAGACTTCACCTTGCAAACCGCCCACCATTCATTTTTTTCTGACTTACTTGTATACGAATATGAAGTATAGTAAACTTGTTGAGCTTGTGATGCTAATATGAATGGTTCATATGTTCCAAACCTTGATTTATGATTCACCTCCACAAAGCCTGAGGCTTTGTCGACTATTGTTGCTCTGAGATCAAACCAATGGTACTTGAATAAAGTTACATTGTTATTTATGCCTAAGTAAGTCAACTCCATTATTTCTTCTATGACACCATAGTAGTCAAGTTCATTTTCACCGTAATTGCTACCCTTGACACACACGCCATTATTTATCATTGACTTATTTACACCGTAGTCTTTTGTATAGAATTGAAAACCTTTTACGATGTACCCGTTATAACATTGCACAACTTTGGTCAGACCATTTTGTAAATCACATATTTCTTGGTCATTAACATCACCATGGTGGACCTATAAACATAAACAATGACTGTAAACATGATCAATTAAGTAATATATTGTTGTTTACACGAAAAGAATGCATGTCATTGTCCTTACCAAGTCTTTCAACTATGCCCCAAACTTATTTTCACGTTCTTTTTATACTTCTGAATCAGTGAGATATGAAAGTTCTCTCTGCAACTTCAAATCAAATTGTTTGCACTTAACAAATAATTATATTATCGAACCATGTACGTAAAGAACTTAGTGTAACATATTATGTATACTTACTCGATGTAGGGGTCGATCTCTAAGCAATTAAAAAGGATATAGATTTGTGTTGCGTCTTGCTCTTGATCTTATAAGAGTCTTGACTGGCAACAGTCAAAGGCATTCCCAAGTGGTTTAAATATTGATAGTTTGTCAGCCACAATAACTTGTTCTTTATCATCATTATGAAGTGGGCAAGTATAACATGTTGGAATGTGAGACTCAAAGTACATAGATGAGAAATTTGAAATCTCTTATAAAGTATACGCCTCACAAATTGAACCCTCCACTCTTGCTTTATTTTTAACCATTTTTTGAGGTCAAACATGCATCTGTCAACAATATACATCTCGTAATACAATAAATTCTCAATAGCATTAGCAAGAAAAATATAAATAAAAATATACCTTTCAAATGGGTACATCCCTCGATATTACACAAGACCACCAACCCTAAGTTCATATGGCAAGTGTATCTTCACATGTTTCATGACATTGAAAAATTCTGACGAAAATATCTTTTCTACCTGACAAATAATAGTGACAACAAAATTCTCAAATTTTTTTACTTCAGTTACTACAACTTTCGATGCACACAATGTTCTAAAAAATCGACTCAACTCAGATACTACCCCCCATATAAATTTATCTAACATATCATGGAATGCTAGAGGAATCAATCGTTGCATGATGACATGACAATCATGGCTCTTCAACTCATATAATTGCCTCTCGTCTATCTTCACAGCTTGAGCAATATTAGAGACGTATCCATCTGGAAACCTCAACTGTCTCAACCACTGACATATCTGCTTTACTTGATCTGGTTCAAGCACGTACCATGTCTTTGGTTTTAGTACTTTGCCATTATACTCTTGGAGTTTCAATTCTGGTTTTTTACATATTACTTTAAAATCCATACGGGCCTTCGGATTATTCTTTATTTTTCTTTTGACATTCATTATCGTATTAAACATATTATCAGACACATTTTTCTCCACATGCATCACATCCAAATTATGTCGTATCAATGTGATCAACCAATAAGGTAGTTCCCAAAATATAGATTTCTTTGTCCAATTATAATCCTTCCTAAATCCAAAGAAGGGCGTCGCACTACAGACATCTGTCAGTCCATATGGAAAGTATCACAATCGTCTTAAAATCTCTATGCCAAACAATCGTTTAGGTAGACCTTCTATTTCAATTGTGCCTACTCGGAATACATTCCTTTATCATCGGAACGGATGGTCGCTGGGTAGAAATTGACGGTAAGAATCAAACCAATACAACTTCCTTCCATGCATCAATCTAAAAGACTTTGTATCCTCCATGCAGTACGGATATGCCAACCTCCCATGTATGATCTAACCCGATAACATATCATATACAGGGAAGTCACTAATTGTCCATAGAACAACAACATTCATAATGAAGTTTTATTTTTTGTGGGTATCATATATGAGAACACCGTCATCCCACAATGACCTTAAATATACATCAAGATTTTGGCCCAGAGACGTCAGACCAAAGATCAATCGAGATAAGAAAAGATTTTAATGCTTCATATACAAGCTTGAAGGAAGGTTGTATGGGGTGACAAATACCGGCCAACATAAGTATGGGGTTAATCTACCCTCAAATGGATTAAATTCATCTGTACATAAACTGAGCCTAACATTTCTCACTTCCATTGCGAAGGTCTAATGAGTACAATCAAAGTTCTTTCAAGCGTTCGTGTCAACATGATGCATGATCTTGTCTTTATTATGTCGAACTTTATTTGCATGCAATCTTATGTGTTTAGTTGTCCTCGAAAAATATACAGTCGTTGCAATCTAGAGGTGAGATGAAAGTAGATGAGTGACTTGTGTGGTAGTTCTTTTGACCTCGTGCTAGCATTGCCCTTTGACTTTGGCTTGAACCGAGGATGCCCACATGACGGTCATGATCTGCTATTTTCTTGATCTTTGAAATATAACATACAATGATTTGGACAAGCATATATGTTTTGATACCTCATACCTAGAGCGTTGACCATAACCTTCGCACAGTAGAAATTTTATGGCAATTTTTCATCTTTGGGCAACATACTCTTCACAATAGAGCACAGACGGTCAAAACATGATTGACTCAAATTATACTCTGACTTCAAATTCAGTAGTTGAAGAACTGCAGACAAGATAGTGTGACCCTCGCAACCATTCCACAGTGACTTATCAACATCTCTAAGTAAGTCATAAAATCTACCAGTTGCATTATTTGTTGCTTCTTCCTCTACCCCAATTGGTACATCACTAGGACCTATAGTAAAACCCAGTTTTGGTCCTGCGACATCAAATATCAAATCCACATATGGATTATCGTGCACCACATCCACCTGTGCGTCAAAATTGTTCTAAATTTTTTCACCATGAAGCATTCAATTCTGATAACCACTAACAAAACTCTTCTTGTATAGGTGATGTCTAACGCCATGAGGTTCTACAAATCGATTGTTCTTATACATCGTGCAGAGGCAACTGATCCGACCGGTGGGATCCACTGTACTAGCACTTGTCGTTGCAAATTTAATAAAACTGTCAACACCATCCATATATTCAAGTGACACCTCATTATCAACTATTCTATGATACATTCATTTATGGTTTGCAGTCATTTTGTTCTTTGATATTATGGATATTATCTTAACTAGTTAAAAGAGAATCATAATAATGCTATGATAAAGAAAATATTTAATTTATCATGCATTGATGGTGAATATAATGATTTGATATATATCATGTCATTCACCTCCAAGAAAACCACTGTCAAGCAAAAAGTAGTTTTTTGTTTCAGTTAATGCGTAAATTTTCTTTCTCTTTCTACCACAAACATGTTTAACATAAAATGCAATTTCATGAACTATTATGCATGCATTGATAATTCAATATTTTTGTATGTAACACCATCACATCATATTTAGACACATCATAAGGATATTTAGAAAGATGAAATCATATTCACAAACATGATACATTCATTTTAAGCATGTTTTCATTATACAATTTCACATGAAAGGCATAATCAAATCGAAAATAACTTCATGCAAGCATGGATACAGTCACATCAAACATTATAATACATTCAATCATTCATATCATAATAATGTCAAACATGTACATGCAACAAACACACTCCAATATCCTGCTAACTATAACCATGACTAGCATAGAATCTAAACTACAAAAATAAAAGCACTTTTATTCCCATACATTCAAATCATGTTGAGCATGATCTCCAAAATCCAGCAAAATAGACATATATATCCACAACTAAGTGAATGTGTGAGCAGAAAAGTGTTGCATCCAAGAAAGTAAATAACATGTGATGCGCTTGCATCACTTACTCACCATGGGTATTTACCCAATTTGTATGCTTTTGTATTTGCATTTTTCTTGTTTCTTTTTTAATGACATTTTAAGCCACATGCGATGCTTAGCATTAAGCATCACACATTTTGCTCTGCTATGCACCTGCAATGCACATTTATATAGGCAATACAGTGCAATGAAAAGGAAGAAAGCGAGAGGGGTGGGCTTGCCTGAGTCCGACCATGAGCAAGCGACGGGGCCCGAAGCTGGGGTAAACTCGGCAACCTGGCCGAGCTTGACCCTGTGCGGTGCCAAAAGAGAGGGAAAACAAGGAGGGGGTCAAGCCCCTCCCATGTTAAATGAGAAGAGGGAGAAAGCGAGGGGGTGGGTTTGCATGAGCCCGACCCAGAGCAAGCGAGGGCCCCCAAAGTTGGGGTGGGCTTGGCAGCCTGGCAGAGCCAAACTCGAGCCCAACCCTGCCAAACAGGGGGGGGGGGGGGGGGGGAAGGAAGGGCAGAGGGATAATGCCCTCCGGTCGGTGCCAAAGGAGAGGGAAAACAGGGAGGGCCTGAGCCCCTCCTTTGTCAAACGTGAAGAGGGAGAAAGTGAGGGGGGTGGGCTTGCCTGAGTCCGAGCAAGCGAGGGGCCCCAGAGCTGGGGTGGGCTCGACAACATGGCCAAGCCCGACCCTACCAAGGGGGGGAGGGCAGAGGACCAATGCCCTCCGGTCGGTGCCAAAGGATAGGGAAAACAGGGAGGGCATGAGCCCCTCCCCTATCAAACAAGAAGAGGGAGAAAACAAGAGGGGTGGGCAGTGGCGTCCTCCCCTTTGCCGCAATTGATCAGAGAAGGAGAAAAGAGACAGGAAGAAAGAATATGAAGAAGAAGACAACGAAGAGGGGGGAAGAGTTCACCTGAGAGGGCCAGACGCGAAGTGGGGGTCGCATGCGTTGGTGGCCAGAATACGGCGAGCGGAAGAGAGGCCTCACCCGAGAGAAATGGGCGTCAGAGGGGGAATGAGTGAGGGAAGAGAACGGGAGGTGGTCGACGAGGTCTCCGGAGAGAGTTGTCGGATTGTGGGTCGCCAGAAAGCGGGGGCGGAGAAGGTGAGAAAAAACTGGGGCGATCGGCGGAAGAGGGGAGAGAGAGAGTAGGGGGAGGAGAGCATTTCACACCCTAGATGACCCGTTTTACATAAAAAATTAGCGACAGAAACATTTTGTCTCAAATGATGATGTAAATTAGCAACGGAGTAAGCTACGAAAAATTTATGTCGCTCATCCGTCGTGAAGTTGCGATGGAGTTTGAGATGGAATGTTTTCGTTGCTAATCTATCGCTAATTAGCGACAAATGTTGAGACAAAAAATTTTTCGTCACTAATTTCGCAACTAATTTCAATTTTAGGGACGGCTAGTTTTCTCTAGCTAATCCATCACAAATTTGCAACGGATTATTTGCGTCGCAAAATTTTGTCACTAATTAATGTTTTTCTTGTAGTGGTTGCACATTTTCCTGACATTGTTTCGTGTCTAACATAATGGTGTTTTTCTAAGCATGTGACTAGTATTTAAAATTAAATAGCATATGACTATACGGGTTTGATTCACGAACAGGGGAGGACAAGAATATGGTGTCCTGTCCCAAACAGCGTTAGATAAGGACAGCTCAGATTTTTTTTTAGTTGTCCTGTTTCGTATTGTCATCCCCTCTTCCAGGGGGGAGGAAGGAATACCTTGGGACAGCGAGAAATGTTGTCTGCAAGTCATGCTGTCCCGGCCGTCCATGCATCCCACATTTGCGTGGGCGTGTGGCCCGGAATAGGCCTCACACATTTTGCATCTCGCAGACAGTCCGCTGGATCAAACACCCTTGATGACTACAAAAAGGTCATAGTTGATAAATCTGTTGGCACTAAACAATAAAAAAAAATTAATGCGAAAAATTAAAACATCCATAATGTCAAATGCACCTATACAGAAGCATGAATTTGTGCTAATACCAATTCTAAATCCCCACTAATTACAGTTACAAATGACATCTAGCTGGTAATTTTCATTTCCACTGTTAAATAAGGCCCTCTTATGGTTATAAATTGGGGTTTTAATTTGGTGAAACTAAAGATAGATACAGATTGGCCTTAATATAGTAGGATCCAAATCAAACCAATTATTTGTATAATGATCTCTGTTAAATATCCTCAGCTTCTTTTGGAAATGCATAAAATGGATTACAAGTCCGGATGCAAACCAAACTCATGAATTGGAATTGGATTCCTGTTTTGGTCAGAATGGTTAACTCAATGTGATCCAATTATACTAAGTGAATTATTAGACAATATGTACTTAATTGCACTAACCTACACCACTTATTATGGTTACTAATGGTATGCATATCATTCAAAATTCAGCCCTTGCACTCTGTTTTGAGCTTAGGATGATTCAATTGGAGACCCCACAAATTTGAGCTAAGACTTTTTTTGTTTTTAATACGATGATAATATTATATTACTTTGCATGAAAAAGTACCTAGACAACACCATGAGGAAGATGCATGATATAAGAGCAAGCTTTCTTTCCGCATCAATGGAATGTTATTATTATTATTATATTAAATAATTCATAATAATCATCACCATCAATGGAGTTCTCTATTTGACAAACGTGCCTATATTATTCCGTGAAATATTGAGTCAACTGCAATATAAATTTGTTTAAAAAAGAAGAAGTTATACTTTGACATAGAACATAGCCCAATATACATGTTCTATGATGTTGACAGTTGCACAAAACCTCCATGGTTTATTTTCAATAAGGAGGCAAAGGAGATTTTGAGAGAAATTTTATAAATTTATAGAGAAAAAAAACTTTCAACTTGGGAAAAAAAACATTTTTTAAAGAATGTAAATAAACAAATTTCAAACAAAAGAAAATATTTGTATGAAAGGTGCACCTAGCCATTGGCACGTGTCTACAAAATTGGTAATATTCAGAGGTGCACCTAGCCATTGGCATGTATCTACAAAAATGGTAATATTCAGAGGTGAAAACAGGGAAAAGTTCTTTGTTTTCAATTTCAAGATAAGACCCTCTAGGCCCCAAAGGGATTGGGCGCAGTGGGGTGGGGCCTATGCCACTAGGTAGGCAGCCTAGGTTCAAATCTCATGGGTGCCACTCCTTGTGCAAACCAAAGTACAGCAGTCTAGGTTCAAAGGCTACAGAGTTTTATGCTGCCAGGGCAGCGACCTTAAGTATGGCAGTCCAACTAGGTCTCTGGTCATGTGGGCGGTTTCTTCATGTAAATATAAAAAAGATAAAGACCCACTAGAATCATATGCAGTATTCTGAATTGGTCATATTAAGGAGACTCCATATTTGGCTTCAAATACAGTTGTCACCGACTACATCACAATGATACCGCTAAAAAGACACGGTATGTCATTTTTGTGCAACTTTCCATTTATTGCAGGTAGGGGTGGCAATTTCTGACACGACCCGCCAACCCGCCTCTTAGGCGGGTTCGGGTTGGGCTTAAGCCAACCCGTTTAATAAACGGGTCGACCCGTGTAACCCGTTTATTAAACAGGTCGGGTTCGGGTTGGGGGTATGCCAACCCGCCAACCCGGCTGACCCGTTTAATAAACGGGTTAGGCGGGTGGGTCAACCCGCCAACCCGTCTGCCCGACCCGCCAACCCGACCCGTCAACCCGTCAACCCGACCCGCCAACCTGCCAACCCGATCCATCAACCCGCCAACCCGACCCGCCAACCTGACCCGCGAACCTGAAAACCCGTTTACCCGACCCAACCCATTTATTAAATGGGTTGGCGGGTCGTGTCGGGTTACCCGTTTATTAAACGGGTCGGGTTCGTGTTTGCCACAGCCGACCCGTTTAATAAACGGGTCGGGTTCGGGTTGAGGTATGCTGACACACCAACCCGCCAACCCGACCCGCCAACCCGACCCGATTGCCACCCCTAATTGCAGGTACATAACCAGACAGGACACGAGGGTAAGTTGGAGTATCCCTGTGACATGGGCTCCAAGTCAAGCCATGATATGTGTAATGGGGGCTACTAATTTCCCCAATTTTTTAATAGAAATGCATACAGTAGATTTCAAGTCCGGATTCCTATTGCAGATTTGAATGAATAATTTACACATAATCCAATTATATATATATATATTGATTTGCAAACATTCATGCACAATTTGACTCCATTAAACTAAACTTATGGTGTTAAGGCCTGCATGATCGATAGTGTACCACATAGTTGCAGCCCGTTCATTTCTAAATTTGGATCGTTTTTAAGCTAAGCTATATCAAATTATCGACAATAAAAACATAATGATTTTATTGGGATATAGCTAATGTAATCCTATTATCAAAATATCACTTATTTTGAACAATATAATGATATCAATGCAACATTAACTTGATAAAAATGCCTTTACAATGCTCACATTATATATTTTCCTTTATATTATAACATTACATATTTATGTTTTATATCTAGCGACATTTTCGTGAAAAAAAAATCAAGAGATTTTTACCTAGCTGATAAAATCCTGATACTGGGTTTGGACATTGGGTCATTGGCTAAACTTCTTTTTTCTATCAAATATGAATTAAGATGCATGGTACAATAATTGTTTACCTGAAAATGCTCTTAGACGTTTGAATTAACATACAAGCATCACACTCACCTCAATTATAGAGAATTAATGACAACTAACTAATCTATTTTATTCAATCAAACCTGGATACTGTACCAAGATGGCGCCATCCGTATTAATTTGAAGATAAAAAATAATTACAATAAAATGAACACTGTATATTTTAATATTTGAGTAACTATTAAATGTTATTCAATATAAAAAACCAGTGGCTCAAAAGCAGTAGAAATTTGGTAACAAAGTAAAGTTTTCAAACATTCAATGGGCCGTGAAATAATTAAAAAATTTATTAAAAGAAGAAAGATAAAAACTTTGTAAAGGAGAAATACATATCTTCAACAAAGCTTTAAAGGGTCGTTTCAACCAGATCAGAGTCGAAGAACGGATTGTTATTTTTTTTGCAGCTAAACAGCATTGTCTATGTAAATTGATTCATAATAAACCCCCCGTACTGGTTATAACTCGAAAGTTCCATGTAACTGGTAAGGGTTTGCCTAACCCTAGCTTGATAATCCAAAAAAAAAAAATGCCAGTCCACCAGGGCTATGATCGGAACAACTTGTCCGCTCATTTAGTAGGGACAACTCGTGAATGTCAAAGCTGAAAGGCTGTCATGAATTCAAAACCAACCGGTGCGAGTCCCTTGCAGTGTGGCCGAAGTTTAGAGACTTGCGGTTTGTACACCAACGAGTTTGCAGGTAAATGAGGTAGTTTTTCTCAATTATCCAAAAAATGACCATAGTTTTTCCAATTATGTCATTAGAATAAACTTTTTTTTTTTATCTATAACCCAAAAAAATGCACTTGGTATGAAGACCTGGTGGCACTGGCTCAACCGGCCATACATATCGTCAACTAAAACTCCGAGGCCAGGATTGACTTGTGCAGAGGGGCGATGCTCATGAAAATCAAACCTTAATTGTCAGTCTAGCAACCAAGGCCCCACCTCACTATTCCAACGCCCCTTGAGCCATTAGAATAGTGTTGGACATTATCAGTTATAGGTCCAACCCACGAATGTAACCCTGTTTGACACCCTTCTAGTGGGTCACATTAGTGACCACGTAATGGGGTAGTGGGTGGGAGTTACGTGAATGTGGAATAACCACGTTCACGTAATTGCCTAATCTCCCATTACATAAGGAGTTAGGGGCTACAAGGATGATGAGAGACTCGTAGCATTTTTCTGCCAAATTCTGTTCTGCATTCAGACGCAGCGGAATAGGGTCTTGCTCACCGTCAACCTAAGGCCTGGGCTCATTGTGGGCGTCGACCGGCTGATGAGAACACCGAATTACATACACGAACTATGGCGAATTCAGGTACACATCCTGTCATTGTTGATTTTGCAGGGATTCGCCAACATTGGGTTATGAGCCCACGCCCCACGCATTTCTGCTGCGCGTGGCTGTGTAGGCCATTTCGGCATTTTAGGCATCGGTGGAATAGTCGTGGGGCGAAAACCACAGGTAAGCGGCAGATCAAATCCTTATAAAAGAAAAGAAAGGAGGATCTACATATACCAGTGGCCGTCGAGCTGCAAGGAGGATCCGCTGTTGCCGGGATGGTTGTTGGAGCCATCGCCTGAAATCCCTTGTAGTTGTAGGGCTGCAGGGGTTTTGTCGTTGCATCAATTTGATCGTCGGCGACATAAGGTATCTGGGTTTTATACCTATAGCGTCGTCGGAGGAAAGGTTGCCGGATTGCCGGCGTCCGTCTGGCGATACATCGAATCAGGGGTTTCGGGCAGGGGCCTTTTGTAGTGAGCTGCAGGTAACAACAACGACCTTGTCGACGCCCAGGTTGCCCAACCTCATCGCCGGTTTACAGTTTACTCCTGCGACAAAAAAAAAATTATAACTCTTAACTGTCGCCGGGGGGGGGGGGGGTTCGCCGTGGGGCGATTTGCCTGCAAGGGCAGCCCTTGGTCGGCGGCAGCCTTGGTGACACCGTCGGGGTTGTCGCCGGACCGGCAGGCGGTGTCGGTCTTCAGCCATCAGACGACAAAGTCGCGTATCGTCGTCGTGGGGCGACGTCTTTTAACGGGGGGACGGTCGTCGGATCGGCGTCACCGTGGGGTGACGCAGGTCGTCGGCAATCTGCGTCGGTCGCCGTTACGGTGACGTGGGTCGTCGTGGAACCAAAAAGGGTGGAAACCCTTTTCGGTTTCCTTGAAAATGCAAACAGAAACCCATCGGGTTTCTGTTTCATTTTTATCAGGGGAATGGATCGGGTCCCAATTGAAGACCCGATAACAGACCCGATCAAAACCCATTTTGGGTGGATCGGGCCTGCAATTAATTTTTGGACCTGACCCGGACCCATAATGTCACCGGGTCTGGGTCTGATCTGAAAAGAAATGGATCTCCTTTTGGGCATGGTCCGATCCGAATCCATTTTGGATCGGGGCCTGATCCAGACCCATTAAGAGCCGGGTCGAACCCGGGGTCCATTTAGGACCGGGTCTAACCCGGTTCTGTTATGGATCGGGTCATACCCGGGGTCCATTTAGGATTGGGTCTAACCCGGTTCTGCTTCGGACCGTGTCTAACCCGGGGTCTGTTTTGGACCGGGTCTGACCCGAGTCTGTTTCGGACCGGGTCTGACCCGAGTCTGTTTCGGACCGGGTCTGACCCGAGTCTGTTTCGGACCGGGTCTAACCTGGGTCCGTTTTGGACCGGGTCTAACCCGGGTTCTGTTCGGGTCGGGTCCGACCCATATCAAGTATGGGTCGGGTCAGACCCGGATCCCATTTGAACCGGGTCAGATCCATGAAAGCAGGATTTGAACACTATTAAGACTGAATCGGATCAGGAACCTGATCCGACCCCTTTCGAAACCGGTTCAGAGCCTTTTTTGACCTGTTCTTTCCAGTTTTTCACCGGTTCCGAGATGTTGAAACCCTGTTTTTATAAATATAAAGAGATACAAAGATTTTGGCATACGGTTATAGGGTTTTATGAACTTTTATTCATATTAAGTATCGGTTTATAAGGTTTAGAACCAGTTTAGACCCTTAGATGACCGGTTCGGGGCGGTTTCAGATCGGTTCAGAGTATTTTTAGATCGGTTCCTACTAGAGAACCCTGAGTTTTACCCATATGAGTATGATTTTGTTATTTTTTATGCTTTATAAAGTATTTATTTTGAATAATGCATGACTTATGCATGTTAATTCATGTATTTAGCGTTGGTTAAGTTGTGCATGATGATTTTAAGCATGAATTGTAACTAAATTCATGACAATTAGTTTATGCATATTTGTTGAAGTATGAACTTATATTATGTCATGAATATACATGCATTAAAATGTGTGCATGGGCGTGCTCTATAATACGAATAAGATTTTCGGTAAAAGATCTTGATTGATCGATTCTTGTAATCACCAAAGTGATCTGAGTCGTGTTAATTAAGGATTCTTTGGACCGTATTAAGATTCATAATTATGATTGTGTGTGAATTTATGAAACATCGATTCTACCCAAAGGTAGGTCGTTGTGTTCCAAATTTACACAGGGTGTGATAGTAGATGTGTATTCCAGCCCATGAAGCATGTTCGTACCCAAAGGTACAATACTGAATTGCCTCTGGATTCATGATCTACTAGTTTCACCAACTGAAGTCAATTCCTTGAGAATTGAAGAGACTGAGCAATTATGAGTATTGTCGTTTTCACCAAAGTGAAACGATAATGGCTCAACTATGCTTGTCTTAGAAAAGGTGAAAATAAAGGGTCTCACTTTTACCTTTTCAACACGAGTCTTGTCTGAGCAATAATAGTAATGTCTTTTCATTTTCGTTCCTTATTTTATCAGGTTCTTTCCATATCGACGGTTCAAGTAATATCCCTATCTTAGACAGATCAAATTTTTTTGATTGGAAAGTAATTATATTATTCACTTTGGGCTATATGGATTTAGATCTGGCCCTTAGAATTGACAAACCTCCCGCTCTTACAGAGCAGAGCACAACCGATCAGAAGGCTGCTTCTGAGAAGTGGGAGCACTCAAACAGACTTAGCCTGTTGCTTTTGCAATCTCGGGTGGCTAAGAATATTCGAGGCACCATTCCTCATTGTAGGACTAATAAGGAATTTCTGGGAGCCATTGAGGCTCAGTTCGTCACTTTTAATAAGGCAAGGGCCAATACGCTCATGTCCAAATTAGTGTCTATGAAATATGTTGGTGACAGTCACATCCGACAACACATTTTGGAAATAAGGAATATTGCGACTCAAATAAATGACATGAAGTTCGCCATCTCTGACTCCTTTTTAATCCATTTGATCTTAACCTCGTTACCTACTGAGTATGGACCCTTTAAAATCTCCTATAACACACATAATGATGAGTGGTCTTTTAATGACCTCTTGGCCAAGTGTGTTGAGGAAGATGAGACATTAAAGGGTAAGAGGGTGCCAAGTGCACATATGGTCTCTCATAAGGATAAACAAACGTCGAGGCCAAAGAAAAGCTCATTCAAAAGGAAGAATCAGAAGAGAATCACTAGGAAGAATTCAAACTCTCAGGCGAAAGCTAAATCTCAGTTTGGTGGCCCTTCTATAAAGTGTTTCTTCTGCAAAAAGAAAGGTCATAAGAAGGTGGACTGTTTGAAGTTCAAGAAGTGGCTCGAAAATAAAGGTAATAAGTCATTCGTTTCTCATGAGTGCAATCTAATTCATGTTCCATTGCATAGTTGGTGGATTGATTCTGGTGCCACGGTGCACATTGCCAACTCTTTGCAGGCTTTTCTGAACAAAAGGGAACGAATGGAGCATGAAAGAAGCATCTTCTCAGAAAATAAGATTCGTTCGCATGTCAAGAGCGTTGAGACCTGCAGAATTATGTTGGAGTCGGGATTTATATTGGATTTGGTCGATACTTTTTATGTCCATCTTATAGTCGGAACCTAATTTCAATTTCAAAACTTGATAAGTTTGACTTTGTATTTAAATTTGAAAAATCTGAACTTATTATTATGAAAAATTCAATGAATATAGGTTCTGCATATATGAGTGATGGTTTGTATCAATTAAGAACCAAATTCCAAATTCAGGAATCTCACTTCATTGAGAACACAATGATTGGCAATAAACATGGACTAAAGGATGATCAATCCTATTTGCTTTGGCATCGAAGATTAGGACATATCTTGAAAGAGAGAGTCCAAAGACTCGTGAAAGAGGGAATCCTTGGATCCCTTGATTTTACGAATATAAAGCCATATGTTGACTGCATAAAGGCTAAGCAGTCTAACATATATAAGAAAGATGCCAAACACAGCAATGAAAAGTTAGAAATAGTGCATACGGATGTCTGCGGCCCTTTTTCGCCGTGTTATAGGGGTGAAAAATATTTTGTCACCTTTATAGACGATTACTCATGATATATGTATCTCTACTTATTATCTGAAAAATCAAAAGCCTTTCAGGTTTTTAAGGACTTCAAGAAAGAAGTAGAGAAACAAACTGGTGAAGTTATTAAGGTTGTCAGGTCAGATAGATGTGGCGAATATTATAGTCGTTTCACTGAGATGGGACAAAAGAAAGGTCCATTAGCGCGGTTTCTAAAAGAGGAAGGCATTGTGTCTTAGTATATCATGCCTGGTAGTGCTTACCAGAATGGTGTAGCTGAAAGGAGAAACCGTACGCTTAAATAAATGGTTCGAGCGATGTTGAATCACTCAAACCTCCCTTTGACCTTGTGGGGTGAAGCTCTTAGAACAACAGTGCATATTTTGAATAAGGTTCCTACGAAGGCTGTTCAAAGGACTCCTTACGAGTTATGGACAGGTAGAAAACCTTCTTTATCATATATGCACATATGAGGATGTCCAGCAGAAGCTAAATTGTATAACCCACATATAAAAGCTTTTGATCCTAGGACAACTAGTGGTTTCTTCATTGGTTATCCAGAAAGATCGAAAGGCTTTGGATTTTATTGTCCATCTCATACACCACAGATAGTGGAAACAGATAAAGCAAGATTTCTTGAAAATGGTTCTGTTGGGATAGATGCGTCTCAAAATATTGATTTTGAGGAAATGCAGGATTCAAGTTTCACACCTGTTAAGAATAAAGACTCAATTTATCTATCATTGTTCCTTTGAGTAATGTAAGAGAAAGTCCAGTCAATGAATATCAATCCCAACTAGATCCGGTTGTTAATGAGGATATACAACAACAACAGGATACAAAGGCTCATTTTGAACCACCTGTAGCACCTGTATGGAGGTCCACCAGAATTAGGAAATCTGCTATCCATCCGGACTATGTGGTGTATTTACAAGAGTCAAATGATTTCATAGACATTGATGAAGATCCCTTCACATTTGCAGAAGCCATTGAAAATGAAAGATCAACACATTGGATTAATGCCATGAAAGAAGAGCTTGACTCTATGGCAAAGAACCAAGTGTGAGATCTTGTACCTCGACCTGATGAAGTTAGACCTGTTGGTTGTAAATGGGTTTATAAAACCAAAACAGACTCTAAAGGTCACGTGGAGAGGTACATGGCTAGGCTTGTTGCAAAAGGTTTCACACAGATAGAGGGCATTGATTATAATGAGACTTTTTCTACTGTCTCAACTAAAAAATCATTGAGGATAATCATGGCCCTCATAGCTCATTTTGATTTAGAGCTGCATCAGATGGATGTGAAAACTGCCTTCCTGAATGGGGATTTGGATGAAGAGGTATACATGCAACAACCTCCTGGTTTCAGTATAGATGACTCGAATAACTTAGTTTGCAAATTGAATAAGTCAATTTATGGACTTAAACAGGCCTCCCTCCAGTGGTATAAGAAGTTCAATCAGGTAATAATGAACTTTGGATTCATTGAAAAGATTGTTGATCAGTGTATTTACATTAAGACTAGTGGGAGTAAGTTCATAATTTTGGTTTTATATGTTGACGATATTCTTCTTGCAACTAATGATTTGAGTCTTTTACATGAAACAAAAAATTTTCTTTTCTCTTATTTCGATATGAAAGACATGGGTGAGGCCACTTATGTCCTTGGAATCGAGATCTGTCGTAACATAACTAAGGGTGTCCTTGGCCCATCTCAAAAATCCTATATCCTTAAGGTTCTTAAAAGATATGAGATGGAGAATTGTTCTCCTAGTTCGGCACCTATAGTGAAAGAGGATAAATTGAGCTTAAAAGACCGTCCTCAAGATGATATTGCGAAGGCTCAGATGGATGTTGTCCCATATGTTTCAACAGTTGGGAGTTTACAATATGCACAGACCTGCACTCGACCTGATATAGCATTTGCTGTGGGATCGCTTGGTAGATATCAGTCAAATCCAGGCATTGCGCACTGGATGGCAACGAAGAAGGTCATGCGCTATTTACAAGGAACGAAAGACTATATGTTGACCTATAAGAAAACTGACCACCTAGAGGTCGTTAGATACTCTGATGCGGACTTAGGAGGGTGTATTGACAGTAGAAAATTCACTACTGGATACATTTTCCTTTTAGCGGGTGGTGTTGTCTCATGAAGAAGTGAAAATCAGTCTACCACTGCTGCTCATACCATGGAGGCGGAATTTATTGCTCTATACGAGACTTCGTCACAGGCCATTTGGATAAGGAACTTCATTATGGGTCTTGGAATAGTGGACTCTATTGAGAGACTACTAAAGATCTTTTGTGATAATGAAGCAACCGTGTCCTTTTCAAATAACAACAAGAGCTCAACATCTTGTCGACACATGGAGTTAAAATATTTTGTTGTTAAAGAAAGGACTGAGAATCATCTGGTATGTATTGATACAATTGGGACGAAGAAAATGACTTCGGATCCCCTTACTAAAGGGCTAGCACCGGGATTGTATTCCCAATATGTAAAAGGGATGGGTCTTTTTTATTCCTTTTGATGTATGACAATACATTATGTGACCACATTTGTGTTTATGTTTTGATTCTCTAAGGTTTTGTGTTATTGTTGATTTTGCATAAAGAATCTCTCATATGGGTTAGAGAGAATAGCAGAATAACAATATTAAAGGACCAATAGAATAGGTGAGAGACCAACCTATTCATAAAGGTATTTTTTACATGCCTAAGTACTGAAGGTGAATTGTAGCGTAGTACATGAAAATATGACATTTCATAAAGGGGTGTTCATATCCTTGATTCATACGATTCATCCTTGTGATAAAGGGTGGCATGTGAACCCACATAAAAAATTAAATCGAGATAACGGTATACACCTCGATTTAGTACACTTTTGGTGTCAATGGGTCAAGTGGGAGAATGTTGGACATTATCAGTTATAGGTCCAACCCACGAATGTGACCCTGTTTGACACCCTCCTAGTGGGTCACGTTAGTGACCACGTAATGGGGTAGTGGGTGGGAGTTACGTGAATGTGGAATAACCACATTCACGTAACTGCTTAATCTCCCATTACATAAGGGGTTAGGGGCTACAAGGATGATGAGAGACTCGTAGCATTTTCCTGCCAAATTCCGTTCCGCATTCGGACGCAGCGGAATAGGGTCCTGCTCACCGTCGACCTAAGGCCTGGGCTCTTTGTGGGCGTCGACCAGCTGAGGAGAACACCGAATTACCTACACGAACTATGGCGAATTAAGGTACGCTTCCTATCATTGTTGATTTTGCAGGGATACGCCAACAAATAGTCCTTAATTGCAAAGACCTGCCACTTTGAAATTCTGTATTGGCTATACAGAGTTAAGGAGATGTCTAAAGGGGAAATCTTAAGTAACTAATGCATCTGCAAAACTGGCTGGCACTTTGAATCTAAAGTACCATATATGTACACCATAAAGCAATTCAAAACCCACATTGCTAGGCTAGGTACACTAAACATAGTTTGTTCACATCATCCCATCTAAAGTAGGGGTGGTCATTGGGCCGGGCTGGGGTGCCCAGCCCATGCTCCTTTAGAGCCAGGCCTATTGGGTGTTAAGTGTTGCTCGGCCGGGAGATGAAGGTACATGATGGAGCTCGAGAATAAATGATTATCAGAGGCAGGATGTAGGGTTAGTGCCAATGGGCACGCAGCGACCTACTACTTGACAGCCATCCATTTTGACATCTCTCAAGATGAGTGTCGTCCATGTCAAGAAATTTCGAGATGGATGGACATCAGCAGTAGAGTAAGCGAGCTGCTAAAAACGAAAAACTGATTAGGCCTGTCTTCGCTTATTGCCCTGCTCTTCTTGTAAGGCTGAGGGTCGATACCTCATCGCCCTTAGCTCTTTCTTTATTTTGATTAAATACAATCGAGTTTACTTAATCCGGCAAGAAAAACTTGTTTTCCGAGAGAAATATTTAGAAAACAAGAGTTTCTTTATTTTGATTAAATACAATCGAGTTTACTTAATCCGGCAAGAAAAACTTGTTTTCTGAGAGAAATATTTAGAAAACAAGAGTACATTTATAAAAGATACCTTTCAAGAAATCTCAATTATGAATCCAGTTTTAGTGGATCGTGATTTGGACTCAGTGAGGGTCAAGTTTGATCTGGTCTTTACAGAGGTGGTTTGCAGACCTGTTAGTAATGACTGGTGGATCGGGTCAGCTTCTGAAGCTCAGCAGATGGTGGGACGTAAATGGGCTTGACTTGATTAGGATCTAAGCATTATTGACCTAATCGGATTTGGAGTCAAATTATAATTATAAAGGAGAAAGCCAAATCGGAATCCAACTAGTTTAAATAGCTGATAGGTTGCAATATTTACATGTGCTCATGGGATTTGAACCTAGACTGCCCGTCTAACAGTCTAGACCCCCATCCCACTAAGCCAAACCCAATGGGTCTATTGGCAGTGCCAAATTGTCCAAAGGAACCTTTCAAGAAATCGTTTTTCTTTCCGTTTACTCACACTGTCACACGTACCCATGCTATTATTTTAAAATGACTAATATATCCCTCCAAATCACCTTGCAGTCAAATAGGGTTACTTATATATTCAGTAAAGATCTTAACCATGGATTTAAATGTGCTAGATAAAAAAAAGATATATTTAGTAGAATTACACTATTGTTGTGTTCGGATACTGACCTGAAGTATAAGAAATTTTATCTGCGTTCAAAGTTTTCTTGCAAAAAGGAGTCGCTACTCTAATATATGACATTAGAGGATATATGTTGTGTTGATCCTAGCTGTCCAAACGGGTCGGGTTTGATTAGGACCCAGGTGAAACCATACCCAAACCTCATTTGAGATGAAGGTACCGGGCTCAGACCCTGGTCTAATTGTGCCTATCATAAGAAAAACCATACCCAGATACTATAAGGATTACATGAACCAGACTCCCGATAAAATAATATTTTTATCATTTTTACCTTAAAAAAAATGCAGTTCTTAATCGGAACTCAGGTCAGGCCCGGGTCTGTTATGAAATTTCATAAACCATACCTGGCTCTACATATTCTAATCGGGCTTTCTTATTTGTCACCAAACCATAACACTGTAGGGTTTGGTATAGGTCGGGTCTGAGTCAAACCCGACCCATTGACACCCCTATGTCCAATTGATGCATATGGATGCTAGGATTAGGGTGTGTTTGACTGCTTGTTCAAGCTTGGACAGGACACATGTCTTGTTCAGGACAGAACTCACTGTTTTTGTTAGCATTTGATTCAACTGGGCAAAGACGCCCTGCGATGGTGGCTACCAATTACAACTTCTCTCTCTATCACCCGCAACCCTCCAAACCCACTGCCCGTGCCCGTCCCTGACCACCTGATGTGGACTAATCCTAAACCTTGGCTGAGGGGCTATAATTGAATGTGGGATGGATCCAATTATGTCAGATGATGGGGATATGTTCTCGTATTCTTGTTTGGTTGAAATGAATTAATAGATGTACAAAGCCAACTTTCTCACTTTTTTATGAAAAAAAACTAAATATTTGGTTACAGTGAATTGTGAATTGGCATGAATACATGAGAAAAGTAACAAGTTATGCATTAGAATTCATTTGTTTAATAAGAAAAGTGGGAGGTCTTCTGTGACAGGAAACAATTTTCTGCAAGATGGGAAACAAACGGGTTTGACAGAAACTGTGTCACCATAGTGGGTCTCACGTTTTCTTGCAATGAGCTTGCCATTTCATGTGAAAAATCTTTGCCTAACCCTTTCCTATGGAAAAAGGACTCCATGGTTCTTTTTTTAATTGTGTGCCCTTTCCCATGAAAGGAGTACCACTCACTAAAAAAACAAAGGCATGTTTTTCTCTTTGTTTTGAGAATTGGATAGAGATTAGTGGAAGTGAAATCCATGTGGATGAAGCCCTCAAACAAAAGACATGTGGGAGCACTAAATAAGAATCCACGCTATTTTTTTAGACAGAGAAAGCTGAGGTTAGGCAGACCCCTACCAGCTATACAACCATATCATTGGGATTCGAACTTGCAACATCCCAACACAAGGTGCCGTGCACTAACTGCTCCTGCCAGACAAGCGGAGGCCCGTTGGTCGAATCCAAACTATTTAAAAGATGCTAACTGAAGTTTTTCTTTTCTCAGGAGTTTCCAGAGAAGAGGTCACTGCTTACGTCAGTACATGGATCATCTTGTATTCCATTTTTTCAAACCCTTCACTGCAAGAATTCTTATTTGCCATCAAATTTTCCCTTATCCAAATGCATTACTTGAGTTAGAATCCCAGTGAGGGTTGTCTCCCAACTTGCTCACCAAGAAAAGAAAAGAAAAAAAAATGTACACAGACACACACAGATTAAATGCCACATTGAAAAAGTTCACCAAACCTTATGCAAGTGGGGTTAAGTGGTTAGCCTAGATGAGCTTCTCTGTCTAATTCATGATATTTTTCTGCTGCTTTGATTCTATGGGCCGATGAAAGGAATATTAATTTAGCCCATAGTTTTTGCTTTTTATTTGTTTGATAAGAATTCTTGAAGATAACCTCTTGGGATTCGAACTCGGGACCTCTCAGTTATGATGTGGTTGTGATATTTGGAGCTAATAATCCAATCATCTCAGTCGATCACTATTTTTTATTTGTTTGATAAGAATTCTTGAAGATAACCTCTTGGGATTCGAACTAGGGATCTCTCAGTTATGATGCGGTTTTCATATTTGGACATAATAATCCAATTATCTCAGTCGATCACTATTACTCTATTGTTTGGCAACCTCAACTCCCTGAAATTTCAAGATTCCTGGTTCACTGGATGGACTCACAGTTTGAGTTAGGCGAGCTACCATTCTCCTGCAATATAGTGGCACAAGAACTGGTTATGTTAAGGTGTGTGTTGATGTTGTTCATGCATGTGATGAGTTTACCTCTTAGATGGGTCCTACAAAAATTTTCAGTGCCGCTCATCTTGTTGATGAATGACATCTAGAGCACAGAAAATGAACGGCCGAAAAACAAAGAAAAATAGTGACGTTGAGATGAACGACATCCAACCTTTGATCTGATACGGTCCACAATATGGTGCATGTTAATATTTTTTAGGCACGCTTTGAGCAAGCCCATGAATCCATCCCTGACTTCATTTGCACGATCATTACTATTTTATCATCCTTGAGTCAAACTAATCAAGGTTCTATTTATTATTTATCATGATGTTCGAGCCTACATGACCTCTTCTCGTCTGGTAGGGTCAATTTGTGAATGTCACCAAATTGACAGGATGTCACAAGTTGGACACCCACAGGGGGGCCACCTTGGACACCCACAGGGCCCCCACCTTCTTGCTACAGGGTTCAGTCCAAGCTTGGTGTACTCTCGGTAAGACAGTGGGTGATATTAGCAATGTTACAAAACAACTAGGAGCGTTAACCCTGTCCCCACTCTGCTGTAGCTCGGTTCAAGTGGGACGCAGCCAGAATAGGATTAATGGTTCTAGCTGTTACCCGGTGATATTTCATACGATCTCCTCTCGGGGAGGACCCCAAGAGATTTTTACCGACTGTAGACTCTGCCAATGTTCAGTTGTTGATGGGTTTGTTTTTTCCTTGGACTATCCAAAAGAGAAACACTATCTTTGTTAAATAAATAAATGCAACTGGATCTAAAATGGATTTAGGTATAACTCCATATACTTTATCCTAAAATCTACAATTTTGTGCGTTGTATGGATCCAGCACCATAGGAGTTCACATCATATCCGTATTTGAATTGGATTCAGTGTCAGATCAAGCGGATCCATATCCGATCCGTTTTCATTTCTCTGGTCCATTGCAACGGGGTTGGTGGGTTGGACTTGGCGCATACGGGTCAACTGCAAAAATACAAAGGGTACGAAAGTCATATTAAATTTGAGTAAGGGTAGATTCGTCAGTAGGAAGCAGCACCAAAAATCCTGGGGTTTCCGTAATTTCTGTCGTTGCCGTCTGTTTTTTTTTTTTCAACGGTTCTTTTTTTATCTCATATGATTCGCCATTCGCCATCGTCCCTTTTGTATCTTCTCCGAGTGAAAAAAAAACAAAAAATCTCAGAGAGAGAGAGAGAGAGAGATTATAATAATCGTTTTTTATAATTGCATTTGAAAAATTGACGCCACTCGTAAACTCGTTTGGTGGTTCTTCTTCGTCTATAAAAGGGACGCTCCTGCAGAGCGCCTTCTGTATCAGAACTCGCTACTCGTCGTCCTCAGAGTTTGAGGTTGCAGAGCTCAGCGAAAATCGGTAAGAGCTTTGGGGATTTTTTACTGTTTCGTGAGGCAGGTTTCCTTTTTCTGAGTTTAGCAGAGAATTTGCGTTGTTTTTCTTTTACGTTACGTAGGCGAAGATTTGAACCCAGAAGCAAAAGTCGAGAGGGAGAGAGAGAGAGAGAGAGAGAGAGAGAGAGAGAGAGAGAGAGAGAGAGAGAGAGAGAGAGAGTTTATGATCGAAGCTCCGGATGATCGGGAGATATTATTACTTTTTATTGATAAAATCCTGAAAATTTAGCGTATTTTGGAAGTTTTTGCTGTTTTTTTTAAGTAGCATTTCAATGAAATTTTCGGTACTTTTTAGAGAAATTCGGTGGAAAATATCTTTTTTTTTTCGTTTGATCAACTCAACGAACGAACTTCTGGGATATATCGTAGCCCTACGCGATCCTTTGCTGTTCGTGCTCCCTAATCCAAGAAATGAGGAAATTTTGGCGTTTTGGGGCTGATTTTACTGTATTTTCCCTGAACGGTTCTTTGCTATTTATGCTCCCTAATCCATGAAGCCAGAAAATTTAGCGACTTTTTCACTGATTTATACTGTATTTTAAGTAGCTAATTATAGTACATCTAAGAGGAGTTTGGAGGTTTTCTTTAATTTGCGGGAATTTTGACAGATGTGTATCGGGAAGGTGTTTGGATCAATGTTTACTGGAGAGTGCCGTCCAAAGAAACAGTAATTTCCGATTCAATGTGATCCGGTCCTTTTTCTTTTCAAATTGGCCGAAAGATGTTTGGTTACTTTGGTTCTTCTTTCTGTTCAATATAATCTTAGACTTTTCAGGAAATGAATATGGAAAATAAAGTTAAGTTGTGTACCTTGTATATAAGGAAAGAAACCTGTACGTTTAATTTTCTATTTAACTGCTTGCTGTTTTTATCATCTTCATGCACTTTTAAATATCCTGCAAGGATCATAAGGATTAGCGCTTAATTCTGGTTTTACAGTGTGAAGATGGCGGAAGAACCAACCTCCATCGCACACGACGTCACCGAGGTGTGCCCTTTTTATTGAATTCCCGTTCATCCCTTCTTGAAGAATCTTCATCCTTTTTTGTTTTGTTTTGAATCTGCCTACTCTCTGTTTTGAACAGTTGATCGGGAAAACGCCTTTGGTGTATCTCAACAATGTCGTAGATGGCTGTGTTGCTCGCATTGCGGCTAAGCTGGAGATGATGGAGCCATGCTCTAGTGTCAAGGATAGGTACTATGGTCACCTATATACATTCTTTTTCTTAAGTTTATCCTGTGCTCACAGTGGTTGACTTTGTTTTTCACAGGATTGGGTACAGTATGATCGCCGATGCAGAAGAGAAGGGTTATATAACCCCTGGACAGGTTAGGAAATTCTTTTCAAGTTCAGTATTGTATCTGGAGAATGGCCTTTTTGCATCATCGTCACAAATATTGGGTATTTTTTGGAAAAATGCTGCAATATTTTCATAAAAAGATATTATCAACCATCTTTGAAAATATACCACCAATTTGAATATATTGTGGAATTTATTTTCTATGATCATTGTCCATATTTAGTTTCTATATTTTGTTGACATTTGTATATTTTTCTTAAGTTATGATTTTTTTTTTCTTAGTTCCCGTTTTATATTTTTCAAGTTTGTAAAGATTTTCCCGTGTTATTCTTGAGACTTAATTAAGAAAAGCAAAATAATCATAAAATAAATCTCCGTGCTGCTGAGGTATTGATGTTAAATGATATTGCTTATTTCTCACCACTTCGAATTTCTGCCCTTTATTATCTTGTAACATAGCCTTCTGGTTCCATTCTTTACAACATTATTTACAATACTCTCTACTGAACATTTGTTGGTGTTTCTTTCGGGAGGTAAAGTATAGGGACTTGATATTCTCAAATCTTAACCCTGGATTTAGCTGCTCGGCCCCGTGTAGCTTCAGCAATTTGTCCCATTGAATGTATCTTTTTTGAAAGTGTTCAATTCTAGTTGTAAGGATTATGGCATGTATCGGGTTTGAACTGACTCAAGTTGATTGCTTCTCTCTCTCTCTCTCTCTCTCTCTCTCTCTGTGATATGTGCAACCTTTGTGTTTTTATGAACACCGAAGAGTGTCTTGATCGAGCCTACTAGTGGCAACACTGGCATTGGGTTGGCATTCATCGCAGCGGCCAAGGGTTACAAGCTTATAATCACCATGCCTGCTTCTATGAGTCTTGAGAGAAGAACGATCCTTCGGGCTTTTGGAGCTGAACTAGTGCTCACAGACCCAGCTAAAGGCATGAAAGGTGCTGTTCAGAAGGCTGAAGAGTTGCTAGCAAAGACTCCCAATTCTTACGTTCTTCAACAGTTTGAAAATCCTGCTAACCCAAAGGTACGGAATTGCATTTTTCTTTTTATTAATCTCAATGTGCTGGTTCTCAATAACCAGGAACTTGGTATCTTTGCAGATTCATTATGAGACAACTGGACCTGAGATCTGGAAAAACTCTGGTGGCAAAGTTGATGCCTTCATTTCTGGAATTGGGACTGGGGGTACAATAACTGGTACTGGGCGCTATCTTAAGGAGAAGAATCCTGATCTGAAGGTTGAATTTATCATCATTTAAGAATGTTATGCTTGAAATCTTAGGATAATGGTGTTACCCATTAAGATCATTTGTTGAGGTTGTTCTGTTTCATGTCTTTCAGGTATATGGTATTGAACCAGTTGAAAGTGCTATTTTATCTGGAGGAAAGCCTGGTGAGTGATTACCACTTATATGTCACACATCTGGGGCATTTTTAGCATTTGCATAGTTGGTCACTGGCAATCCCATTCTAGTTTGTGGCCATAATTGATTTGAAAGTGTCCAGAAACATAAAATCTTGGTTGTATAATTTTTTCTCTTGTTTAATGACTAGGCTTAAGTGTGCAATGGAATAAACAGAATTTTTAAAAATTTTAGTAGTACTCCGGATTTTTTTTTTTTGGCAAGACATTGACGTGTTTGTTCTGAATCTATGGTTTTTTATGGCAACAAAGTTGGACTCTTCTAGGTCTTTCAGCAGTTGGCATGATTCATCTAAAAAACTAGATATGTTATTTGTTGGTCCTCTCAATAGTCTAGTGGTTTCTAATTTTTGATATGTTCCAAATTGTTAGAACCCCTTAGGTATGTGTTAAGTTGTCATTACACAATTGTCATATGCAGTTACTATCCAAGCTCTGTAATCCTAACTATGTTTTTCATCTTCAATTCCCCTCTGACATAACTGAACCATAGTTTCTGCCTTCAGTGAGGAATCGGTTTTCGGTCTTTTAGAGGTCTAACCCTTACTGCCGAATACCAAGATCGATTTTGAGTAGGTCTTACAGATTGAATTGGTGATTGAACTTTTAACAGAATATGACTAGAGGTATTACCGGTAATTTGCTATTAGAAAGTCAAAGTGTGGAAATTTTTAGTTGAAAACAGCAGCAGGGATGAGCAAGTTTTTAGCCAAATGCAAGTCAGAGGTGTTAACGATCTAGATGACCGAAGCAGCGTTGGACCAATTTATGTGTAGGGCCGAAAAGGATGTTGTATCACACTGATTTATGGGATTGTGCCAAGATTGGAGAAAAGATATGCTACATGTAGCTTGTCATGTGATAATCAATTAATGGCAAACCATTGGATTTCTTGGGACCTTATTTAAAATGAACAAGAGAAAAATGCAGTTGTAGATCTTGTGGAATACCTGTTTCTGCCATGCCTTTTATGTACTAACTATTCCATTTTACTTGTTTCTATTCTTGTTTGAAATTATCGAAGCTCTTCTAATGTTTGCTAAAATGTTTCAGGTCCTCACATGATCCAAGGAATTGGTGCTGGTTTTATTCCTGGGGTTTTGGATGTCGATCTTATTGATGAGATTATTCAAGTAAGTCTTTCTGTATGCCTCTCTAATTTGATTTATAAGCCTGACATGGATTTTTTCCCCCTCAAATCTTATGGTTATTGCTTATATTGATTACTTTTATTATCTTTTAGATGTGAGTGAAAAATAATTAATATTTTCCACCAATATAAACATATTAAGCAAATATCTTTATCATTACATAAATACCGAAATGCTTTTTAAGCGACAGATGATTGCACATGTAATTGTGGTTCTTTTACAAAGAATATTGAATCAGTTCTACATTCTTGTGTTTGAGTAGCAGTCCTGATATGCACCTTCCTTATTGTGCAGTATTGTACTATACAGATTTGCTTTCTCATTTAGTGTATTTATTGTTTCCATTTCTCAGATATCAAGTGAGGAAGCAATTGAAACCGCCAAGCTGCTTGCTCTTAAAGAAGGTTTGCTGGTGAGTTAATTTCTTGTGCCACAGATTTCAACATTGAATGTGCGGTATTGAAGCTTCGGTTCTTGGATCTCCAATAATCACTTAACAATATTGTTGTTCTTTTTCTGATTTAGCGAGGAAAATTATGGTTGGCCTCACTCCTTATTGGTGTGATCACTTGATGGTCTCACCATATGGTGCAATGCGTGGTTCACATGCAAAACATAAATAAATTCTTGTTATCCATCCTTCAGAGTAGGTGATATGCAGAAAATGTAGTTCTTGATCCGAAGGACAAGCAAATTGCCCATTTGCTCTGCCTAATCTTGTTAGCTACATAAGAGGGCCAACCTTGATATCTTGTAGATCATAGTGCAGAAGAAATTATGCTAACTGGTTTATTCTGAGACAGGTGGGCATATCGTCAGGGGCTGCAGCTGCTGCTGCAATTAGGATTGCCAAGCGGCCAGAAAATACCGGGAAGCTCATAGTTGTAAGTAAATGGTTTTCTTTTATTAATTTACAAGTTTCATCATTAGTATTTCATGCATAAACACAACCCTCATCTCATATAATAAGCCTATCTTTAAAAAAAAAGATGTTTATGCAATGTGGATGTGACCATTGTCTTAATTTATCTGTTTTTCAATAAAATGGTACTGATTAGATTTATAACTCAAATGTGCCATGATAAGCTTCTCTCTCTCTCCACTAGCTGTATGCTTAACACATGCAAGTTGAACGTTGTCTTGGGCTGCAAAACCGTAGTCCAATGTAGTGTACTTGACTGTCAATCTGTGTGTGTGTGAGAGAGCTAGACGCTGCAATGCCATGGAAGAGATTTATAGGAGCATCGTAGTGTAGTTGCTCTTGCATGGAATGTGATTCAGTATTTGTGGGCTGGTTTGAACTGGTTCGGAGGGCGGCCATCACCAATCAGTCATAGTTTGGCAACTTATCAAGTTCCACTTTTGTGCTTCACACTATCCTGCTTACGCGCTGACTCTTGTATTCGTTGTCTTGCTTTCAAAGTTTCAAACTGCATCATGCACAGTGAAAAATGAAAATTGTGGGCTACTACAGTACATTATATTATTTGATCAATAGCAGACAACTACCCACTTGCATTTCCTGATGACCTTTTCTATTTCCTTTAGGTTGTTTTCCCCAGCTTTGGTGAGCGTTATCTGTCCTCTGTTCTGTTCGAATCTATCAAAAAGGAAGCTGAGAACATGGTCTTTGAGCCCTGAATGTTAAAAGCTTGTGGGGCTGGTCACAGATTTTGCGGGTTGTTTCTGAATACTTGCCGTAATTGTCTTCTCTTCCTTCCTGCTGTCTTCTTTTGTTTTAATAATAATTTGTTTTCCAATGATGTCATTCTAAATGACGATGAATGACGGTGGGGATGGACTCATGAAATGCTATTGTCATGAAGTTTGTTGCATTTGTTTTTAATGAGTGAGATTCATCATCAGTTCGGCCTGGTTACATGGTTTTGATTAGTTGGTGCTCATTGCCCCATTATGGATGTGGTTCCCTTGGTGGTGAACGAGCTTGTGTAAATCTGCTTTTATGAAAGTATTGTTGAGGTCCCTTCTTCTCAGTGGACCCCCATTTTCTTTCTGTTCTGATTGCAGGACCTCTGAAATCTCTTGCAGTCTGAAAGGCGCTGGGTTGGTCTGCAGTAAAGCCTGGCACTAAAATCTGGTCCTGCTAGTGTACGAACCGAGCCACGAGCAGCTCGTTTAGCTTAAATGATTCGATCCTGAACATAGGGTGTTTGGCTTGGCTCGGGAGAGGGAGAGCTGGTATAGATAAAGAACATATATTTTTTTATGTATGATATAATGCATAAAATATATATAATAAGAGAAAGATGAATGAAATATATACATAAAATATGAACTATCAAGTTTAATATATAAAAAGTATATATTTTGAGTGTAATATATGAAAAAATATATATTCCATGTACATAGCCATGAGCTAAATCCACTGGTAAACGAGCCGAGTTCAAACCTGCCCTGTTTGGTTCGATCAGCTCGCTTACCAGCCCATCTAAAACTACTTTGGTACCAGCAAAAACATATCGAGCACATACACACACACACAGAGTGGGATCTGCACGTCCATGGTGTCGTCCTTATCGTCATACATCCTTCTGGGGATCTCACGGCTGCAAGTTGCTTGGATAAAATCAGACCCTGACGATGGATTTCAACATAGTCAAGTTGATAGGAAAACTCATTTTTTTAAATTAAAGAAATTTTCGGCCGTTGATTTTTGAATAGCCAGAAAATTATGCAGGCCGATCAGATTTTGGTGATTCAAATGCCTATGTTCCACTAAACAGACCATATAGATAGCATAGATGAGGTTCCAATTTTCTCTCTTTTTATTTGTGATATGAAGAAACCACCCGCAAATGGGAGACCTAGTTGTACTGGTTTAGCCTGTTGTACTTAGGGTCACTGTCCTGGTAGCTTTAAACTTTGTGAATGTACTCCTTGCCCCTCAGGAAGTCACCTTGGTTTGGCTTAAGCAAGAGAGCGGTGCCCGTGATATTTGAATCTTGTGTGCCAGTCTAATGGCCTAGGTCCCTTGCCACTACACCAAACCCCTTGGGTATCACTTCCTATTGGATCAAAACATAATGATATCTTTAAAGGGGTATGTCGATGGAGATGAGCTTAGGGATGAGGGGATCCACTATTCATCCCTATAAATGGCTAACACAGTATATATATATTATTATTTTTTTTTGAAAGGCAAGTTGGGGTTAGGCAGACTCCTACCAGTTATACAACTATATCATTGGGTTTTGAACCTGCAAAGTTCCAACACAAGGTGACATGCACTAGCTGCTCCTACCAGACAAATGGAGCCCCAGTTGGTACTAAGTCACTATACTTGGTTCTATGAGGGGTTGCATTAACATCAAATTTTGCTTGAGGGATGGGCATTATAAATATTTGGTCCATGATGGACATGTTTCTGAAGATAATATATTAGTGTCACAAATTGGTCAAGATGAATCATGTCCTCCCCAACACGTGAAAAATAAAAAAATATATCACGTGTTCTGCTGATGCAGCTGTAGCATTGGAGTTGAACTCTATCTTCTATGCTAAATCGAGAAAGGGTGTTTCAGGTCTTGGGGTGAGCTCATGGAGTTTTACACTACTGTCAGGACAGTGACCCTAAGTACGGCAGGCAGAGCCAACACTAATAAGTCTCTTATCCTAGGGGTGGTTTTTCCGTTTAAATATGAAAAAAGTCCAGCCTAAAGCATGCTTATTTATTAGATGTGGCGTACCTACAGAGGCTACTGCACCTTGTTGAGTAAGCAGGAAGCACCCCTCCACCCACCCACAAAAAAAGAAGAGTGAAAATAGCTTCAATTAGATGGATTGGTAATAGATCCAGATTCAAACTTCCAACAGTTCATGTATCATCTAGCTTAAGTTCCATGTTTCCTTTTCTTGAGGTTTTGTGCATTTTCCTAAAAGTATTCAAACAGTGCCTATGGTCCCAACTGTCTGAAAAGCCTCTTTAGGCTCTGTTTGGAAATTGTCTGTGGGAGAGAGCTTATGCTTTTGGAATTTTTGGCAGTTAAGCATAAACTGGATTTTGTATCCGAGGTGGATCCAATATCCCAAAAACAAAAAAATAGAAAGCAAAGTACTAACCTTGCTGTGATGATTTCTCAAAAATGCCAATTTGGAAGTTTACATTAACAGTCTTACTGTGATCGTCATTCTTCCATTAATTCATGTCCAGCTTAAGAGCGTGTTTGCCTGACATGGAAAATGGGCATTTTTTGCTGAAATGCATCGATGAGCATGCATTTCTACGCCCCCTAAGTTTCTGTAGAAGAGAAAACCGCAAAAGAGGGGGTCCGATTCCGTTTCTGTAGAAGAGAAAACCGCAAAAGAGGTGCCACAACTTCCTCTTCCATGACATGCAAACAAACGCCCCCTAAGTTTCATGTTTCCTTCTCCTGAGGTTTTGTGTGTATCCCTAAACTATTCAAGCAAAGTCCCAATTGCCTGAAAGGTTGCTTTAGGCTCTATTTGGAAACTGGCATTGGGACATAGTTTATGCATTTTAGAAAACGTGGCAACCTTTGAATCTTAGATTTGGCAGCTATCAAGTTTAGTAGGTGGTAGTATAAAGGGAAGAGGATAAACTACAACAATTATTTCAAAAATATTTTATTCAATTGAATGAATATCAAAGTAGATACAAGCCAAAAATCATGGAAACTCAAATAAAGTTTAAATTAACCTAATCTACAATGTATTGTAACATTTACTTGTTCACCTTTGTGAACTTGAATTTTTTTAATAAAAATAAGTGAAACAATTTAATGGCATCATACTTATCAGGTCTCTAGAGTGTACGAAATTATGTACACAAAATATATCACAGCTCTCATATGTGATATTTTAAAATACATTTATAAGACAAATTTGTTTCAAGTTTTTTTTTACAATCATAATATATATTCACATGGTATTCTTTTTAACTTAATTTGAATTAAAATAATTATAATTAATTAAATAATCATAAAGAATTGCTTGCATGTAATAATTCTTTATGAGTTACGTATATAATCAAAATAATTTAATCTAAATAATAATAAAGAATTGCTTGCATCTCACATTTCTTCTATAAATATAAAAATCAATTTACAAAATTAATAAAAAAAATAATTACATATTTACATGCTTATCCTATATTTATGAACTGTAACACCCTGAGATTTTTAACCTTGTGAATTTTACGTGAAAATTTAAAACTTTTCTTTTATCTTTAAAATCATCAAAGAAAACCTTTAAATCTTTGGTTCAAAACCTCAGATGAGTTACATTACACTTCAAAACAATTATACCGAATTCGAAAGAGGATAACATGATAAAAATAAAATAACTTTCATTCAAAATAATGGTGTAATATTACAAAACCGATATAATGTTATATGTGTGAATTTAGTACCTAGAAAAGAAAAATGATTGGCTCGGTCAACAACGTCGCAACATTCTGCATCCATTCTGCATCGTAGTCTTTGCTTACAATAATTTGTCCATAAAAAGGATCAGACTTGTGACAGTCTAGTAGGTATATACTAATTCCAAGTAACTCAAAATATTAAAAACATATTTAGGTGCCACAATTTATATCTATATGTACAACTCAAATGTCACGGTTTATCAATAATTTTTGCATAGATTTATTTCATAGGAAAGTGCATGCTTTACAATAATCACACTAATAAATATAAAAAAGAATATATTTAATTGATTATATTATTAAATATATTTTTATCTTATGCATAACATTATTCTTTGGTGGACTAACTCATCGCTTATAGGGTAGTACCACCTACCCTCTCAAAGGTAGGTCCACTCTGAATGGATATAAAAGTTGTCTTTTTAGTAAGATTATTTCATGTGCTTTAAAACAAATAGGTAGATATTAGGGTTCAGTAACCCAAGTACTTGGTCAGGATAACCACTTTATTTTGTTTCACTCATTTATACTCAACCCCGTATTGCTCTGGTACCTTTAGCTCATTCAAGCTACTTATGAAGACGAATAGTATATGTGTTCTTTATAGTCTGGTGCATGTTCCCATCTCATGGGCTCGCATCGAACCCCTACTCATTGTAGAAGCATGTCTCAATGACTTAGAGTACAATATCACTCATTCATATGTCATACACCATCATGGTTTCTTGAAAACCTTGATGTCATTCTAAATGACGGTGGGGATGGACTCACGAAATGCTATTGTCATAAAGTTTATTACATTTGTTTTTATTGAGTGGGATACTTCATCAGTTCGGTCTGGTTACATGGTTTTGATTATTTGGTGCTCATTGCCCCATTATGGATGTGGTTTCATGGTGGCGAATGAGCTTGTGCAAATCTGCTTTTATTAAAGTATATTTTGAGGTCCCTTCTCGGTTTACCCCCATTTTCTCTGTTCTGATTGCAGGTCCTCTGAAATCTCTTGCAGTTTGAAAGGCATCTGCTGGGTTGGTCTGCAGTAAAGCCTGACACTAACCGAGCAGCTTGTGATCGGTTCATATAGCTGGTGAGCTAAGCCATGAGCAGCTCATTTGGCTTAAATGGCTTGGGCCCAAACATAGGGTGTTTGGCTTGGCTTGGGAGAGCGCGTATAGATAAAGAATATATATTTTATATATATGATATATATTGTAAGTGTAATATATTAAAAAAACAATGCATAAAATATATATAATAAGAGAAAGATGAATGAAATATATACATAAAATATGAACTATTGCGTTTAATATATAAAAAGTATATATTTTGAGTGTAATATATGAATATATATATATATTCCATTTATAAATAACCTGGAATGTTTTTACACGAGCCAGCTCATGTTCAGCTCGTCTCATTCTAGGATGAGCTGATCTCATGTCAGCTGAAAACGAACACGGGCAAAGCCATGAGCTCAATCCACTGGTAAACAAACCAAGTTGAAGCCTGCCCTGTTT
This sequence comes from Nuphar pumila, assembly GCF_984573655.1. Taxonomy (NCBI): domain Eukaryota; kingdom Viridiplantae; phylum Streptophyta; class Magnoliopsida; order Nymphaeales; family Nymphaeaceae; genus Nuphar; species Nuphar pumila. The sequence goes on from NC_143256.1 coordinate 126,498,057, forward strand.
GGTTTGTTCCGCTCGTTTACCAACCCTTAGCTTGTGCGGTTTTAAATGGATGGCTAGTACATGATAAATGATCCATCGTCTTCTTGGTTCACGTGCATTGATTTGAGATTTTGGATCAAGAAATTGAACCATATTGACCCATCTAAATCTACATCGGTACCAGCAAAAACATATCGAGCACGCGACCCTGTAGATGGATTTCAACATGGTCAAGTTGATAGGAAAAGTCATTTTTTAAATCAAAGAAATTTTCGGCCGTTGATTTCTGAATAGCCAGAAAATTATGGAGGCAGATCAGATTTTGGTGATTCAAATGCCAATGTTCACTAAATAGACTATATAGATTGCATCGATGAGGTTCCAATTTTTTCTCTTCTTTTTTGTGACATGAAGAAATTAACCACCCTCAAATCGGAGACCTAGTTGCACTGGCTTAGCCTGTTGTACTTACCATCACTGTCCTGGTAGCTGGTAGCGTAAAACTTGGTGGACGCACTCCTTGCCCCTCAGGAAGTCACCTTGTTTTGGCTTACGCAAGAGAGTGGCGCTCGTGATATTTGAATCTTGTGTTCCCGTCTAATGGCCTAGGGTCCCTTTCCACTGCACCAAACCCCTTGGGTATGACTTCTCATTGGATCAAAACAATTTGCATTTATGAGATCTTAAAAGGGGTATGTCTATGGAGACGAGCTTGGGGATGAGGGGATCCGCTATTCATGCCAATAAATTTTGCCTTTTTAAACTTTTGTCACTATGGCACACACAGATTAAATGCCACATTGAAAAAGTTCACCAAACCTTATGCAAGTGGGGTTAAGTGGTTAGACTAGATGAGCTTCTCTGTCTAATTCACGATATTTTTCTGCTGCATTGATTCTATGGGCCTTTTGTTTTTTTGATAAGAGTTCATGAAGATAACCTCTTGGGATTCGAATTGGGGACCTCTCAGTTTATCTCAGTCGATCACTATTACTCCATTGTTTGGCAACCTCAACTCCCTGAAATTTTAAGATTCCTAGTTCACTGGGTGGACTCACAGTTTCAGTTAGTTGAGCTACCATTCTCCTACAATATAGTGGCACAAGAACAGGTTATGGTAAGATGTGTGTTGGATGTTGTTCATGCATGTGATGAGTTTACCTCTTAGATGGGTCCTACAAGAATTTTCAGAGCCATTCATCTTGTGGATGAATGACATCTAAAGCACAAAAAAATGAACGGTTGAAAAACAAGGAAAAATAGCGATGATTGGGTTGTCGTTCATCTCATGAAGAAAAAATAGGGATGATTGGTGTGCTCCCGGTAAGAGCCAATCATATCAAACACTGGGTGATACTAGCAACGCTCACCCAACAGCTAGAACCGTTAACCCTGTTCCCACTCTGCTGTAGCTCGGTTCAAGTGGGACCCAGCCAGAATCGGATTAATGGTTCTAGCTGCGGAAGCGGATCAGGTCATGCTGAACATACATGAGCGTTTTTGCTCATGCTGATATCATGGCCGTTCGATTTGCATTTTAAAAAGCTCAAAAGTCAACAAAACCACGTGGCATTCATCCAAAATGCAAACAGACGGCCACGATGTCCGCATGAGCAAAAACGCTCATGTTCAGCATGACCTGATCTGCACCCTCTAGCTGCTGTCACCCAGCGTTTCATACGATCTTCTCTCCTCTCCAGTGGGCAGGGGAGGACCGTTAGGGGTTTTTACCAACTGTAGACTCCGCCAATGTGCAGTTGTTGATGAGTTTGTTTTTACCTCGGACTATCCAAAAGAGAAATACTATCTTTGTTAAATAAATAAATGCAACTGTATCTAGAATGGATTTAGGTATAACTCCATATACTTTATCCTAAGATCGACAATTTTGCGCGTTGGATGGATCCAGCACCATAGGAGCTCACATCATATCCGTATTTGAATCGGATTCAGTGTCAGATCAATCAGATCCATGTCCGACCCGTTTTCATTTCTCTGGTCCATTGCAGCGGGGTTGGTCGGTTGTCAACTGTTAAAATATAAAGGGTACGAAAGTCATACAAAAATTGAGTAAGGGTATATTCGTCATTAAGAAGCAGACACCAAAATTCCTGGGGTTTCCGTAATTTCTGTCGTCGCCGTCTGTATTTTGTTTTTCAACAGTTCTTTTTTTATCTCATATGATTCGCCATCGTCCCTTTTGTATCTTCTCCGAGTGAAAAAAAAACAAAAAATCTCAGAGAGAGTGAGTGAGAGATTATAATAATTGTTTTTTATAATTGCATTTGAAAAATTGACGTCACTCGTAAACTCGTTTGTTCGTTCTTCTTCGTCTATAAAAGGGACGCTCCTGCAGAGCACCTTCTGTATCAGAACTCGCTCGTCGTCGTCCTCAGAGTTTGAGGTTGCAGAGCTCAGCAAAAATCGGTAAGAGTTTTGGGGATTTTTTACTGTTTCGTGAGGCAGGTTTCCTTTTTTTGAGTTTAGCAGAGAATTTGCGTTGTTTTTCTTTTTCGTTACGTAGGCGAAGATTTGAACCCAGAAGCAAAAGTCGAGAGAGAGAGAGAGAGAGAGAGAGAGAGAGAGAGAGAGAGAGAGAGAGAGAGGTTATGATCGAAGCTCCGGATGATCGGGAGATATTTTGACTTTTTATTGATAAAATCCTGAAAATTTAGCGTATTTTGGAAGTTTTTGCTGTTTTTTTTAAGTAGCTAATTTCAATGAAATTTTCGGTACTTTTTAGAGAAATTCGGTGGAAAATATCTTATTTTTTCCGTTTGATCAACTCAACGAACGAACTTCTGGGATATATCGTAGCCCTACGCGATCCTTTGCTGTTCGTGCTCCCTAATCCAAGAAATGAGTAAATTTTGTCGTTTTTGGGCTGATTTTACTGTATTTTCCCTGAACGGTTCTTTGCTATTTATGCTCCCTAATCCATGAAGCCAGAAAATTTAGCGACTTTTTCACTGATTTATACTGTATTTTAAGTAGCTAATTATAGTACATCTAAGAGGAGTTTGGAGGTTTCCTTTAATTTGCGGGAATTTTGACAAATGTGTATCGGGAAGGTGTTTGGATCAATGTTTACTGGAGAGTGCCGTCCAAAGAAACAGTAATTTCCGATTCAATGTGATCCGGTCCTTTTTCTTTTCAAATTGGCCAAAAGATGTTTGGTTACTCTGGTTCTTCTTTCTGTTCAATATAATCTTAGACTTTTCAGGAAATGAATATGGAAAAGAAAGTTAAGTTGTGTACCTTGTATATAAGGAAAGAAACCTGTACGTTTAATTTTCTATTTAACTGCTTGCTGTTTTTATTATCTTCATGCACTTTTAAATATCCTGCAAGGATCATAAGGATTAGCGCTTAATTCTGGTTTTACAGTCTGAAGATGGCGGAAGAACCAACCTCCATTGCACACGACGTCACCGAGGTGTGCCCTTTTTATTGAATTCCCGTTCGTCCCTTCTTGAAGAATCTTCATCCTTTTTGTTTTGTTTTGAATCTGCCTACTCTCTGTTTTGAACAGTTGATCGGGAAAACGCCTTTGGTGTATCTCAACAATGTCGTAGATGGCTGTGTTGCTCGCATTGCGGCTAAGCTGGAGATGATGGAGCCATGCTCTAGTGTCAAGGATAGGTACTATGGTCACCTATATACATTCTTTTTCTTAAGTTTATCCTGTGCTCACAGTGGTTGACTTTGTTTTTCACAGGATTGGGTACAGTATGATCGCCGATGCAGAAGAGAAGGGTTATATAACCCCTGGACAGGTTAGGAAATTCTTTTCAAGTTCAGTATTGTATCTGGAGAATGGCCTTTTTGCATCATCGTCACAAATATTGGGTATTTTCTGGAAAATTGCTGCAATATTTTCATAAAAAGATATTATCAACCATCTTTGAAAAGATACCACCTATTTGAATATCTTGTGGAATTTATTTTCTATGACCATCGTCCATATTTAGTTTCTATATTTTGTTGACATTTGTATATTTTTCCTAAGTTATGAAAATTTGTTTTTTCTTAGTTCCCGTTTTATATTTTTCAAGTTTGTAAAGTTTTTCCCGTGATATTCTTGAGACTTAATTAAGAAAAGCAAAATAATCATAAAATAAATCTCCGTGCTGCTGAGGTATTGGTTTTAAATGACATTGCTTCCTTCTCACCACTTCGGACTTCCTCCCTTTTATATCTTGTAACTTAGCCTTCTGGTTCCATTCTTTACAACATTATTTACAATACTCTCTACTAAACATTTGTTGGTATTTCTTTAGGGAGGCAAAGTATAGGGACTTGATATTCTCAAATCTTAACCCTGGATTTAGCTGCTCGGCCCCGTCTAGCTTCAGCCATTTGTCTCATTGAATGTAGATTTTTTTAGAGTGTTCAATTCTAGTTGTAAGGATTATGGCATGTTTAGGGTTTGAACTGACTCAAGTTGATTGCTTCTGTGTGTGTGTGTGTGACATGTGCAACCTTTGTGTTTTTGTGAACACTGAAGAGTGTCTTGATCGAGCCTACTAGCGGCAACACTGGCATTGGGTTGGCATTCGTTGCAGCGGTCAAGGGTTACAAGCTTATAGTCACCATGCCTGCTTCTATGAGTCTTGAGAGAAGAACGGTCCTTCTGGCTTTTGGAGCTGAACTAGTGCTCACAGACCCAGCTAAAGGCGTGAAAGGTGTTGTTCAGAAGGCTGAAGAGTTGCTAGCAAAGACTCCCAATTCTTACATTCTTCAACAGTTTGAAAATCCTGCTAACCCAAAGGTACGGAAGTGCAATTTTCTATTTATTAATCTCTGAAAAAATGTTCTGCAGAATGTGCTGGTTCTCAATAACCAGGAACTTGGTATCTTTGCAGATTCATTATGAGACAACTGGACCTGAGATCTGGAAAAACTCTGGTGGCAAAGTTGATGCCTTCATTTCTGGAATTGGGACTGGGGGTACAATAACTGGTACTGGGCGCTATCTTAAGGAGAAGAATCCTGATCTGAAGGTGGCAGTTATCATCATTTAAGAATGTTATGCTTGAAATCTTAGGATAATGGTGTTGCCCATTAAGATCATTTTTTGAGGTTGTTCTGTTTCATGTCTTTCAGGTATATGGTATTGAACCAGTTGAAAGTGCTGTTTTATCTGGAGGAATGCCTGGTGAGTGATTACCACTTATATGTCGCACATCTGGGGCATTTTAGCATCTGCATAGTTGGTCACTGGCAATCCCATTCTAGTTTGTGCCCATAATTGATTTGAAGTGTCCAGAAACATGAAATCGTGGTTGTATAATTTTTTCTCTTGTTTTATGACTAAGCTTAAGTGTGCGATGGAAGAAAACTAAATTTTAAAAGTACTCCGGATATTTTTTTTGGTAAGACTTTGACGTGTTTGGTCTGAATCTATGTTTTTTTAGGAAAACAAAGTTGGACTCTTCTAGGTCTTTCAGAAGTTGGCATGATTCATCTAAAAAACTAGATATGTTATTTGCTGGTCCTCTCAGTAGTCTAGTGGTTTCTAATTTTTGATATGTTTCAAATGTAGGTTCCGTATTTAGGAAATCATCTTTCATGATCCCTAAATTTGTTCATGCTAAATCATTCAAAAGATCATAAATTAACAAATAAAACATAATACAGAAGCGTACTCGAATCCATTGTTGCACCGGTAGATCTTGATATGTCAGATCTTCCAAAACTTCTATATGTGGCCTTTCCTTTTTTTTTCTAAATCTAATGAGAGAGGAATAATTTTCTTTCTTGACGGGGAGGCAAAAGAGAACAACCACTATATATGGTTTTGGGGACCATAGCCTAATTATAACCATCCTATAGTCTTCTTTTCAATTCAGCCCATTATAAAATCGGAAATTGATATATGAGGGCACATAAGGTATCTATACATTATTATAACCATACTTTATAAGATGTCATATGACTCAACCAAATAAGATCACTTTAAATGGGCCTTCACCTTAGACAGTTTATAATGAGTGATTAATCACATTTGTAGGCCCAAATAAAATATCTAACAATCTTTCACTTGTGCCACATATGTCACCATTCAATCACGCATTATATAATAACCTTATGAGCTCAAAAACACTGTCTTACCAAATGACATCTCTAACAATCTGATCATGTCAACATAGAACCAAAGCGATCTTCATTACAATAATTGTAATTAGACCCATCAATGATCATGTATATTGACATAACCAACGACATAGATCAAGTATGGATGTGAAGCATGAAAATTATATGTAATGTGATACAAACATGCCTATTTTCAACTGGTCCTACCTTATTTTTTGTGAGATCACAACAAATGAGTACATAATGAAACTGAAACCTGAGCCTTATATTGAAGTAATAAAACAAAACTTTATTTTATCTCAGAACATTCGAATACAAACTCCTACTAAACCAACATATCATTAAATGATATAACACTCATTTGAGCAGTATGCTCGTGAAAGACCTTGGGTGGTAAACCTTTGGTAAGAGAATCCGCAATCGTGGAGTTTGTTTCAATATGTTCAATAGATATCTGACTGTTGAAGTCGGCTAGGGAGACGACCTGAAGAAAATAAAAAACAGAGAAAAGAGAGAGAGGAAGAAAAGAATCATATATTTCATATGATAGTTAGGTCTAATCTCTCACTTAAATAGAGAGATTAGACACTCCTTATTTACAATAATGCCCCTGTCACATATGAGTAGTTACTAAACTACCCATATGTGACGACTACTTCTTAACACTCCCCCTCAAGCTGGAGCATATATATCAATAATGCTCAGTTTGTCACAACATTTCGAAAAATTTGAACTCGCTAAAGGTTTTATAAAGACATCAGCAAATTGGTTTTCTGAAGATATGTGCTTGGTGCAAATGTACCCAGTCTGAACCAGGTCACGTACATAGTGACAATCCACCTCAATATGCTTTGTCCGTTTATGAAATACTGGGTTATTAGCAATATAGGTAGCAACTCTATTATCACATATCATCTCCATAGGTAATGAGACTTTCACTAGAAGATCAGTCAACACAGATTTAACCCACATCATCTCAGCAACAGTTTGAGCCATAGCCCGATATTCTGACTCAGCGCTTGACCTGACAACAACAGTTTGTTTCTTGCTTCTCCAAGTAACCAAATTCCCTTCAACAAACACGCAAAATCCAGTTGTGGACTTTCTGTCAACAATCGACCCTACATAATCTACATCTGAATAGGCAGTAACATCTAAAGACAGGTTTTGTTTAAACCATAGTCCTTTACCAGGGGAGAACTTTAGATATTTGAGAATCATCATAGCAGCATCCCAATGAGTCTTTGTAGGTTTGTCCATAAATTGACTTATCTTGCTCATTGCGAAAGATATGTCAGGTCTGGTCACAGTCACTTATAATAGCTTGCCAACCAAGGAGCGATAACGGCTACAATCCACGTATTCAGATTGTTCATCAAACAGATGAGACTTGGGATCCATAGGAATCTTTGCAGGTTTGGCACCTAACATCCCTGTCTTCTTCAGCTGGTCCAAGACATATTTCCGCTGTGACAGAACTAGTCCATCTTTACTCCTTGCAACCTCTATTCCTAAGAAATATCTGAGTGGTCCCAGATTCTTAGTCATAAAGTGTTTCTGAAGATGGAGCTTTGTGTCAGAGATATCTTTTTCGCTGCTTCCTGCGACTATAATGTCATCAACATATATTATCATGACCACAATCCCTGTGCCGGTCTTTTTAATAAAAAGAGAGTGATCTGAGGCAGAGCGGACAAACCCAAATGCTGACATGACCTCAGCCAACTTGGAGAACCACGCACGGGGACTCTGTTTGAGACCATAGATTGCCTTGTTCAACTTGCACACCTTCGAACACTCCCCTGGAACTTCAAACCTCAGAGGTTGTTGCATGTAAACTGTCTCCTCCAGGTCTCCATAGAGAAAGGCATTTTTCACATCAAGCTGACATAAAGACCAACCATGGTGTACTGCGATGGACAAAACAAGACGAATAGTCCCAAGGCGTGTGACGGGAGAGAATGTTTCAAAGAAGTCCACCCCATAAGTTTGAGTGTAGCCTTTCGCAACCAGGCCAGCTTTAAACCTTTCAATCGATCCATCAGAGTTATACTTAATAGTATAGACCCATTTACAACCAACAATATCAACCTCAGGCGGCGGATCAACTAAGTCCCAAAGTCCCATGTTCTTCGAGAAAGCAGTGCATCCATTTCATCCTCCATGACCTTCGCCCATTTGGGGTCTAGAAGGGCGTGATGGTGATTGAGAGGAACTGAGGTAGCAGATAATGCTAATATAAAATTCTTCATATTTTCCCCAAGTCTGGCCTCAGAAACAAACTGAGAAATAGGATGAAGTGTACATTGCCTTTTTCCTTTCCGAAGAGCAATAGGTAAATCACCATCAACAAGAGAATCGTCAGTAGGGTCAGGAACACTCACCTCAGGCGAAGCTACTGATGGCACAGGCATAGAGTTGGGTGGAGCTCGATGTGTGTACACCACAAGAGGATTTCTGTAACGAGACGGAGTCGAACTGAGAACAAGAGGCTCAAGACGAACAGACTCTAATGGAAAAGGAGGAACATGAAGAGGAAATGAATCACCATGACTAACATGTATTCTCGGAGAAGTACTTGAAAAATATGGGATAGACTCAAAAAATGAAACATCCGCACTGGCATACTCTCTTTGGGATATGTGATCATAACAACGATATCCTTTTTGGTGCTTAGGATACCCAACAAAAACACATTTTATAGATTGGGGTGACAATTTATCTCAATTAGGACCAAGTTTCTGAACAAAGCACATACAACCAAACACCTTTGGAGAGATAGGGAAAAGAGGAGCTTCAGGTCTGAGAATTTGAATGGGAATACGATCCCCCACCGAGATTGAAGGCATACGGTTTATTAGGTATCCCGCAGTTAGAACCGCATCTCCCCAGTAAGATGCAGGCATATTAGACTGAATCATAAGGCAACGAGCAATATTTAGAATGTGTCTATGCTTGCACTCCGCTACTCCATTCTGTTGCGAGGTATGAGGACAAAAAGTCTGAGGTTGGATCCCAAGATTTTTGTAAAATTGTAATAAGTCAAAGGATTTGAATTCAAGAGCATTGTCAGTGCGAACAACTTTGACGCAACAATTAAACTGAGTTTTTATTTCAATAATCAAAGATTTAAGAATAATGGGGGCTTCAGCCCTAACTTTTAACAAGAATACCCAAGATAATCTAGAAAAATCATCTACAATGACTAAATAATAACGACACTTAGCACGACTAAGAATTCTATGATGCTTTCGAAGCTGACATTCTTCACACAGCAGAGTAGTGGACGACGAGATGTGAGGAATAACTCTACGCAATTTAAGCAATGGAAGATGACCAAGACGATGATGACAAAGCAGTGGACTAGAAGAGGACTCAACTGCGGAATGAACAGAGCCAACTGGTTGGTGTAGATAATAGACTCCACCTTCCTCATAGCCTCCACCAATCGTCTTCCCCGTCAGTAAGTCCTGAAAAGTGCAACAAGCAGGATCAAATATTACTCGACAATTCAATTTCTTTGCAACACGACCAACAGATAACAAATTTTGAGGGAATGAAGGGGCATGAAGAACATTTGATAGCTGAACCTTTTTATGATTAGCAACATTATTCAACTTTGAAAAATCACATTCATTTCCACACAGATGGCTAGATGCCCCTGAATCAATAATCCACCTACTACTTTGACAAGATAATTCATCACCTGCAGAGCATGATGTATCTGTAATGAAAAGAGGCGAAAGCACCAATAGAGCAAAAGTCACTCTTTAAGAGTGACCACTAGAGCCACGAACACAAACACCAAATGTGCACACACAAAACTCTCAAATATAGAAAATGACTTAAAGTCATAAGTTGGATATTACTGAAGAAAGGAAGAGAAGGGTGAAAAACCCATACGACAAGAGGAGAACACCTCCTCTATTTATAGAGGAGGGAGGCTCAAAGAAGGGACCACAAGGGGGCTCCCTTGTAGTCGTTGGGAGCCCCAACGATCAGAAATCTGACCGTTGGGGCCCCAACGACTACAAGAGTGGGGCCCCTTGTGGTCTTACAAAAAGACAAAAATAAAAAAAGAAAAAGTAAAAAAAGAAAAAGAAAAAAAGAAAAAAGTAAAAAACAAAAAATACATTTGCAGTTTTACAAGAATACCCCTATCGGGTATTTCACTAAAAGAGAAACAATATATATATATACATATATGTATATATATACTTATATATATACGGATGTATATATATATATAAGTATATGTATATATATATACATATTTTAACATGCCCCCTCAAACTTTACGGGGAGAAGACCGAAAGTTTGCTAAGAAGAAACATAAATCGTGGAGTTGGGAGCGCCTTGGTGAAGAAGTCAGCTAGTTGATACTCTGAAGTAACATATGGTAATGAGATAATCCCTCTGAGGTATTCGTCTCGAACATAATGGCAATCCATTTCGATATGCTTGGTTCGCTCATGAAAGGTGTGATTGCTGGCAATGTATATCGCACTTTTGTTATCACAACAGAGCTTGGTGGGAGTGGAAATGGGGACGCCTATGTCAGCAAGGAGACTTCTGAGCCATACGATTTCCATAGTTGTCATTGCCATAGCCCGATATTCAGCTTCAGTGGATGACAGTGAAACCTTCTGTTGCTTCTTGCATCTCCACGAAATGAGGGATTCACCTAGAAAAATACAAAGACCCGTTATTGAGATACGATCATTGGGATTTCCTCCCCAGTCAGCATCAGTAAAAGCAGTTAAGTCAAGAGATGAGGAAGAGGATAAGAAGAGTCCCTTGGATATAGTATTTTTGATATATCGCACAATCCTCGTTACGGCTGCCATATGAACCGAAGTAGGTGCATGCTGAAACTGGCTTGCTGCATGAACCGCATGAGCTATGTCTGGACGTGTGATGGATAGATAGGTGAGAGATCCGATTAATTGACGGTAGGGGGTTGGATCCTCAAGAAGAACACCATCTCCAAGTCTCAGTTTTGCATTAATAACTTCAGGAGTCTCAACTTTCTTTTCATCAGATATTCCTGATTTGGTACAAATTTCTGCAGCTAATTTCATTTGAGATAGGATGTATCCTCGCGGGGAATAAGCCACTTCAATCCCTAAAAAATATCTCAAATAACCAAGGTCAGACATATCAAAAGTTTCTTTTAACATATATTTTACATCATTTACTCCCTTTTTGTCATTCCCAGTAATGATCATATCATCAACATACAGTAGAAGCATAATAATGGAGTCACCTGTCCTTTTAACAAAAAGAGCAGTGTCAGTATAGCAAGAAGAAAATCCTAAATTGATTAATACGTTACTAAACCTATCATACCAAGCTTTAGGAGCTTGCTTAAGTCCATATAAGGCCTTTTTTAATTTCAAAATTTTTCCATTTAAGTTCATACCTGGAGGCGGTTCCATATAAACTTCTTCATTTAAATTACCATTCAAAAAGACATTTTTGACATCAAGTTGAAAGATTGACCATTTTTTAACTGAGGCTATAACAATAAGAGCTCGAACACTAGTCATTCGAGCAATTGGGGCAAAAGTTTCATCATAATCTACCCCATACTCTTGGGCATATCCCTTGGCAACCAACCTAGCCTTATATCTTTCCAATGAACCATCACTCTTAGTTTTTACTTCAAAAACCCATCTACATCCAATGGGTTTCTTGCCATTAGGAGGATCAATGATTTCCCAAGTTTGTGCCTTTTTAAAAGCATTAAGTTCAAGTTCCATAGCTTCATTCCAATGAGCATATTGCTTAGCATCATTGTAATGAGATGGTTCATGAAAGAAGTGAAGAGCAAGTAGGCATGCTTGAAAGTTAGGAGAAAAGGAATCATACGAAACAAATCTATTTGGTATTTTGGAAATTCGATTTGATCTTCTTTGAGAGATCTCTTCGATTGACTCACTTTGGGAAAATTTTTCAAGGGCACAAGGAGGATTTCTTTCATTCCTTCTAGAGTAGACTTGAATTTGTCTTGAAACATTTTCTTCTTAGTTTTGATCATCACTTGGATGTTCAAAATGATCTTCGCTAAGGGATTCACTAGGATCAATGTGATCATCTATGATGTTTTCTTGAGGCAACAAGTCAAATAGAAAGGAATAATCAATATTTTCATTTGGTTGGTGCGAAAAACCATTTTCCTCTTTAAGGAATGTGACATCTTTAGAGATATAAAGTTTGTTCTTAAGTATGTCAAAACATCGATAACCTTTTTGTTTTTCGCCATATCCCAAAAAGATACATTCAATAGCCCTAGGAGAAAGTTTATCATTTTTGTGAGTTAGAACAAAACATTTACATCCAAAAATTCTTAGTCTTTTATAATCGGGAGACATATTGTAAAGTTTTTCAAATGGAGAAAGATTTTTCAAAGAGGATGAAGGAGTTCTATTGATAAGATATGTAAAGGTTAAAACTGCTTCGGCCCAAAAGGATTTTGGAATATTTCTTGAAATTAATAACGTTCTTGTAGTTTCTATTATGTGTCTATGCTTTCTTTCCGCAAGACCATTTTGTTGCGGAGTGTTGGGGCAAGAACGTTGGTGACAAATTCCATTTTCTTTTAAATAGCTTTGAAAATCATTTGACATATATTCGTCTCCCGAATCAGACCTAAGAATAGATAGATTTCCCAAAAATTGATTTTTGACCATTGCATGAAATTCTTTAAAGGAGAAAACTTCGGATTTGTGATTTAGGAAGTAAATCCACGTAAATCGAGTGAAGTCATCTATAAAAACCACGTAATACGAAAAACCTCCTTTAGACAAAATAGGGGAAGGACCCCACACATCGGAATGAATAAGTTCAAATGGCCGAGTGGTAAAGTAACTTCTTTGAGGAAATGGAGTAGCTTTAGATTTCCCAAAAATGCAATCTTTACAAGTCATGTAATTGTCTTTACAAGTATTGTTCAAAAAAGGAAAAAGAGACATTTTTACAAAATTTGGATGGCCAAGTCTCTCATGCCATATTCCAATACTTTTGTCTTTAACAAGATTGCAAGATGACTTAGATGGAAGAGTCAAAAAATCCATAAAGTAGAGGTCACCCCTTCTATGGCCTTGCCCAATCAGCTTCCCTGACTGGAGATCCTGCACGGTGCAATCTTTAGGTGAGAAAGAGACTTGGCATCCATGATCGGTGATTTGAGAAACGGAAAAAAGGTTTAAATTAATTTTAGGAACGATTCTTACTTTAGGAACAAAAAAGTCTTTAAAATCAAGTGTTCCAATACTTTCAATTTTTAATGATGTACCATCGGCCGTTGAAACACAAGAGGATATGGGTTCGGAAAAAACATTTGAAAGAGAGTTTTTATGAGATGTCATATGAAAAGAAGCACCGGAGTCTAGTATCCACATACCTGGAGGTGATGAAGAGTAGGCGATGGCGGCTCCGGATGTTGAAGGAGAAGTCTTGAGAAGATGTTGGAGAACTTCGGAGATGTGATTTAGAGTTTCTTTGATATCTCCTTCTTTGGTACTTTCTTCCTTCTTTGGAGAATTTTCCCCAACCGCGGCTACCTTTCCTTTGAGTTTTGGACAAACCGGTCTAATGTGTCCCGGTTCATTACAATAATGGCATATTATTCCCTTTCTAGGCCCATTACTATTTTTGTTAAAATGGGGAGGTCTATATGCTTTAACATTTGATCCGGGCCTAGTAACGGCCAAAACTTCATCACTCTTAAAGCTCAAGCCAAGTCGAGTTTCTTCTTGACATATCTCGGTAAGGGCATCTTCAATAGGTAGGGCTTTGCTTCTATGGAGAAGAGATGCCCTTACTTGTTCAAATTTCGGGCGAAGACCATGAAGAAATTGGAAAAAATGTTCCTTTTCAATTTGTTCCCTTCTTAATTCAATATCTTCCGGAGCCACCCACTTAGGCTCAAGAAGAGCAAGTTCATCCCAAAGAGGAGTTAGAGAGCTAAAATAGTCCCGGACACTCATATCCATTTGTTTGGTGGAACGGATTTTTTCTTGACAAAAAAATTGTCGAGCAAGATCCTTTTGGGTATACATACCCTTAAGGAAAAACCAAGCCTCATTGGCTCTTCTAAATTTGGCAATATTAGCACAATTTTTAAGGTCTACATTATTCATAAACCATGCCAAAATTTTGGCATGGTTACTTTCTCAATCCTCAATTTTGGATTGATGATCATTAATAGCTTTGATGCGCTCATCGCCATCTAAAGCTTTTTCAACTTCATTTTCGATTTTGGTGAGAACAAGAGAGGGTTCGGGAGTAGTTCCCATAACAAAACCCCAAAGTTTCTTACCTCTAAGATGATTTTCCATAGCGGAGGCCCACATGAGATAATTGGACCCATTTAGCTTAAAAGAAAGCTCCACTTTAGAGTCACGTTCCACCGGCACCAAAAAGTCCTTCCTTTCTTCAAAAATTGAGAGGCACACGTTCCAAAGAAAAGCTCAATCACCAACCGAGCTCTGATACCATGTAATGAAAAGAGGCGGAAGCACCAATAGAGCAAATGTCACTCTTTAAGAGTGACCACTAGAGCCACGAACACAAACACCAAATGTGCACACACAAAACTCTCAAATATAGAAAATGACTTAAAGTCATAAGTTGGATATTATTGAAGAAAGGAAGAGAAGGGTGAAAAACCCATACGACAAGAGGAGAACACCTCCTCTATTTATAGAGGAGGGAGGCTCAAAGAAGGGACCACAAGGGGGCTCCCTTGTAGTCGTTGGGAGCCCCAACGGTCAGAAATCTGACCGTTGTGGCCCCAACGACTACAAGAGTGGGGCCCCTTGTGGTCTTACAAAAAGACAAAAATAAAAAGGAAAAAGTAAAAAAGGAAAAAGAAAAAAAGAAAAAAGTAAAAAAGGAAAAAGAAAAAAAGAAAAAAGTAAAAAACAAAAAATACATTTGCAGTTTTACAAGAATACCCCTATCGGGTATTTCACTAAAAGAGAAACAGTATATATATACATATATGTATATATATACTTATATATATATACAAATGTATATATATAAGTATATGTATATATATATATATACATATTTTAACAGTATCAGCCACGGTAGAACTAGATGGAATATGCGCCAACAAATCATCATACTTAGCACGAGTGAGTGTAACCGAATCACTAGGAGGAACGGTGGAGGACTCGGGTTTGGCCACTTGTGCTGTAGGAACAACTTTAGCTGAAGATGCAGGAGGTCGTCCATTCTTGTCAAAACATCTATCTTCTAAATGCCCAAATCTTGCGCAGTAGGTACACTGGAGCTTGCCTCGTCCTCCAGGGCCTCGACCACGTCCACGACCTCGAGAATTAAGAAGAAAACCTCGGCCTCGACCATAGGAAACAGACAAAGCAGAGGTTTGTGAGTCTGATTAAGATGAGGGAAGGGACATGGCAAGCCTGCTCAGTCGATTATATGCCTCAGCAAGAGTAGGAACGTCTGAGCCTGTCAACATCTGGACTTTGGCAACTGAGAATTCAGTTGACAAGCTAGTTAGAAACTGTGCGACCATGGTATGCTCCTGGTGTAGTTTTTGTTTGTCACAACATAATGGTCTATGAGCATTTAGTCTCTCAAAAGTTGCCTTCACAGGGGCATAATACTGGGCCAAAGTTTGTTCTCCTTGCTGCAATTTATAGATCTCCTGTTCTACTTGAAGAATACGACTAACATTGGTTTCTTGAGAATAAGTATCTTGCAAATTATCCCACATTTGTTTTGCAGAGGTGTAATAAATAAGCCCGTCGGCTATGTGAGGTTGCACACTATTCATAATCCAAGACATAACAATATCATTGTCCTCTTCCCATGTAGCATACTTTCCAGTTTTTTTGGTAGGCTCATTTTCCAACAAAATATGTTTTCAACGATGCCCTGAAACAGACATCATGAACGTACGCGACCATCTAGCATAGTTAGTCTCATCCAACTTTACAGATGATCCGTATGAAAAAGGATTAGCAAAGGCCTTATAATCGGACACACTTTCAGTCTTCATGTCTGACCGCTGCATATCAGCCATGAAACTACAACCACACACAACTACCAACTGCTGAAAAACTCAGGTCTGACGTGCGCACCAACGACCAGTCTTACACTATCAGATTTTTAATCATACTGATAAAATCTTAAAAGCTGTAACCAGATGTATATAAAAAAAATTTTGACGACCTGCATACCACAACTGCATCTTCGGGGCAATTTCGACATCAACGCAACCATCAACAGCCATACCTGCTGCTATGCACCATTGACACGGTCAGGGTTTCCCTGCTGCTGCGTGCACATACCTGCTTCATCGACTACAACTTCAGCCAGTAATGAATACTGGTTGCATCACCATCAATCGACCTCTTTTATTGCAGACCTCGGTTGTGGTCATGAGGCTGCTGTGAAGCCCAGACCTGTCTTCCACACGGCGGTCCAGTCACGGCAGAAGCATCGGCAACCCCAGCGATACTGCAATCGTTCGCATCACCTGCGCACGGAGGAGACCCCAGCGATACTATAGATGTCTTCAGGCAACGACGTCTCACGGCGTGAACCTGCAGTCGTTTGCGTCACCTGTGCACAGAGGCGATCCCAGCGATATTATAGAGAAGTCTTCAGGCAACGACGTCTCACGGCGGTGGCTGAGCAGGGTCGCCAGCGACGTTAGGCACCCAGGGTGGATGGCTTTGATACCATGTTGAAGTTCGCTAGGGAGACGACCTGAAGAAAAGAAAAAATAGAGAAAAGAGAGAGAGGAAGAAAAGAATCGTATATTTCATATGATAGTTAGGTCTAATCTCTCACTTAAATAGAGAGATTAGACACTCCTTATTTACAATAATGCCCCTGTCACATATGAGTAGTTACTAAACTACCCATATGTGACGACTACTTCTTAACACTGACCATTCTACACTTTTTCTTTAACAACAAGGATCTTAATGTCTATATGTTTTGACTTTGACAAGCTCCTGTTGTTGGAATATAACACTGTCGAATTATTGTCACAAAACAACTTTAACAGTCTTTCAACATTATCTAAAATCCGCAGTCTAGTGACAAAATTGCGTAACCATATTCCATGATTGGATGCTTCATAACAGGCTACAAACTCTGTCGCCATAGTGGAAAATGCAATGAGTGTCTGCTTAGCACTCCTCCAAGAAATAGCTCCTTCGACCAATAGATAAACATATCCCGACGTGGATCTACGACAATGTTAGAATTAAAATACTCAATAATCTCTAACTTGATTTCCTGTATATGAGCATATAATCTTTTGTTTTTTGTAAGTACCACATAACCCGTTTGGCTGCTTTGCAATGATCCATTCCTAGGTTACTGAGATATCGGCCTAACATCCCAACAATGTATGTTATATCCAAGCGTGTACACACTTAAACATACATAAGACTCCCTACCGCAGATGAATAGGAAATCTTTTTTATATCCTTAACTTCAAACTGGTATTTGGGGAACTGAATGAGACTAAACTTATCTCCTTTAGCAATAGGGGCGTCACCTGATTTACAATCCTTCGTGTCAAATCTGTCAAAAATCCTTTCGATATAACTCTTTTGTGATAATCTAAGAATGCCTCGATAACGATCTCGTTGTATTTGAATTCTTAATATAAAAGAGGTGTCACCAAGATCTTTCATTTCAAATTTGTTTGTCAGAAATCTCTTGATTTCATGCAACAAACATATATCATTACTGGCAAGTACTATGTCATCGACATATAAAACCAAAAAAATGTATTTACCCTCACTAAATTTATGGTATATGCATTCATCAACCATATTCATCTCAAAACCAAATGAGATGACAACTTGATGAAATTTATGATACCATTGACGAGAAGCCTGCTTAAGTCTATAGATGGATTTCTTTAATTTGCAAATAATTTTCTTTGCATTGCCTGAGACAAAATAGTCTGGTTGCACCATATATATTGTCTTATCAATGTCACCATTAAAAAATGCATTTTTTATATCTATTTGATGTAGTTCCAAATCAAAATGAGCTACAAATGTCATCATTATTCTGAAAGAGTTTTCCGTAGAAACTGGAGAAAAAGTCTCTGTATAGTCAATGCCTACCCTTTGAGTAAATTCTTTTGCAACAAGACGTGTCTTGTATATTTTCACATCACCCTTTGAATCCCTCTTGGTTTTAAATATCCATTTGCAACCAATGAGTTTCACACTTTCAGGTAATGGGACAAGATTCCATAAATCATTGTCTTTCATGGATTTAAACTCTTCATGCATGACATCTATCCACTTTTGAGAATTAGAACTATATATAGCTTGCTGAAAGTTAATTGGATCATCTTCCTTTAAGTTAGTATCACCCTTATGTTCTTGAAAAAAACAATATAATTATCTGGAATTGTCCTCTCTAATGGATTTTTTTAATGACATTTGTTCTTGAGTTACTTGAGGTATTTTTTAAGGTTGTTAAGTTTGTACTCCAGGAGTAAAAGCTTGATTTTGGATAGGGAGATCTTGAATATTGTTTTGTTATGGATTTGTTTGAATAATGCCAGAAATTGAAATATGATAAAAATAGATTCTTCTTTAAAATCAATATATTTTACTTTATCACCTCCCCCAAACTCAGCATCCTTAAAAAAACAAACATTTTCCGTCTCAAAAAAGGATTTATACAAAAGGGTCATAAAATTTATAACTCCTAGATCTTTTAGAACATCCAACAAAATAGCAGCTAACCGTTCTTGAGTCAAGTTTCCTTTCATGTGGCCTATATGGCCTAGCCTCAGCTTGACATCCCCAAATATAAAAATATTTCATATTAGGCTTTTTGTGTATTTACATTTCATATGAGGTTTTGATTACTGTTTTAGTTGGTACTCTGTTCAATACATAAGTTGCAGTCTTTAGTGCCTTCTCAGAGGGGTTTTGGTAAAGTAGAATGACAAATTATACTCCTTACCATATCCTTTAAGGTCATGTTTCGTCTCTCAGCAACATCATTCATGCTACAAGTGCCTGATATGATGTATTGAGGGACAATACCACATTCTTCTAGGAATTTAGCAAATGGTTCCGGACATTGTTCACCTGATCCATCATATCTACCATAGTATTCACCTCCACAATCAGATCTGACGGCTTTAATCATTTTGCCAAGTTGGGTTTCAACTTCAGACTTCAATGATTTGAACACGTTCAGTGACTTAGACTTTCATTAATCAAGAACGTGAATAGTCGTCTCTGAATGTAATAAAATATTGTTGACCATTCCAAGAAGCCGTAGGGAATGACCCATATTCGTATAAATAAGTTCTAAGACATCTGTTCTTTTGTTGGCACCTATTTTCCTTATATTTGTTCGTTTTCATTTTATGCACTCAACACAAACCTGAAAGTCGGTGAAATCAAGGGAATCAAGAATTTCACTTGTCATAAGCCTTTCAATTCTT
This sequence comes from Nuphar pumila, assembly GCF_984573655.1. Classification (NCBI taxonomy): domain Eukaryota; kingdom Viridiplantae; phylum Streptophyta; class Magnoliopsida; order Nymphaeales; family Nymphaeaceae; genus Nuphar; species Nuphar pumila. The sequence goes on from NC_143256.1 coordinate 126,517,612, forward strand.
TGTTTAGAAATGTGACCTAAGCACTTGTGCCATAATAAAGCAGAATTCTCATTAGCTAATTTTCGTTTTGTACCACGTGAACTTTAATGTAAGGTTTCATGATATGAGACAACAATATTAAGTAAATATAAGTTATCGACCATGGATAAAGAACCAGTCTCAATAAGATTTGAATTAAAAAACAACTTAAACTGACTATTTTCAAATAAACAAGAATAACTAAATTTGTCTAATGCGAAAATAGAAACCAAATTTCGTCTAAATGACAGTACAATGTATGTTTCTTTCAAATCTAAATAACAACCAATCTTTAATAATAACTAGTGTAAGTTTTATAAAAGATATTTTCAATAAAACGTTTGTGCAAACCGAACACCAAATAATAAAAACCAGCTCACACTAAAGTGAGGTCCGGGTCGGACTCAGGGAACGGGAACGAAATCTAAGTATTTCAAACAATTTCACATCTATATTGCCTTAAAAATAAAAATAAAACAATAAAGTTTAGCACACAAGCGCGAAAACCTATTACAAGATGTTCGAGCAAAAAGAACAATTAATACAACCCAATTAAAAGTGGCCTAAGGCCCTACTTAACTAAAAAAAAAGACAAAAAAAAAGCAAGGGAAAACGCCTTTGCTCGAGAACCACGATCCTTATATGCGGATGTCGGGAATCTTGGTGCGTCCACCTCAATACCAACCACCTAATCTTGCTTCTTGCTCACGGCAACCACCTGCACAAATACAACCACACAACCAAAACGATGAACTATACACAACTATGTTAGTGAAAAACAAAGAAATAAGAGCATTAAATATAAAATAAAAGAAACAAAAAGAATCTAGACACATATCTCAATGTGATTTTGTTGGTTTCTGAACTAAAACAGAGTGTCCTTTGTTCCAGGACATGACACTCACTAAAAAGTTCACAAAACAATACTTAAAAACTGCAAAAAATGATAATTTTGCCCTACGCGATTTAGAGAATCGCCTGTTCTGGACATATTATCGTAAAACAGCAAGACATGCAAGTAAACGACGTTGAATCTTAATAAAATTTTGCAAAAAATGTTTCTGACACACTCAGGAATCCAACGCAATTTACGAAATTAAAAAACTCCATAAAAAGTTTCATAAAATGATGATGACAAACAGAAAAACATAAAATCGATAAACAGGAAATTTCTGGATAGAATTTGGGAAAACAGCGCGACAGTCTGCTAAATGGATTCAGATTCTGACAAAAATTTGCAAAAATAAACTAGATGCATCCATAGACCTAACCCAATTGACGAAATTGAAGAATACATCTGAAATATTCAGATATGCACAAAACAATATAAAAAAAAATAAACTAGAAACTAACTACTATACATATTGTGATAACTCGACACATGCTCTCATTATCTTTCTAAAAAAAAATAAATTCTAACTAATAAACTGAACAAAAAGAAAATTAATTAATCTGCAAAATATCAGAAACAAATAAAATAAAATAAGAAAATGCAAAAAATAAAAGAGAACTCCTACAATGCAACCGACGGCTAGGATTGGGCGATGGACCGGCTGCCCCTCCTCTGTCTGGCAACTCCCGGAAGCACAGGGGGAGGGCCGGATTGGCCCTACCTCCATCTGGGCGCAGCCAAACGGTGCGAGGAGGGTTGTTCGCCAGCGCCCTGACGCCGAACGAGAAAGGGGGGGAATCCGACCCTCATTGAAGCTGATGAGAGATCCCTCCTCGTTACCTGTGCAGGTACCCGATGGTGCCTGCGCAAAAGACCAGACAACGTCCGACAAGCTGCCCAATGTCATTCGGTGGCCTATGGTCACCGAAGGGGCATACACCGATCTCAGCAAACCCCAACCTATACTGTCGGCTACAGTGAAAATAAAAAAATTATATATATATATATATCAAGGTTTTAAAACCCGTGACTCGGAACTCGACTCGTTCTTTATTGACTCGTGACTAGGCGGGTCGACTCGGTGACTCGGACCGGGTTTTGTTAACTTTTGATTTTAAAAGAAAAACAATATATAAATTGTCAGTCCATGGGAAAAATGTATTATTCAGTACAAGAGTGATTCATCACGCCAACACCTTCATAGCCCTTGGGAACTACATGATCCCAATGGCACTGGTATCCTGTGTGATTATGGATTGCAGTCACTTGGATCATGCAATATACAGAGAATGGCAGGTCGAGTTAAGAGATTCATTATTTTGGACAAACAAAGAACACATAATGGAGTTGGACAGATTTTCTGCACCATGCATCACCTTGAAAGAATTCAATGCTATTAGCAGCTCGAAAGAAGATAGAATAAAATTTTCAATGCCTAAGATTAGAGGTTAGGAAAAGTGAAATTGCTGCAGGCCTTAGATTCATGATGCCCAGCTCTTAAATAAAAAAGATTCCAATTAGACAAAGGGAGAAACAAAGACAGATGATGTTGGTAAAATGGTCCAGAAGCTGCACTGAATGTTACAGACTAGGGAAAACTATAAACTATCATTTACAAGAACATAAAGTGGAAAACTAAAAGTTGCCTTGGACCTCTAGTGGTCCACGAAAGGGTGGTGATGGGCAATGTTAGTTATAGAGGCAGAGTTTTTTTATGAAGTTGTATCATCATGTATGTAAAGTAATATGTGATATTCAGATAAGGAATCCTTAGGTCCTAACTCTCCAATCTCCATGTGTCTTGAAAGAAATCTCTGCTTTTAGATGCATAGAATTCTTTGTTAATTAGGTTTATAGACTAGAATGCTTTGTTGTTTGATTTATATACTATAACAGTTATTTGTTCAAAAAGATCTTTCCTGACAGTCCATGGGAAAGATGTATTATTCAGTACAAAAGTGAATATGTGTGTGTGAAATACCCAAAAAATCAAATTTCAAACATCCCAGAACTCGCCCGAGTCAGGCCGAGTCAAGCCGAGTCAAGCCGAGTCAGGCCGAGTCAGGCCGAGTCAAGCCGAGTCAGCAGCCGAGTTTTCGCAGCCCGAGTTAAGCTTGCCGGGTTGACTCGCTGGAGGGCCGAGCCGAGTCGAGTCAGCCGAGTCACCGAGTTGACTCGGTGAGTTTTAAAACACTTATATATATATATATATATATATATATATATATAAACGGTGAAATGAAATGGGGATCTTCGAAACACGAGCTTTGATTAACAAGAGCAAGTGTCAAGAATGACACTAAAGCATAACCCTTAAAAAGGGTATAACTGGAAACAAAATAAAAATAAAAATGTATTCTTTATTGATATGAAAAACCAATTGCTTAAGAAGCATTGGAGTAAAATACAAGAGGGGCTGCACCCCTTTATATACACAGCTGAAAGAGGACTCAATAGAGCTGTTGGGCACAGTCCAACAGCTCTATTTAGAGCTGTTGGAATGTGTCAGTCCAACAGCTCTATTAAGAGCTGTTGGACTGTGTCAGTCCAACAGCTCTATTGCTAGTCAAGTCTGGACAGGACTTGACTAGCAACAGTCATTCTAGTTCAAACTGAACTAGATGACATAAAGACAAAAAATAAAAATAAAGGAAAAAAATACAGAAAAGAAAGAAATTAAAATGTATTTATATATATATATAATAATATAATATTATTATATATACATATATGTACAGTTTTACATTTTAACACTCTCCCTCAAACTTACGGTACAATGAGCGAAAGTTTGTCTAAGAGAAAGTGAAATCGGGGAGCAGCGAGAGGCTTTGTAAAGAGGTCTGCTAACTGATATTCTGAAGTGACATATGGCAGATCAATTATCCCGTGTAGATATTCCTCTCTGACGTAGTGACAATCCATTTCGATGTGTTTGGTGCGTTCGTGGAATGTTCTGTTACTGGCAATGTAGATCGCACTTTTGTTGTCACAACACATTTGTGAAGCCTTTGTTGCTTCAACTCCCATGTCAGCAAGCAGTCGTCGGAGCCAAACTACTTCCATGGTCGTGGTTGCCATGGCTCTGTATTCAGCTTCGGTGGATGAGAGAGATACCTTCTGCTGCTTTTTACACCTCCACGAGATTAATGATTCCCCTAAAAAGACACAAAAGCCAGTGGTTGAGTGTCTGTTATTGGGATCACCTCCCCAATCAGCATCAGTATATGCAATTAAATCAAGAGAAGAGGAGGAAGATAAGAAAAGTCCTCGTGAAAGAGAGGACTTGATGTATCTGATAATACGCATGACTGCTCCCATATGAACAGAAGTAGGAGCATGTTGAAATTGACTTGCTGTATGAACAACATGTGCTATATCTGGTCTGGTAATGGATAGATAGGAAAGTGCCCCGACAAGCTGTCTGTAAGGAGTAGGGTCTGCAAGAAGTTCTCCATCATCAATCTTCATTTTAACATTAACAACTTCTGGAGTGTCAACTTTCTTATCATCAGTAATACCAGACCTGAAAACAATATCAAAAGCAAATTTAGTCTGAGATAATAAATATCCTCTAGGAGAATAAGCAACTTCAATGCCTAAAAAATATCTTAACAAGCCCAAATCAGTCATTTCAAAATGAGATTTAAGAAGTGTTTTGATTGTTTCAACTCCCTGTTTATCGCTTCCGGTGATGATCATATCATCCACATAGAGAAGAAGCACAATGATCCCTGCATCAGAATTCTTAATAAACAAAGCAGTGTCAGTTAAACAGAATTGAAAACCAATATCAATCATAACACGACTAAACCTATCATACCAAGCTTTTGGTGCTTGTTTAAGTCCATAAAGAGCTTTTTCTAAGCGAAGGACTTTACCCTTAGGAATACTTAGACCAGGAGGGGGTTCCATATATACTTCTTCAACTAGCTTTCCATTTAAAAAAGCATTTTTGACATCCATTTGAAAAATAGACCATTTTTTGATAGAAGCTAAGGCAATTAAGGTTCGGACAGTAGTCATACGAGCCACCGGAGCAAAGGTTTCTTCATAATCAATCCCATATTCTTGGGCATAACCTTTGGCTACTAAACGGGCTTTATATCTTTCAAGAGTACCATCACTCTTGGTTTTAATTTTATAAACCCATCGACATCCTATAGTTTTCTTCCCTGGAGGAAGATCTTGAATATTCCATGTAGAAGCCTTTTCAAGTGCATCTAATTCAACTTTCATGGCTTCTATCCATTTGATATCATTTTTTGCTTGAAAATATGTGGATGGTTTTTCATATGAGTGAATTAATGCGATAACTGCCCTATATGTGGGTGAGAAAGACTCGTATGATACAAACTTTTCTGGAGGCCTCGAGATTCGGGATGATTGTCTAGTTGGAATGTTAGAATATTTCTCAAGTGCACATGGAGTATTAGACTCTTGTCGCCTGGAATATTGAATACTAGTATCTCTATGAACTTCTTCATTTTCAACATTAAGATCAATAATTCTTGGATCATCATCAAAGTTACAATCAAGGTCATATTCATCAGATGTTGATGTTAGATCTAGCAAAAAGGAGTACTCAGTGACGTCTTTTAATTTTCTAAAATCAAAGAAGCTCTCCTTTTCAAGAAAGGAAACATTTCTAGACACATATAGTTTATTATTTTTGAAGTCAAAACATCTATAACCTTTCTGGTTTTCAGCATATCCTAAAAAGGCACAGGGAATCGCACGAGGGGAAAGTTTATCATTTTTGTCAGTAAATATGAAACATTTGCACCCAAATATTCTTAATCTAGAGTAGTCTGGAGAAATGTTCATAAGTTTTTCAATGGGAGTGATATTTTGTAACGAAGAAGATGGCATCCTATTAATGAGATAGGTGGCAGTTAAGGCAGCTTCTGCCCAAAAGTCTTTAGGGACTTGATTTGCTATTAATAAAGTTCTAGTGGTTTCTATAATATGGCGATGTTTTCGTTCTGCCAGTCCATTTTGTTGAGGTGTATAAGGACAAGATCTTTGATGTGTGATGCCATGCAATTTAAGATAATTTTGAAAATCTGTGGATAAAAACTCTCCCCCTGAATCTGTGCGAAAAATAGTAATATCATTTTGAAATTTGTTTTTAACCATATTATGAAAAGTTTGAAAGTATGAAAATACTTCAGACTTATGTTTGAGAAAGTACATCCACGTATGTCGGGAGAAATCATCGACAAAAATAACATAGTAAACAAATCCTCCTTTAGAAATTACTGGTGCAGGACCCCAAACATCCGAGTGTATTAATTCAAGTGGTCTTGAAGAGAAAAAGGTTCTGTTCTGAAATGGTAATCTTTTCATTTTGCCGAGAATACAATCTTTACAATCAAATGATTCAGAGTTACAAAATTTCCCTAGATTTGGAAAATGTTGGATTTTGGCTATATGTGGGTGACCAAGTCTCTTATGCCACAGTTTCAACTCTATTTTTTGAATATTATAACAAAAAGCTTTCTTCGGCATTTCCAAAAAATCCATGTAATAGAGTCCTCCTTCTCTATGGCCTTCCCCAATCAGCTTGCCTGACTGGCGATCCTGTACCCAACAACCATGAGAAGAAAAAGAAATATTACACCCATAATCAGAAATTTGAGATACAGATAAAAGATTTAAATTTAATTTGGGAACATGTCTAATTTCTGGAATAAAAAATTTTTTTTGTTTTATAAATTTTTTCAAAATCTCCTATTCCTTCTATTTCAAGAGAAGTCCCATCAGCAGTAAAGACCTTTGACACACTTGTTTTATTTTTAACACATTTGGATAGACTTTGATTATTTGGGGTCATATGAAAAGATGCACCAGAGTCAAGAAGCCAAGAAATTTTACTTAAATCAGAAAAAGATGAGGCTGCTGCGCCGGTTGAAGCTTCAGATGAGGAAGAGGCACCTTTGATGAGAGGCTGAAGGATCTCTATTAGTTGGGCCAGGGAAACTGGTGCATCCTGATCTTTAGGCTCCGATCCAGCAATTGCAGCTCTTTTTTCTCTCAGCTCCTTAAGTTTGGGACATTGTGGCCTGTAGTGTCCCGGTTCATGACAGTGATGACAAATAACTTTCTTCTTATCATAGTCACCATTTTGTCGGTTAAAGTGAGGAGGCCTATATGATCGAACATGATTCCCTGGTCTAGACACGGCTAAAACGAAATCATCTTCAATTTTTAAAGAACCTTTCCGGAGACGATTTTCTTCCATTGTTAACTCTTCAATAGTTTCAACAATAGAAGGAATTTTTCCCCGGTGAAGTAGGGCCGATTTAGTGGTTTCAAATTCCGGCCTTAATCCAGTGATAAACTGGTAAAAATGTTCAACATCGAGTTGTTTCTGACGAAGCTCGATGTCTTCGGCACAATGCCACTTTGGTTCTAAAAGGGAAAGTTCTTCCCAAAGTTCGGACAACCCATTGTAATATTCACGAATAGTTTTGTCTCCTTGTGTCATCATTCGAACTTTTTCTTGGAGGTTGCACACGTGTGCAATATCTTTAAGGGAATACATATTCTTAAGGTATTCCCATGCCTTATCGGCATGATCAAATTTGGCAAGACTTGAGCATTTTTTAATGTCAACGCTATTGATAAGCCATGACATTATCTTCGCATGAGATATTCTCCATTCTTTCCATTTCTTCTCGTATGAGGCAATAGCCTTGATTTTCTCTTCTTCCGATAGAGGGACGTCTTTATCTCCCTCCTTTTTAGTAAGAGATAGCTTAGGTTCCGAATCGGAACCATCCACAATCCCCCATAAGCCTTTTCCCCATATATGGTGCTTCATGATTGAAGCCCATGTTACATAGTTCGTATCGCTTAGTTTCATAGGCATGATGGTGACTTTATCATTGTCATCCATCGATTACAAGGAGAGAAATAATAGGGATAGAAGAGAAACAAGAAGGAAAATGAGAAAGAAAGAAAAAAAAACAATACAACAAGATGTGAAATCTTCTCCAATGAAGTGATAAAACACTTCTCTTCAAGTGGCGAACACTTTTGCAAACGGGCACGGAAACCGAGGCAGATTTTCCTCAAGATTTAGTACTTCCGCGGCTCTGATACCATGAAATGAAATGGGGATCTTCGAAACACGAGCTTTGATTAACAAGAGCAAGTGTCAAGAATGACACTAAAGCATAACCCTTAAAAAGGGTATAACTGGAAACAAAATAAAAATAAAAATGTATTCTTTATTGATATGAAAAACCAATTGCTTAAGAAGCATTGGAGTAAAATACAAGAGGGGCTGCACCCCTTTATATACACAGCTGAAAGAGGACTCAATAGAGCTGTTGGGCACAGTCCAACAGCTCTATTTAGAGCTGTTGGAATGTGTCAGTCCAACAGCTCTATTAAGAGCTGTTGGACTGTGTCAGTCCAACAGCTCTATTGCTAGTCAAGTCTGGACAGGACTTGACTAGCAACAGTCATTCTAGTTCAAACTGAACTAGATGACATAAAGACAAAAAATAAAAATAAAGGAAAAAAATACAGAAAAGAAAGAAATTAAAATGTATTTATATATATATATATATAATAATATAATATTATTATATATACATATATGTACAGTTTTACATTTTAACAAACGGACCCTAATGTCGGCAGTCAAAGGGGAAAACCGAATCCGATGGGATTCCGATGACAAAAAAAATGGCAAAAACAAATATTTTAGCAATTTAACAAGAACAAGAGGCTATGATACCAGTTGTGGGATCCGTATTAGGGAAATCATCTTTCTCGATCCTTAAATTTGTTTATGCTAAATCATTGAAAAGATTAGAAATAAACAAATAAAACATAATAAGGAAGTGTACTCGAATCCATTGTTGCACCGATAGATCTTGATAGGTCAGATCTTTCAAAACCTCTACATGTGACATTTTCTTCTTCTCCTTCTCTAAACCTAATGAAAGAGGAATAGTTTTCTTTCTTGATAGGAAGGCAAAAGATAATAGCCACTATATATGATTTTGGGGACCATAACCTAATTGTAACTCCCCTATAGTCTTCTTTTTTTAATTCAACCCATCATAAAATCGAAAATTGACATATGAGGGCACATAAGGTATCTAAACATTATTATAACCATACTTTATAAGATGTCATATGGCCCAACCATATAAGATCACTTTAAATGGGCCTTCACCTTAGACAACTTATAATGACCGATTAATTACATATGTAGGCCCACATAAAATATCTAACACCAAATTGTTTGAACCCCTTGGGTATGTGTTAAGTTGTCATATGCAGTTGCTATCCAAGCTTTGTAATCCTAACTATGCTTTTCATCTGCAATTCCCCTCTGGGATAACTGAACCATAGTTTCTGCCTTCAGTGAATAAATGGTTTTCGGTCTTTTAGAGGTCTAACATTTACTGCCAAATGCCAAGATCGATTTTGAGTAGGTCTTATAGATTGAATTGGTGATTGAACTTTTAACAGAATATGACGAGGTATTATCAGTAATTTGCTATTAGAAAGTCAAAGAGTGGAAACTTTTAGTTGAAAACAGAAGCAGGGGTGAGCAAGTTTTTAGCCAAATGCAAGTCAGAGATGTTAATGATCTAGATGACAGAAGCGGCAATAGACCAATTTATGTGTAGTGCCGAAAAGGATGTTGTACCACACTGATTACATGGGATTGTGCCAAGATTGGAGAAAAGATGTTCCTCATGTTGCTTGTCATGTGATAATCAATTAATGGCAAACCATATGATTTCTTGGGACCTTACTTAAAATGAAGAGAAAAATGCAGTTGTAGATCTGGAAGAATACCTGTTTCTGCGATGTCTTTTATGTGCTAACTATTCCATTTGACTGGTTTCGTTTCTCATTTGAAATTATCAAAGCTCTTCTAATGTTTGCTAAAATGTTTCAGGTCCTCACAAGATCCAAGGAATTGGTGCTGGTTTTATTCCTGGGGTTTTGGACGTCGATCTTATTGATGAGATTATTCAAGTAAGTCTTTCTGTATGCCTCTCTAATTTGATTTATAAGCCTGACATGGATTTTTCCCACCTCAAATCTTATGGTTATTGCTTATATTGATTACTTTTATTATCTTTTAGATGTGAGTGAAAAATAATTAATATTTTCCACCAATATAAACATATTAAGCAAATATCTTTATCATTACATAAATACCTAAATGCTTTTTAAGCGACAGATGATTGCACATGTAATTGTGGTTCTTTTACAAAGAACATTGAATCAGTTCTACATTCTTGTGTTTGAGTAGCAGTCCTGATATGCACCTTCCTTATTGTGCAGTATTGTACTATTCAGATTTGCTTTCTCATTTAGTGTATTTATTGTTTCCATTTCTCAGATATCAAGTGAGGAAGCAATTGAAACCGCCAGGCTGCTTGCTCTTAAAGAAGGTTTGCTGGTGAGTTAATTTCTTGTGCCACAGATTTCGACATTGAACATGTGGTATTGAAGCTTATGCTCTTGGATCTCCAATAATCACTTAACGGAAAATCATGGTTGGCTTCACTCCTTATTGGTGTGATCACTTGGTCTCACCATAAGGTGCAATGCGTGGTTCACATGCAAAACATGAATGAATTCTTGTTATCCATCCTTCAGAGTAGGTGATATGCAGCAAATGTAGTTCTTGATCCTAAGGACAAGCAAATTGCCCATTTTAGCTGCCTAATCTTGTTAGCTACATAAGAGGACTGACCTTGATATCTTGCAGATCATAGTGCAGAAGAAATTATGCTAACTGGTTTATATTCTGAGACAGGTGGGCATATCGTCAGGGGCTGCAGCTGCTGCTGCAATTAGGATTGCCAAGCGGCCAGAAAATACTGGGAAGCTCATAGTTGTAAGTAATGTTTTTCTTTTATTAATTTACAAGTTTCATCTTAGTATTTCATCCATGAACACAACCCTCATCTCATATAATAAGCCTGTCTTTAAAAAAAATTGTTTATGCAGTGTGGATGTGACCATTGTCTTAATTTCTGTTTTTTGATAAAATGGTACTAATTAGTTTTATAACTCGAATGTGCCATGATAAGCTTCTCTCTCTCTCTCTCCACTAGCTATATGCTGAACACATGCAAGTTGAACGTTATTTTGGGCTGCAAAACCATAACCCAATGTGTACTTAATGGTCAATATGTGTGTGTATACGGCACTGCCTTGGAGAGATTTATAAGAGCATCGTGGTGTCGTTTCTCTTACATGGAGTGTGATTCGGCATTTGTGGGCTGGTTTGAGACTGATGGTTCAGAGGGCAGCCATCACCAATCAGCTATAGTTTAGCAACTTATCAAGTTCTGTAACGAGCCCAACTCATACCCCTTGGAAATGCAGATTTTTTTTATAGGCAAACCATTGCGAAAACATTCTTAGAGACCTGGGGCCTTTACAGTTTCACTCTCCATTGAATAACCAACCACAAGGGATCTTACATTTATCATTCATACCATAGCAAACCAAAATTTTATTAATTAAACAAAAAATAGTAATATTGAGATAATTGCATAAAAAGAATCAAAGTGCAATAACAAGTAAATGTAAAGGAAATGAAAGAAAAGTTGAGCTACGATGTTCATCTGTGAAGGTGTCTAGCAATCGTGTAGCACACTCGTAGCTCTCTCAGAAGCGAGTCACTTCACTGATCCCCTGCGACTGCGAAAAACCACAGAAATAGGGGTGTCAAAACCGAAATCCTGATTATAAGTACCTTTAATGAAACAAATTAGCATAAAGAATACAGATAGAGATTCATGCAATAACTTAGAGTATTTAATTATGACAAATTTATAATTTAATTAAGCATTCATGCAATAGAAAATAATTACTAAGCATGAGGAACATTTAATAAGTAACAAGGATCACAATTTAAGCAATACAATTATTTAATATACATTTGGGGACAACATTATGCATACACCAACATTTAACAGTTAAGGCAATAGGTAAACATGCATGATCTAATGCATAAAAGGAATATGCATGGCTTTAGTGCAATGCATGTGTAAATTATTACCTCTTATTAGAATTTTTTTTCGTATGCATGTCTCTATTAAATGCAAACAATTTAAGTTCTTCTTTTTAATTACCGTTGCTCGCGGATACACCAAACAGGTAAAATCCCCGAGGTCAAATTAGGTTCTCAAAGTCGCTTAGGACACAATTTGTATTTTATTACTGAGTTCCAAACTTAACCCTCGATCGATATCAAGAAACAACATCATCCATCAAAACATTAAAAATCAGCATCCAATGTCGAAGACACCAAAGATCACCTATCCGCAAGTGTCACTTTTCTTGGTATACCAAAACAGCAGTTGTGTCTATACACCACCCCAGGCAAAGTGGCAGACTCTTCCTAAAATCGTGGACAGAAGAAAGAACATCAATATCGGGTTCAAGGGTAAATCAAATAATGCACACAGAGTTTTTGTATCCTCGTGGTCTTTCAAAACCGAAACTCCAAGAGTTCCGTACTCTCGACGAGACATCTTAAAAAGTATATTACATTGTTCTTTTATTTTTATTAGATTATTATTATCTCGTTTCTTTAATTTATAATTTAGCATGCAAACAACTCGCATCTACCCCTGCGAGAGCCATCACGGGACTCCCGCCCGTGGAAACACATAGAACAATGCAATGCAATGCAAAATATTAATGTGATTTTTGTGATGCATTTAAAATAAATAAAAAAGCAAACCACAGCTCGAGGCCCACCCGACCCACGATAATTCATTTCGATCATCGATGCACTATATGCAAAAACCATAACATGCCATATAGGAAATAAACCACGTGCTTTTTAAATGCACATTCATATATGCAAATTTAACCTGTGCATGAGTTACCACATTCATGTGCATTTGCTCGGTATTCATGTGTGTATACCTTTATATGACCATTTCACAAACATACTTCCATTCATGAATCATCTTAAGTTGGACAAGAGAGCATTCATGTATTTATGTACATACAAAATACATCTATGTTACTATGATGCTTAAGCATGTCATAACAAACATATAAACAATTTCAATCTTAATATGTAGTGAAATCAAACTACATGTACATAACATATTCTTGAAATTTAACATGCATAGAGATTAAAATTCCAGATTTCACAAGTCAAGTGTTAAAAGTGCATGTTCTTGATACAGGCCTATCAGGCCAAGCCGACCCCATCAGCTGGGGTTCAAACCCCACCTAGCTGAACCCAATCAATTGGTTGTAGCAGGACACACACCCTGCTACACAAGCTCTCCCCTTTTTTTTTTGAATGACAGTGTGCAGCCCCAGCTGAGCCCCTCTAGGCCCCACAGGCACAAGTCAGTAATGAGAAATTTCACTCAAATACAACCCATATTTACTGTTGCAAAACTGCAAAGTTTAGAAAGCATTTGAACCAGGTAACATGTGGCACCTCCCCAGAAAGCATATTGTACAGAAATGAAATTTAGTTAGACGGATTTCTTTCTTGATCGTAGTTAGTCTTGTAGGAGAATGGAAGGGTTGACCATACCCAATAAGCAATCAGACGTCTTCAATGATTTCAGGATCACGACATACTGATTCGGCCATAGTTTTTCAAATCCACAAGATTTTTAGAAAGCTCCCATGCAACAAAATTATAAGTTAGATTAGGACAGACACACAAGAACACGCATACATATGTAAGTTTGTGTGAGCGTGTGAGCATGAGATGGTATGGTGCCGTTTAACTCCACACACACAAGAACATGCATACACATATACATATGTAAGTTTGTCAGTGCGAGAGAGATGATAATGTATCATTTAACTCCACACACACAAAATACAAGTATAAACCTAAATTTGTTTTTCTTATTTTTTTAATAGGGAAAATGCTTAGCTGACCTATTATGTTAGAAACTAGTCACAACACAAATTTGATGTCAGTGGGAAAGTGTGACCTTTTTTTCTCCAGAATCTCCTTTCCCTTGTTACTTCACAAAACAGCCACAAGCTTTGCAGACATGGCAGCACGATAATATTATGATTCCTAAGTTCTACATATAATCCCTACCCACCATGATCACACCACTCTGTGCATGCATACACACATCAGCATAAACCAAATTTATATTAGTTTATTTCCAGTAATAGGATCCAGTATTGAAAACACACCATGGATAAATAGGAATATTATTGATCTGTTGATATATATCGAACAAATAGCAATAATGATTCCAAGTACTATAATAAGATGCTATAAGGATGTTCTTAATCATGTTGGTTATATCAATTCACTGAACCTTGTATTTAAGAAAACAAAAATATTGTAGGATACTAGGATGAGTGCTCTTAACTACTAGCAACAAGAAACCATGGGCTAAAAGCCAAACTGTCTAACACAATGCATATGATGATCTAGTGCCTAAGAAAAATTCCACAACAGCACACCCATATATAACCAGTAACCTGGGAATGACAAAAACATTCAGCAAGTCATCTAGGAGATCACTCATTTTATCCTGACAGGTAACTGATTGAGACTACCATGAATATAGCAACAGTCAACTAAAGCCAGGGAATATAATTACTTAATTAGCATGAAGCTCCAAAAATAAAAATAATGTACAGAAATTTTATGTGAGAAAGGACTGAACGAATCACAAGTATCTATGGAAATCGATATCCCCCAAAAGAAGCCTCTAAATACGCACAACTACTACCAATAGAAATTCTGTTTTAGTATATACAGAATTTTTATTGCATGAAAGAATAAACATAATGAAGACAACCATGAAAGAAGATCCATGCATCCTCCATGTGTTTTTGCAAAAACATAGCTAATGTAACAGGGATTCGGCTAGCAGGGTGCCGCACTTGCGTCGATGCGACTCAACGCGGGTGCGGCACCGGGTGCGGTCAACCCGACCCTGGGTGCGTTGACCGCATCCAGGGTCATTTCGGTCCATTTTTTGGATTTTTTTTTTTAAATTTTTGCGGAACCCCCGAACCCCCTTCTATATATATATATATTTTGCCGCACCCTCACCCAAGGTTTTTGAAAGTGCCACACCCCCGCACCCGCACCTGCACCCATGTGACATAGCTATAAACACTTTTTTCATGGATTTTCATCAAATTATTGCATGAAAATCCAATCTATATCAATTTTTCACTTGATTCAAGAGAGAAAACCCATACCTTAAATAAAAAAAGTGAAGAAAAATATGAGTGAATGTTGAAAAATGTGGGTGGAGGGTTGGAGCAACTCTCCTCCTCATCTCCTTCCTCTTTCTTCCTCTCTTTTCTTTCCTTCTCTCTTTCTTCCTTTATCTTTCTCTTTCCTTCTGTTTTTTTTTTACTTTATATAGACAAGAGGGAGGGTGAGGCCCCCCCTTTTCCAACCCTCTTTAGATGGGCTGGAGAGGGAGAGTTTCCTCGTAAGAGGACTCTCTCTCACCTCCCTTTCCAAGAATTTTCAAAACTCTATTCGTTTTTTTACTTTTTCAAAGTTTTCAAATTTCTTTAAAGTCCCTTCTTAAAACCTCTCAAGCCTTTTTAAGCTTGAGTAAGGACTCTATTAAGAAGTCCTTCTCAACCCAAAAATACAAATTTCGAAATTAATAAAAATCAATCAATTCATTAAATATTAATTATTAATTATTAATTATTAATTATTAATTATTTAAAAGCTTCCAAAATAGACAAATTATCTTAGGACACTTTTTAACCTGATTTAACTCCAAATTAAAGCTTTTAGATCAATTTAAAGCTCGAAAATTGTTGGGCATAGATTTGGATATGGATTCAAATCCAAATTCATCTCAAAAAATCCATATGGATTTTGGATTGGACCAAATCCAGATTAATATGGTTCTTGGATAGAGTCTAGATTCATATTAATTTAGACCAAATCTATTGGATCCAGTCCGATCCAAATTCAGATCCAAACTGACAAACTGCTCTTTTTTTAGAAAAATAAAATTTTCGGGCCAACCGTAACTCGAATTCGATAAAGTAACATACCGTTGCGCTCGACATTTTGAGACGCATCCAACGACATATTACCCTAATATCAAATTCTGAAATTTGCCCCAAAAATAACTCAAATTTCGCTCAAATTTTGCTTGAATTTTAAAGTAAAAAATAAAACTCTTTATCTCGCTTCGATTGGCTCGTTAGGACCTTGTCGATGGGACCTGGGTCAAGCCTAGACTCAAAGACATCAGTCTAAAAACCGAGCCCCAAACAATTTTTCTTATAGACTGTGTGAAAATTTAACTAAGTGTGAAAATACGCGCTATTACAAGTTCCAGTGTTGTGCTTCACACTTGATCCTGCATGCGCGCCGACACTTGTATTCGTTGTCTTACTTTCAAACCGCATCATGCACAGTAAAAAATGAAAATTGTGGTCTACTACAGTACATTATATTCTTTTATCAATAACAGACAACTACCCACTTGCATTTCCTAATGACCTTTTCTATTTCCTTTAGGTTGTCTTCCCTAGCTTTGGTGAGCGTTATCTGTCCACTGTTCTGTTCGAATCTATCAAGAAGGAAGCTGAGAACATGGTCTTTGAGCCCTGAATGTTAAAAACTTGTGGGGTTGGTCACAGATTTTGAGGGCTGTTCTCTGAATACTTGCCGTAATTGTCTTCTCTTCCTGCCTGCTGTCTTTTGTTTTAATAATAATTTGTTTTCCAATTATGTCATTCTAAATGACGGTAGGTATGGACTCATGAAATGGTATTGCCATGAAGTTTGTTGCATTTGTTTCTAATGAGTGAGATGCATCATCAGTTCGGCCTGGTTACATGGTTTTGATTATTTGGTGCTCAGTGCCCCATTATGGATGTGGTTCCCATGGTGAATCAGCTTGTGTAAATCTGCTTTTATTGAAGTATTGTTGAGGTCCCTTCTTCTCAGTGGACTCCCATTTTCTCTGTTCTGATTGCAGGTCCTCTGAAATCTCTTGCAGTTTGAAAGGCATCTGCTGGGTTGGTCTGCAGTAAAGTCTGACACTAAAATCTGGTCCTGCTGGTAGGGCTGCTAACGAACCGAACAGCTTGTGATCGGTTCGTATAGCTGGTGAGCCAAGCCATGAGCAGCTCATTTAGCTTAAATGACTCAAGCCCAAACATAGGGTGTTTGGCTTGGCTCGGGAGAGGGAGAGCTCGTATAGATAAAGAATATATTTTTTTATGTATGATATATATTATAAGTGTAATATATTAAAAGAATAATGCACAAAATATATATAATAAGAGAAAGATGAATGAAATCTATGCATAAAATATGAACTATTGAGTTTAATATATAAAAAGTATATATTTTGAGTGTAATATATATATATATATATATATATATATATATATATATATATATATATATATATATATATATATATATATATATATATATATATATAACATGGAATGTTTTTACACGAGCCAGCTCATGTTCAGCTCAGCTCATTCTGGGAGGAGCTGATCTCAAGTCAGCTAAAAATGAACACTGGCAGAGCGTAAACGAACTAAGTTCAAACCTGCACTGTTTGGTTAGTTCGGCTCATTTATCAGCCCTGCCTGGTAGTACCCAAGGTCTTACTGTAGCTTGTGTGGTTTTAAACGGATGACTAGTACATGATAAATGATCCCTCGTCTTCTTGGTTCACGTGCATTGATTTGAGATTTTGTATCAAGAAATCGAACCTTATTGACCCATCTAAATCTCTGTCGGTACCAGCAAAAACATCTCGAGCATGCACACACGGTGGGATCTGCATGTCTATAGTGTCATCCCTATCTCATACATCACGGATCTCACAGTTGCAAGTTGCTTGGATCAAATCAGACCCTGTAGATGGATTTCAACATGGTCAAGTAGGTTTGGCAGTGGACCGGGGGAAAACGTGTCCCCTCAGTTTGGACCGGGGATGGAGGTTAAAATCAAAACCCGTGCGGGGATGAAATTACACTTTCCCTCATCCCATCCCCATCATCGATCCCCGCTCCATCCCTTATCCTTCTTTACAGATTGCAGTGGACCGAGGGAAAATGTGGCCCCACCCCACCTCGACCCGTTTGGACTGGGATGGAGAACATGAAACGAGGATGGAGGGTAGAGTTTTGAGGTGGGGCGGGGGTGGAGATCTTGTCTCCCGCCCCAGGTCCACTGCCATCCCTAGGTCAAGTTGATAGGAAAATTCATTTTTTAAATCAAAGAAATTTTCAGCCGTTGATTTTTGAATAGCCAGAAAATTACGGAGTCAAATCAGATTTTGGTGATTCAAATGCTAATGTTCACTAAATAGACCATATAGATTGCAGCGTTGAGGTTCCAATTTTTTCTCTTTTTATTTGTGACACGAAGAAACCACCTTCAAATCGGAGACCTAGTTGCACTTGCTTAGCCTGTTGTACTTACCATCAGTATCTTGGTAGCGTAAGACTTTGTGGATGCACTCCTTGCCCCTCAGGAAGTTACCTTGTTTTGGCTTATGCAAGAGAGTGGTGCCCGTGATATTTGAATCTTGTGTGCACGTCTAATGGCCTAGGTCTCTTTCCACTACACCAAACCCCTTGGGTATGACTTTCCATTGGATCAAAATAATCTGCATTAATGAGATCTTAAAAGGGGTATGTCACTGGAGATAAGCTTAGGGACAAGGGACGTAGCACTCCAAAAATTTTGAACTTATAACTTTTTAGGAAAAATTTAAATAGTTTGTAATCAATCATTTTTTTATAGTTCAATGAAAAATGATGTTTGAAATAACAAGTCAACGGACCTTGAGCGCATTACAGGTAAACTTTTCTTTACATAATAGATTTATATTTTTGTATAAGCATTGAAACCACATAAATTCAAAATAAGGTTTTTTTGATAATTAAAGTTTATACAAAAGAGGGATTTCAAAAGAAAACTCTTATATAAAATTACAAAACGTGCTCAGGAACGAAACATCAAAGAAATAGTAGAATCTAGATATCATCACATTATTATATCATCGCACCATCGTCTGTCGTACCGACCAAATCATCACCTACATTTCATAATACCAGTCAGACTTATAAAAATTTGGTAGGTGCATAGATATTAAAATTCAGAACAAAACTAACATATACGTTGTATCTTTTATGATGTGCAGTTCAGAATAAATGAAATGAGCATGATAATTTTGTTTCGATATTAATTGTCTTGAGGGTATGTACATAAAAAATGCAGAAACAACTGAGTCTACTCAAGGGTTTGTTATTCTATGTATTTTGATACCCTGGACAACTAGCTAAGTTCGCTCCTAAGAGGATGACCCATGATCGAGAGGGAATTTCTTATAGACATACATGACAAGGGATACATCCAAACTTCTGCAGAAGTCCATGAGATCTACCACCTAGGATAATTTTTTTAGCCCCATCTCCTAACATCGATCACTGGGAACACCGAGTCTATTGCTACTTGAGGAGCGTAGTTGTTAACAACCTGTCCATCAGAATTTTTGTATCATCTCATCATCTCTTTTGACGGAACCAAAGAGACGAATGAGTATATCAGATTTTATTTTTAACTAACGACCCATTCTACACGCTCTGGTCTTTCAAACCAAATCGAGCATCTTGCCTGTGAAGGCAAATCATCATCAGTTATGTGACTTTCTTTTAATCATCACACAATTTTACCCTACAGGGTTATCATAAACCTCTTATCCAATCATCATAGTACTAACATGTTGTGCATGTCTAATAGTACCACTACGATGAAAGGGATATCAGTTTCGCAAAAAAAAAACCAACATCATTTAATTTTTTTTAAAGTCCTGTGCTTTAGGCCAAGAATATCCAAGTCATTTCGGATACCAAAATAAATGATTGAACGTACATATTGCTTAAGGCTACGTAGTCAAAGCCTTTTCGTTATGCAGGTTTGAGAGAAAGACTCGGTTGCGAATATGCAAACGCCAAATACTTGTTTTGCTTTTCGAGACAATGAATAATACGAGCTTTAAAATATTGTATATGAAAACCTTTTAAAAATGGCGAGGATGTGTAAATCTATGTTTTTAAATGTATGCATAATCTGAAGTAGGCAGGAGTAGGCAGGAGTAGGCGTACCTTATAATATATATATATATATATATATATATATATATATATATATATATATATATATAGTAAAGCGTAAGCCTGTGCACATTGCAGCGTGGTGGCAAAGTAAATGACATAAAGCAAGGTTCGATGTGTCAAACCACACATCTAGCTAAATAAATTACGTAAGTAATGCACGATGTACGAAACCGTACATTGGCTAAATAAATTATGTAAGCAATGTGTAATGTACGAAACCGTATATTGGTTAAATAAATTGCGTAAGCAATGCATGATGTATGAAATCGTACATCGGCTAAATAAATTGCGTAAGCAGTAGCTTGTGCATATAACAACACGACGGTAAAGTAAATGACATAAATTTTAAATGGACAAGAATACATAAAACTGCGTCCTT
This sequence comes from Nuphar pumila, assembly GCF_984573655.1. Taxonomy (NCBI): domain Eukaryota; kingdom Viridiplantae; phylum Streptophyta; class Magnoliopsida; order Nymphaeales; family Nymphaeaceae; genus Nuphar; species Nuphar pumila. The sequence goes on from NC_143256.1 coordinate 126,538,038, forward strand.
TAGTCTAAAAATTATATATATATATATAGTATGCAACTTTTTTCTACTTCAGAGATGATTGGACTCGCTGACGATTTTAAGCGTAGGTTTTTAAGGGCTCGTGCCTTAGTAAGCGTGTCACGTCCGTTGTGCTGGCGTAGAGTGCTAAAAATATTATATTGCACTGTATAAATGATGGCATTAAAATCTTATCGTGACGATGATTGCATCGTAGGGGTCAAACCCGAACCTAGTTTGAGCTGATCAGACCGAGCCAGGCTCGGTACAAGAGGCAGGGTTAAAACTTGACTAATCCAGGCTCGATTTGCTAATTGAGACAATTTGATCTGAAAACGGAGATCGAGCTGAGCTTAGTTCTAGCCGAGCTTAGCTCAGTTGGTTACGCAACCAACGGGGGGGCGTGGGCTTGGTGGTCAGACCGAGCTCGACCTGGTCCCAATCTTGCGACAGTAAGGGGGGTTGACAGGGGGCTACAAGTTCCAGACACGACAGGGCTCTCACCTTCTCTGATGCCCCCGATTAGGGTTGCATTCCCAAACAACCTGACTCATTGACAATGCCTCGTGGTGCGACAGAGGAGTCGACACCCCCTGTCGGCTGTATCCGAAAAGTAACAACAACCTATGGTTGTTGCTGAAAAAGGAGAAGGAAGAGGGTGTTGTAGGGGCTGCCCCTGTCGGGGCTCAGCTCGGCTGAGAGGGGAGTACAAAAGGGTGTGACAGGGGCATCAACACCCACTATCAACTGTCCCAGTGGGGGGAGGGTGTTCGACACCTTCCCTTTTAGGCGAGCCAGAGCCACCCTTGCAGGTGGTTCTCTCCTGCCTATCGCAAAAGTAGAAGAGAAGGCGAGGGAAGATAGAGGGAGAAACAACCATTTGATTGCTATTGTCTTTAGGAAAATAGGGGTGGAAGAAGGGTCTGCTTCTGGTAGGGCGGCTGCACCAGGCAGTGCCACCACCACCGAGAGAGAGAGAGAGAGAGAGAGAGAGAGAGAGAGAGAGAGAGAGAGAGAGAGAGAGAGAGAGAGAGAGAGAGAGAGAGAGAGCAAGGTGACACCCTCCTTCCGACAACTGTGACGAGAGAAAGAGGGAGAGAGGCTCAGTGACCCTACGAGAAGGAGAGAGAGGGAGGGAAGCAATGTACCTGAGGGGTGGCGGGAGGGATCCGATAAGGTGTGCTGGTGCGCCAGCGAGAGGGAGAGCTCAGGGTGAGCAAGGAGGTGTCGGGTTCAGGGTCGAGGTGAGAGGGTTCACATTTTTACAAAAGAAAACCCCGGGGGGGGGGGGGTGTTAAATAGATCGCAAGAGGGGATGTAAAGACCCAGATTCGGGTCGGATCCAACCTAGATCCAAAATGTTTTTTTTAACTCAATCTTCCAAGGGATCCTCTATTCATGCCTATAAATGACTAACACACTATATTTTTTTTGAAAGGCAAGCTGGGGTTAGGCAGAACCTTACCTGTTATACAACTATATCATTGGGTTTTGAACATGCAACATCCCAACACAAGCTCCTACCAGACAAGATCCCCCGTTGGTACTAACTCACTGTTCTTGGCCCTATGAGGGGTTGCATTAACATCAAAATTTCCTCGAGGGATGGGCATTATAAATATTTGGTCCATGATGAACATGTTTCTTAAGATAATATATTAGTGTCACAAATTGGTGAAGATGAATCATGTCCTCCACAACACGTAAAAAAAAACAAAAAGAAAGCACGTGTTCTGCTGATGCAACTCTTTATCTTCTATGCTAAGTTGAGAAAGGGTGTTTCAGGTACAGGGGTAAGCTCATGAAGTTTTATAATCTAAAGTACCGCAGACAGAGCAAACACGTCTAAGTCTCTAATCCTGGGGTGGTTTCTCCTTGTAAATAATGAGTAAGCATGTAGCACCCCTCCACCCACCCAAGAAAAAAAGAGTGAAAATAGCTACTATTGGATGGATTTGCAATAGATCCATATCAAAACTTCCATAAGTTCATGTATCTTCTAGCTTAAGTTCCATGTTTCCTTCTGAGGTTTTGTGCGTTTCCTAAAAGTATTCAAAGAGTGCCTACAGTCCCAACTGTCTGAAAGGTCTCTTTAAGCTCTGTTTGGAAACGAGAGGGTGATGTATGCTCTCCTCTGATGATTCACTGAATCCCATGTCTGTATTCGGGGGTTTGAATGAGCACCACGTATATAAGCACATGAGGCTCGTATTCCCGTGTATGTTGACATCACTTAGCATTGGAGTATGGTGCGGTTGCAAAGACTTAAGTACCCTTTCTTGCTATTCTTGCCATAAAACGACGGTTTGAGAAAATGACAAAAATGTCCTTCATTCAAAAAAGGAAAACAAACGGTTCAAAAAAAAGGACAAACATGTCCTCCATCCAGAAAGTCGAGGATGATATTGACTCTTCAAAGTCTACACAGCAAAATGAACCTTAGCTGATGATCCGATGGTGATCCGGCGAAACGATGGTGAGCGGACGATCCGATGGTGATCCGGCAAAACGAACCTGAGCTATCAAAAATGTTTGTTTGAACTTTTCATAGTCATTTTATTCTTCTTCCTTCTTCGTAAAACATTGTAAAACCCTCTCTCTCTCTAGAAAAGAAATCAAAGGAGGCAAAGAGCCGGCAATCCCATGGTGATCATCATCCTCTTTCTACTAGTAGTGGCCGGAATGCTTCTCTCATCCAGTGGGCAACCGACTATGGCGGCTCCTCCTCCACCTTTGAGTGACACCTACAACAGAATCTTTCTCCAATACACCTACAACGGAGTACAACCTTCGGCTTTCCCATCATGACGAAAATCGCAAAGCGAAAAAAAAAACAAAAAAAAATCATGGGAAAGGTTGTTACGAAAACCTCGAGCAAGAAACAACCGAAGAAAACATGAGCACCACGATTAAATAAAACACTTTATTGCTCTTTTTCGATATTTACAAGAGGAAAAGAAAAGAAATAAATTATACAAGGCCCCAAAAAAATTTGAGAGTATCGATTTATAATAGAAATCAGATCAACGAGTAGCGATTTATAGTAGAAATCAGATTAGAGAGTAGCGATTTACAGTAGAAATCAGATCAGAGAGTAGCAATTTATAGTAGAAATCAGATCATAGAGTAGCGATTTATAATAGAAATCATATCAGAGAGTAGCAATTTACAGTAGAAATCAGACTATAGAGTAACAATTTATAATAGAAATCAGATCAGAAAGAAGCGATTTATAGTAGAAATCAAATCAGAGAGCAACGATTTACAGTAGAAATCAGACCAGAGAGTAGCGATTTACAGTAAAAATCAGATTAGAGAGTAGCGATTTACAGTAAAAATCAGACTAGAGAGTATCGATTTACAGTAGAAATTAGACTAGAGAGTAACGATTTATAGTAGAAATCAAATCAGAGAGTAGCGATTTACAGTGAAAATCAAATCAGAGAGTAGCGATTTACGGTAGAAATCAGAGAAGAGAGTAGCGATTTACAGTAGAAATCAGATCAGAGAGTAGCGATTTACAGTGAAAATCAAATCAGAAAATAGCGATTTACTGTAAAAATCAGATCAGAGAGTAGCGATTTATAAAAGAGATTATATAAAGGCCCCTAAAAAATTTGGTCCGGAGGGCACTGCCCCCCGAGTCCCTCGCCAGAGGCAGCCTCCCCTGGACCCCCGCCCGCTGATCGCGCAACGGGACCTGCGTCGGGGGGAGCCCCCGGACCTCCCTCCTGTAAGGGCAAAAACTCTGAATCAAGCTTCATAATTCATCAAGTTGAATGATGCTACCCACGCTGGGAAGAACCCCCAAACCCCACTCCTGTAAGGGCAAAAACTATGCTACCCACGCTCGGAGGAGCCCTCAAACCCCCCTCCTGTAAAGGCAAAAACTATTAATCAGGTTTCACAACTCATCAAGTTGAATGATGCTACCCACGCTGGGAAGAGCCCCCAAACCCTTCTTCTGTAAGGGCAAAATCTATGCTACCCACGCTGGGAGGATCCCCCAAACTCCCCTCCTGTAAGGGCAAAAACTATGAATCAGGCTCCACAGCTCATCAAGTTGAATGATGCTACTCACGCTGGAAGGAGCCCCCAAACCCCCTTACTATAAGGGCAAAAACTCTGAATCAGACTCCACAACTCATCAAGTTGAATGATGCTACCCACGCTGGGAAGAGCCCTCAAACCCCCCTCTTGTAAGGGCAAAAACTATGCTACCCATGCTGGGAGGAGCCCCCAAACCCCCCCTCTTGTAAGGGCAAAAACTATGAATCAGACTCCACAACTCATCAAGTTGAATGATGCTACCCACGCTGGGAGGAACCCCTAAACCTCTCACCTGTAAGAGCAAAAATTCTGAATCAGGCTCCACAATTCATCAAGTTGAATGATGCTACCCACGCTGGGAAGAGTCCCCAAAGCCCTTTCCTGTAAGAGCAAAAATTATGCTACCCACGCTTGGAAGAGCCCCCAAACCCCCCTTCTATAAGGGCAAAAACTCTGAATTAGGCTCCACAACTCATCAAGTTGAACGATGCTACAGTCAGTGTGCAGGTCAGTCAGTGTTTGATGGAGCAATGTAGGATTGTCTGCTGGATGTACACAAAAGCAGAAAGAGAAGGGAGAGAGTGTGTGAGGGGTGATGTTCATGGCCTTCTCCAGGGGGATTCCTTTCTCGGATAATCCTGCAGTGCAGGGACTGGATCTTAAATAACCATCTTCGGGGTACTTAAGTCTTTACAACCACTCATTTTCTAGAATCGTCATTTTTTTTGGCACCAGTGAAGGAAAGGGTACTTAAGTCTTTGCAATCGCATCAAACTCCAACACTAAGTGATGCTGACAAACATGGGGATACGAGACACACATGATTAAATACGTGGTGCTTTTTGGGACCCCCCGAACATGAGATGCCTTGTTGGGGGGGGAGGGGCATATAACCGGCTTCGTTTGGAAACTGGCAGTGGGAGAGAGTTTATGCATTTGGAAATGTGCCAACTTTCAAATCCTATATTTGGCAACTAAGCAGCATTTTGTATTCGAGGTGGATCCAATATACGGAAACATAAAATAGAAAGCAAAGTATTAACCTCAGCGCTGGTTTGTTAAAAATGTCAATTCGGAAGTTTATATGAATGGTCCCGCAGCGCTAGTTTTTTAAAAATGCCAATTTGGGAGTTTATATGAACAGTCCCACCATGATGGCCATTATGTGGAACTGAAATCCATATTCAAATTTCCATTAATTCAGGTATCATCTAGCTTAAGTTCCATGTTTCCTTCTCCTGAGGTTTTTTGCGTTTCCCTAGTCCCAACTGCCTGAAAGGTCTCTTTAGGTTCTGTTTGGAAAGTGACAGTGGAAGAGAGTTTATGCATTTGGAAACGTGCCAACTCCCCAATCTTAGATTTGGAAGCTACCAAGAAAAGAAGGTGTCAGTTACTAAATCTGGTCAAATACAAAGGGGAGAGGATCCAAACTTCCCTTTACTAAATGCATAAACTCCCACCATGGCCGCAAGTTTCCAAACATCCAACTCCATGGTAGTTTCACCATGCTTTTTTTTTTATAGGTAAGCTGGAGTTAGGTAGACCCTTACCGGTAGAGGTGTCAACGGGCCTGGTTTACCCGAACTCGACCTGAACCAAACCCTATAGGGTCTGTGTATGGTGATAAATAATAAGACCCGAGTCCGGACCTGAAGGTCTGATTAATACATGGACCCGGGTAAAGATTGTGAAATTTTATACCAGACCCGGACCGACCGAAGTTCTGATTAAGACTCGCAAATTTTCAATGTAAAAATGATAAAAAATATGGTTTTACCGGGTCTGGTTCATGTAGTTCTTATCGGGTCCGGGTATGGTTTTCTTATAGTGAACCCAATTAGACCCGAGTATGGACCTGATACCATACCAAAACCAGGTCCAAGTCTAGTACCACCTGAGTCTGAACCAAACCCGACCCGTTGACACCCATACCTAACAGTTATACAACTATACCATTGGGTTTTGAACCTGCAATGTCCCAACACAAGGTGACGGGTACTAGCTGCTCCTACCAGACAAGAGGAGCCCCTGTTGGTAGTCAAATCTCTAAATTAAGGGAGATCCTTGGATTTCAAATTGGCAGATCTGAGAACCGACTCCTCTACGACCCACCCCAAGCCCTCAAATTTATCAGAATTATTGTTTGGTGCAGTTCAGTTGCCTGGTAAGAGCAGCTAGTGCACGTCACCTTGTGTTGGGACGTTGCATGTTCAAAACCCGATGGTATGATTGGTGGGGTCTGCCTAACCTCTTCTTGCCTATAACCAAGAAAAAAACAGTTCAGTTAATGAGAGAGAGAGAGAGAGAGAGAGAGAGAGAGAGAGAGAGAGAGAGATTTTCCTAAAAAAAGGAACATGAGAGAGCAGTAGTTATGGATGCAAATGGGTCCGGTGGGGTTAGATGTAGGTAAGCAAACATGTAGTTGGGCCTCGGATAAGAATTCAGTTTGGACTTTTGTAATTGTCGTAAAAAAAAACAAATCAAATTGTGTTCACATTATATGCAGCGTCACCATATGGTGGATATGCAGCAACCTGCCTGACAGTTATCCATCTTGGCATTTTTCAAAATCGGCGTGGTTTCATCTCGAAAAATGTTGAGATTGATGGTCATCAATAGTTGAGCTGCATGCTAAGCGCCGCTGCATGAAACATGACCTAAATCAAATTTGCCTATTTTCTTGCCAAATCAGTCAGTTAATCTGGTTTTGAAGCCACCATTCCAAGACATGGTAAAAGAATCCTCTGGTTAATTGAAATCCTGGTGTATATTGTTATAGGTTGTTTTCCCCAATTATCAAAAAATAAATATTTTGGATGTGAATCCATAGAGATACAACAAACATACAATTATGTCCAGTTTGATTCAAGTTGACATACATTTGATAAGACCACTTTTTTTTATATAAACCGTCCATAGTATCAAAGATCTAGTTGCACTCTGGCAGCTTAAAACTCCGTGGGCTTACCCCTTGCTCTCAGAAAGTCGCCATACTTTGACTTGTCAAAAAGGTGACACCCATAAGATTTGAATCTAAACCGCTGCCTAGTGGCCTAGGCCTCACCCAACTACCCCCAAACCCCTTTGGGGTATTGATAAGGCCACTTCAAGGTCTAAAACTTAATTTGATGATCATGTTGCTTCATTGGCATAGTGTGTCCAATGTCCCCAAAATTCCATCTGGTTGGAGTTGGGGAACCCCTTTCATATCTAACTAGAAAAGTTGTTGAAAATTGCTGGAAGGATCTTCAAGCTTGATCTAATAAGCCAAACCGAACCACACCCTCCATCAAAAAAAGAAAAAGAAAACATTTGAAACTGATAATGGTTAAAATGAAATTAGGATATTGCATTAGACAGGAAGCAAAAAATCTCCTTCAGAACTATTATTTAAATATTCTAAAGGAGTAAGCCCATGGATGTTACTTCCTATCGTGTCAAATCTTTGTCGGGTAAGACACAAGGAGTTTGGCATAGTGGGATGGGGGCCTAGGCTGTTTGACGGGCAGTCTAGGTTTAAATCCTTGGGCGTCACTTCCTGCGTAAGCTGAAGCTTAGCTACTCCTGAGGTCGAGGGTTAAGCCTTCATAGTTTTATGTTCATAGGACACCGATCATAAGTACTGCAGGGTCTTTGCATTTGGGGAAGTTTTTTTGAGTAAACAGAAAATAAAATCCACCAAATGTTTAGGAAAATCTACCAAATGTTGGAATAAAGCAAAGATACATGCATCAACAATATAAAATATTAACTTAACAATAAAGTAAAATGTTGAAAATCTTTAACATAAGGTAAAAGCAAAAGATGAGAGATTACACATCTCGTACAACCTCCAAGACACTCTATTTATAACTAAAAAGGTACACGTATAACTGTCACTTCCTCATTAATAGCACTACTCATGACCCATTATTAACCCATGAATTACATAACTTACTCCTTAAGTTTTGGAATCACAACACAATCATGGATTCCAAACCGTCTCTAACGCATACTCACTAACCCATAACTTATGGTTACCCATTCACGTAACCTCCTTTTGCATCATATTCTATCAGTCCCCCTTGATGCAAAACTCGATACACCTAAAGTGGATCTGAATCTCACAAACTTAGAATTGCTAAGTGCTTTTGTAAATTCATCTGCAATTTGGTCATTTGTAGAGCAATATTTCATTGCTACAACTCTATCGGCAATAGCTTGTCTGATAAAGATGGCGCAACTCAATATGCTTAGTTCATCCATGGAACACAAGATTCTTTGTCATGGCAATGGTTGTTTGATTGTCGCAATAGAGTTCTGTTGCATTCGCCTGTTCTTGATGCAAGTCCGTCAAAATTCTTCTTATCCAAATAGCTTAACATACAGCTGCATTCTCAGCAACATACTCTGCTTCTGAGGATGAAAGTGCCACCGTTGCTTGCTTCTTTGACATCCATGACACGACTCCTGATCCAAGATTAAAGATGAATCCACTTATGCTTTTCCTGTCATCTACAAAACCAACCCAATCACTGTCAGTAAAGCCAATTAATTTAAACTCAGGAATTGATTGGTACCAAATCCCATAATTAGTGGTTGCTCGAATATAACGAAGGATCCGTTTTGCTGCTCCAAGATGATGTATTGTTGGACACTGCATAAACCTTGAAATTAGGCCAACAGGAAACACGATATCTGGACGAGTCTGTGTAAGATACATTAGCCTTCCAACTAAACTTCTAAACAATCGTTCATCAGCTTTCATAGTACCATCATATACTGATAATTTCTCATTAGTATTCATGGGAGTGAAACACGGTTTGCACAACACCATTTTAAATTTCTCAAGTAAGTCTAAAGCATATTTTTCTTGAGAAATAAAAATATCATCAACACTTTGTTGAACTTGAAGTCCAAGAAAATAGTGTAACAACCCTAGATCTGACATTTCAAATTCATGCATCATGTCCTCTTTAAATTCTTTAAAAAGTGTACATGACGAGCCTGCATAAATTATGTCATTTACGTAAATACAGACAATAAGAAAGTCAGTACCTGATCCTTTTACATACAAAGTGTGTCCACTCTCATTTCTGTGAAATCCTCTTTGCATTAGGTATGAGTCCAATCTCTCATACCAGGCTCGTGGTGCCTGTTTAAGGCCATAAAGCGTTTTTTTCAACCTGTACACCTTCTCTTCCTTCCCTTTAACAACAAATCCCTGAGGTTGGCAAACATAGACCTCTTCTTCTAAGAACCCATTCAAAAATACAGATTTTACATCAAATTGAAAATCTAACAATTTCATATGAGCTGTTAATGCCAAAATAATTCTAACAGTTTCAAAACGTGCAACAAGAGAAAAGTTTCTGAAAAATCTACTCCAAATTCTTGAGCATACTCCTTAACGACTAACCTTGTTTTATATTTTTGCACACTCCTATCTGCATTATATTTAACTTTGTAAACCCATTTCACAGCAATAGCATTTTGACCTGTGGGTAAATCTACAAGTTCTCATGTATCATTTTTCTGAATGGCTGTCATTTCTTCTTCCATGAATCTTACCCATTCTTGTTTCTCACTAGCATCCTCGTAGCACATAGGTTCTTCAACCAACAAGGCAAAAGTACACGATTCATAAATTTCTTTTATGAATCTTACCTTTTTAGGTGGCGAGTTTGTGTCTTCAGTATCACCATTGTTTTGAGACATACTTGTTGAAGCTTCCAACGTCTTATCAGATGCAAGAGGAACGACCTCCATTTTGACTTATCTACATCTTGATTCCAAGTCCAAAAGCTTAATTCATCAAAAATAACATCATGACGAATGATTAAACTCTTAGATGTTGGATTATATAATCGATACCCCTTTGTTGTGTCACTATAACCAACAAAAATGCATTTTTCATTTTTTTTATCCATCTTGCTACAATCACTATAATCGATCAAGAAATAAGCAACACAACAAAAAATTCTCAAATTACTTACACTTGGCTTTTGTTGCCACCACGCCTCATATGGAGTCATGTTACACACAACTTTTGTTGGAGATATATTGAGTAAGTATATTGTTGTGTTCACGGCTTCAACCCAAAATTCATTCGAGAGTCATTTTTTAGTCAACATGCTCCTTGCCATTTTCACGACTGTACGGTTTTTCTGCTCAGCTATACCGTTTTGCTCTGGTGTTTTTCTTACTGTTAGTTGCCTGCGAATTTCATTCTTTTTGCAAAACTCTTCAAAATCATTAGACAGAAATTCTCCCCCTCGATTTGTACGTAGACACTTTATGACATGCTCACTATCCTTTTCTGCAAAAACCTTGAACTCTTGAAAATTTTTAAATGCTTCTGATTTTTTAGAGAAAAAACACCCAACTCATGCGAGTAAAGTCATCAATAAGCAATAAAAAATATCTACTATTGTTTAAGGATGGAGTGTTCATGGGACCACAAAGATTTGCATGAACTAACTCAAGAGGCTTTCTGGCTCTCCACGCCTTTTCAATGAAAAATGATAAACAAAGTTGCTTCCCATATACACATCCTTCACAAATTCCATCACTACACGTTATACTAGGCAACCCCAAAACCATGTTTTTGGTTCTTAGTATTTTTAACCCATTATAATGTAAAAGGCTATACCATAAATGCCAAAGATATGACAACACATCCTCTTTGCCAATTAAAGCAACATCATTCACGTATGTAAATTCAAGAGAGAACATTCTATTAGGTGTCATCTTGACTCTTATAAGAGGTTCACTGTCCATTTTTCTTTTTCTAATTTCACATATTCCATCATAAAAGTCAAGTGCATACCTATTCACAATTAATTGTCCAACACTCAATACACTGCATGATAAATGAGGTATATAATAAACATCATGAATTATTCTTTTATTACCTGATTTAACTTCAACTTCAATAGTTTCCTTGCCTTCACTTTGCACCTCTTTGTTGTTTCCAAGCCGAACATTCATTTTCATGGACTCATCAATATTGTGAAAAAGTATTTTTTTACCTGTCATGCGGTTACTACAGCCACTATCTAGAAACCACATATTATTAACCTTGGTTTCAAATTGTGCAAGGAAAAGATTACCTTGTTCTTGTTCTTCAGCGACATTGACCTTTTTTTTTTATTTCTCCCAACACCTTGCTTCTACGTGCCCATACTTCTTGCAATAATAACACCGTTTGTCTTTATAAGTCGACTTTTGATTGCTTCTATTGTGCCGACTCATTTCAAATCTCCCATGACCACAACCACGACCACGATATCCTCCTCTACCTCTTCCTGGATATTTATTCTCTAAGGTACCTTCGCCTCTCGTTTGCTTGGAAATTTCTACCTTGTTCTGAAATGCATGTTCAATGCTTTTTTCGGTTGACCTGTTCAATCTAGCTTCATGTGCCAAATGCGACCACATTAATTCGTTAATCGAATAATTACTCATGTCCTTAGATTCCTCTATAGTTGTGACGACATGATCAAACTTTGGTGGCATGCTTCATAGGATTTTTTCTACTACCTTTTTATCATCAATTATTTTTCTGAATGTTCTCATTTGATTTACAGTAGTAGACATTCTAGAAAAGAAATCTTACATGTGCTCATTTTTTTTCATTAGCAGGGTCTCAAAATCTCTACGAAGTGTTTGGAGTTTTACAGTAGTTACCTTACTATCTCCATGATAGGCTTCTTTCAAAATAATTCATGCTTCATTCGACTTGGTGGCTGCCACAATTCGAGGAAAAATACTTTCAGTCACGGCTTGCTGCAAAACAAGAAGGGCTTTGACATCCCTCTTACGCAACTACTTTACTTCACTTGTTGCGTTTTCTGTTGCTTTGAGCTTGGTGTCTCTATAAAACTATTTTTAACTAGATTCCAAAGATCTTGAGAAATGAAAAACGTCTTCATCTTAATACTCTAAAATTCATAATTTTTTCTATTAAAAATGAGTACCAAGGTATGTGAGAGATTTATAGAGTCCAGATTTGTACCGTTAGACATCATGAATTACACCACGTCATTACCAACCAATTTGAAGATCCGGTTTCGGCAACGATCTTTGCAATGCTCAAACACGTTCAGCTCAATCGAACCTGATGCTCTAATACCAAACTTGTTGAAATAAAGTAAAAATACATACAACAATAATATAAAATATTAACTTAACAATAGAGTAAAATGTTGAAAATCTTTAACATAAGGTAAAAGCAAAAGCTGAGAAATTACACATCTCGTACAACCTCAAAGATTCTCTATTTATAGCTAAAGGTATACATATAACTGCCACTTCCTGATTAATGACCATTACTCGTGACCCATTATTAACCCATGAATTAACTAACGTGCTTCTTAAATTTAGCAACCACAACAGAATCGTGGATTTCTCTAAGAGATGCCACTGACCCATTAACTTATGGATACCGTAACCCTCTTTTTCCAGATTTTAGTGAAAAAAGTGTCATCATCCTGCCAGACATATTAGCAAACTCTGATGGAGTTACCGTGAGTTGCTTTGAGTGGGTTCAGGTAAATCCTGAGAGCAACATTTTCTGCTCCAATTCTAATCTAAGAAAGGTAGATAAAGTGAGACAGGCACAATGGCTGCAGTTCTGCATGAACTGCAATGCTCTCTCTCTCTCTCTCACCAAAAAGGAGACGTGCATTGACAGCTCTCCCTCTCTCCGCTATAATTAAATACTGCACCAAGAGTTCATGACGCCCCGCACGCTGTTGGGTCGTTGACGAGAGTGGAGGGAGGGATGGCGACGGGGCCGCAGCACGACGGAGGAGGAAAGGACGGGAGTGCGAGGGATGCGCTGCTGCAGCACAAGGAGACGCACTTCACGGCGGGGGAGATGGTGAGAGACGCCATCATCGGCGTCTCCGACGGCCTCACCGTCCCCTTCGCCCTCTCCGCCAGCCTCTCCGGCACCAACTCTTCCTCCTCCGTCGTCCTCACCGCCGGCATAGCCGAGGTCGTCGCCGGAGCCATTTCCATGGGCCTCGGAGGGTTTCTGGCAGCTAAAAGCGAAGCAGATCATTACATGCGCGAACTGAAAAGAGAGCAAGATGAGGTCGTAAATCTCCCTAACACAGAGGCTTTAGAGGTTGCAGAGATATTTGCTCAGTATGGGCTGGAACCACATGAGTATGGCTCTGTGGTAGCAGCTCTTAGAAAGAGACCTCAAGCTTGGGTTGATTTCATGATGAAGTTTGAACTGGGTCTTTAGAAGCCAGAGCCAAGGAGGGCAATAGAGAGTGCATTGACAATTGCCATAGCTTATGCAATAGGTGGCCTGGTTCCCCTCAGCCCTTATATGTTTATCCATGTAGCCGCAAGGGCCATGATAGTTTCAGTGATTGTTATTTGTTACCCTTATTGCTTTGCTCCTGTTTGGTTATGTGAAAGGCCGATTCACAGGGGACCAGCCCATCAAGAGTGCCCTGCAAACTACACTAATTGGTGCCATTGCCTCAGCTGCTGCGTATGGAATGGCGAAGGTTGTGGCATGACATTTCAATAAGCTGGTGCATTGCATCTGGCTGATGTGTACGCAATTTTGCGCCTCTGCTGCCCTGGTCTCCACTGCCTTCAGCCGCCCTCTCTTCCTCCTGACCCTGGCTGAATTTGTAGGATTTTCGTTTTTTTTTTTTACTTCTGTCCTGTTTTTCTGTTTGTTGACCCTTTGTCTTAGTAATGTTGATGTTTCGTTCAGCTCTCTCTCTGTGTTTGCACGTGTGTGAAAAGGATAACAAAAACTATCTCAGATTTTGGTGATTCTGCACCTGATATCCACCTCAAACAGGTATATAGGGGCCTCCATTAGGTGGTCTCATAATTGTCCCATGTACTTTTAATTTGTTTTTGTGTGCTTGTGTTGTGTCTTCCTAATCTTTTTGAGTTGTGGCCTCTCTTTTGATTTGCTCCTTGTACACTTGCTTTCAGAACATTCAAGGTTTCATGTGTGATGAGCAGAAGGTGAACTGTGAACTGAAGAATTACATGACAAAAGGATTCAATCACATAAAAGGAGATGTGTAAGACCCATAATTGTGATCTCCGGATGTGAGCCTTCACCCTTGGAGTTAACCGTGTTGCTCGGGCGACTGTTCTCAGAGGCTGGCAGGCCTGAAAAACTGTTTTTCATTTCAATTTTCTCTTTTTTTTTCCTTATTTCTGCTTTCTCCACATGAGCAAGCTGAACTTAAAAACTCTTTGCCTACAAGAGCACGGGAAATAAATGTGGTCTTATTCTGTGAGTTCTGTTTCCCACTGGTTTTTTGTTGTCAATGAACCAAGATTTGGCTCTCTCTCTAACGCACGTGCATGCATACACATAGATCTTGCCCTAGACCAAGTTGAGAATGGAGTCATGGCAACTGGGGTTGTCTATGAATGACCAAACGGAGGACCAAACGCCAATCTTTCTTAGGAATCATCTACTTGTCCAAGCTTAGTCCCTCCAAACAAATGGCAACAAAAGTCAGCCGCTCGGTGAGCATTTTAGCAAACAAGGGAATCTTCACAAAAGATTTTAACTTGGGAGAACCTGGGGACTCAAGACACTGGAAAATTTTCACTACACCCAAATTTCAGTATCTCGAGTCTTAGAAGAACCTGGAGTCCATCTTGGCATGAAGCCACGTTTTAACCTAAACCATGAGGGAAACTTGTCTCGTATGGAGCAATTGTCAAGCGCTGGAAACATTAGCTCAATTTTAACAGCATAAACTTATTGCCAAGAAGCAAAAGGTTAGGGATCAATAAGCATCCCCAGCACTCCCAAGGGCACGGACTGCAATGAGTATGGCCTTTTTTTTTACCCTAATGGTTGCCCTTTCAAACACTTTTTCGGGACACAATTGGCTTACTTTCCTAGGCGACTGTGTATGATGAGATTCCAAACATGCCATTAGAAGTGAAAATTAAATCTGGTGGAGAGGAATAATAGCTAAACCATTAGAGCTCCATTATCTTAACTGAGGTCTCAGGTTAAAATCCTGTTTGGCGAATGGCCAGGATGGTTTTGGCTGTAAGATTCACTGAACAGAGCTCTGCAGAATATTGATTCAACAAGAGAGACCATGCGTTGCTAGAACAACAAAAGGGCCTCTCTGAGGCCTGGACCATTGCACACTGCAAGAGAACATGCGCAAGGCATATCAAATGAACTACTGTGAATGTAATAAGTTCCCGTTTCACGTTTAGACGTAAAAACGTTGCTAACAGAGACAGGAAAGTTGAGCCTGGAAAAAATACAACGAACTTTTTATGATCTCCCGCGGCCCCTTCCACCACCTCCTCGTCCACCACCTCTAAAAGGGCCACCTCTACCTCCTCTAGGAGCACCCCTTCCACGGAATCCACCACCACGTCCCCCACCACGAAGACCACCTCTTCCTCCACGGCCACCACCTCTGCCAGATGCTTGTGGCTGCCCCCTGTGACAGCGTGAAGGACAAAAGGAGATATCAAATAGAGGAATACAAATAACAGGAACTATCACAATGCTCAGAAACTGCCCAAATTCAGGGCTTGGAGATATCTCAAGCTAAGCAGAAAGTCTACAAGCTAATACGATTTCAAAATTCCAAACCATGCAATTTGAGCCCAAAGTTTTGTTAGAGTTATGACATTTTCAATCAGTAAAAAATGGGTGCTCAACTGCTGTAACTACAGGGTCAGGCTTTCATTAACTTGGGTCAGTTGGTGAAAACCAAATTGTTTTAACCAGCCTTCTTCAAAACATAAACATTGAATGGCAACAAGTCAACATCACCACATAACTAAAGTAATAAAGGATTGCATACCAGCTACAAACAGAACAGAGATATCCAAGTACTATTGCGACAGATCCCAAACCTGAGACATCTAGCATTCTACGGTTATGCAGAAGATTCTACACGCATTTCCATTATATATGATATATTTATATTGTGCTAGAAGTCTAGGCACAAAAACCGTCATTCACATGATACCTTCAAGATCTTCAGATACAGTATGAACTTTATATAGAAGGTATTACATTGGTGCACAATAATCTCCATATGCAAATAATCTACTTCATAACCAGGTTTGCAGAACGAGAGTGGACAAATACCAGAGACCTAAGTATGCCGCCCTAGGACAGCTTGAACCATAAAGACCAAAGCACGTTGGGGTATGTTGTGTCATGCATCATACATAAAACTTTCATTATTCTGTGAGCTAGACCCTAAAGTAGGTGGACCAAACAGAGTAATGCTTTAGCTTTATACAAATAGAACATAAAAGATGATAATACAGCCTCCACCCAACTGGAAGATGAGGCAGCCAAATGTTGTCTCATTTGGACTGGATATTGTACCATCAATAAGGATTCCAGACATGCATTCATGAAGTTTCAACAGCACATGTTTGTAAATATGAAACACTATCTCAGACCATGAATCCAAGTAACACATCCTTTATGAGTTACACCGGTTCTTATGTAAGGAGGTTCAAGTAAAAACTTGGGCACTAAGCCACTCGCAGTGCTCAATTTTTAGAACATAATACTTGGCACTTACAACCAATAAGAATGGTTAATGGAGTTATTGACTTACATGATAAAAGCATGGGTTCCAATTTACCACTACTATAATAAGAAAAGTTATCTTTGACTGCAATGGAGAGAGCAATTTGACAAAAATAATGATGCAAAATATAGTACATGCTGCTGCTTTAGAACATACTAAGTATAGTGGTTTCTACAATGAAACGGATCAGGCCACCTTCGTCGAGCAAACACATCCAATAATTCTGGAGGACAACACAAAAGGAAACGTGGATAACGAAGGCAGCATAACCATGGAAGACCATTTGAGGCCCGACAGAGAGAGGGTTAAGTACAGTGGTTTCTTTGATAAAAGGGATCAGGTTTCCTTCGTCGAGCAAGCACATTGATTAATTCTGGAGGACAACTCAAAAATAATTATGGATGATGAAGACAACATAACCATGAAACCTTTTGTATCGGCCCGACGGTGAAATTGTTGAAAGAATGATGTTCGTGGATGTCAACCAGTGCAGAGATTTTCTCAGGAGCTAAATGATCAAAGGAAATTATAGGGTGGAGATGGCACACAGCAGCCCGCAACGGGGTGGCCATGCTTTCTGTACGACAAGTGAAATGCAGAAAGGGGTTTGACTAGAGTTATGATGAAAAATATATTATAGGATGCCTTTTTGGAACATGTTGATTCCCAAGTATTGAACTAGAGATTAAGGAGAGGAAAGAAGGACATAGGCAGAAATTACATAAATTCCAACCTCAAAGACATGATTGTTTCAGATGGAATGTCAGAATTCTTATAGGTTTGGAGGACTAATTTAAGTACAACCTTCAATTTAATAATTGATTGCTACTGCAGAGACAATAAATACAGAACTGAAATTCAAATTCACAATTAAAGGTAAAGTAAGCTAAGTAGATTAAAAGTTTAAGATAATGAATGGAAAAAAGGTAGCGTTTTAAGGAAAGAACGCCCATCTCCCTTCAACCAACTGCTTCCAGTTTCATACAAGTGTGTGCTGTCATAAGCCCTTCTGTTCAAACCCAACTAGCTAACATAAAAGCATCAAATCCCTAGAGAGAAAAATGGGGCAACAATGCAATTCAATTCCAATTCATATACAGCATGTTCTGTCCCATAATGCACTCAAACACATACATTCTTGGTTCCCAAACA
Organism: Nuphar pumila; assembly: GCF_984573655.1. Lineage (NCBI taxonomy): Eukaryota > Viridiplantae > Streptophyta > Magnoliopsida > Nymphaeales > Nymphaeaceae > Nuphar > Nuphar pumila. The sequence continues at coordinate 126,555,800 of NC_143256.1, forward strand.
GAGGCACGAATGAAAAGAACATACTTTGGCTGGGGAAGAAATCTCTGCAAAGGCAATAACTTTGCTGGATCGATGTAGAACTTATCTCCCTCAGAATACGAAGTAGCAATAATTCCCTCCATCGTCTTAACCGAAAAGTACTACATTTCCAAAAGAAATCCACAAAAACATCCGTTAGGATAAACCAAACAAAAATTCACAAAAGAAAAAAGAGAATGAAAGAACACCCACAGCTTCGTTGATGGGACCGAAAATCTCGTCTACTTTTCCAATTTGGGTCTTGTTCTGAAGATAAATCGGGGCGTTAAAATACGGAATTTTCTCGTTCGTGAGCTTCGTGACTGCGTCTCCCTCGCACGCATGGAGGAAGGAGGAAACCTCTAATTCATTTAAAAAGAACAAACATCATAATACAAATAACAAAAAAAACCTAACAACAACTCTACCAAAACAACATCACAAAGATATCCAACGCACTATATGGATCACAGCGGGGGAAAAGAACGCCATAAAAGAAGCATAAACGATCTAAAACTGGGGCATCTTAAGATCAACGGAAGTAGAGAAAGGGAGAAAGAAGACCTACCCACGACTTCTTCAGGAGGGCCCTCATCGCGGAATCCTCCACCGCCTCCTCTGCCACCGAAACGGCCACCGCCTCTGCCACCACCTCTGCCGCCTCTGAAACCGCCGCCACCTCGGCCCCCTCTGAAGCCACCTCCGCCTCTAATAGGAGGTCTCATAATACTAGTTCGTAGAGGAGAAAGCCCCCACAAATCGCAGAGAAGCAGAAGAGAAGGCTCAGAGCTCGCTCGCTCGCTCTCGAAAGGGGGAGAGGGAGGTTTAGGGTTTAAATGGTCACTCGCAATTGAATTCCAAATGACTAAAATATCCAAACGTTCAGTACAAAATGACGATTATACCGAGAAAAATATGAGGGGTGATAATGTACTCCAAGCCGTCCATCACAGAGATGGGTGGTCATTAGCATCGTGCTTGAGTCTGTCATCAACCATAATATCGTCTTCATGTCAAAATAATGGCTGCTGTCATCCCACAACTAGTTGGATGGGCCGGGCGCACCCGGGTCCAGCAGAAGCTGTAACGCTAAAAAAATTTAGACCTTAATTATACTCAATTTTTTTTATAAGAAAAACACAGTGGAAACAATATTTTGTTTTTTGGGTAAAAATTTTAGGCCAGCTACAGAAATTCAATTCAAAATCATTCATCCATAATTCATTTATTAAATAAATATATTGTTTACAAAACAATTCTAAATAAAATTAAATAATCAGATAATATCCCAAAAACATAAAAACAATAGTTTTTGGCGCCGCTCTCAACATACCACAATCACTCAAGTATAATAAACAAGGGTCGAACTTCAATGAGTCTAGTATTCACACTAACAATGCATGTTACAAGTGCACCAATAATTCCTAATCATATCTTTTCAAAGATATGAAAAGTAATCCAATAACATGATACCATTCAACAACAACAACTACGCCTTCATCCCAAAACAATTGAGGTCGGCGATATGAACCAACAAAAAAAATCATTCTGGGTCTTCCACATGAATCCTTCTCCTCCAATCATTTATATCCAATGCCATGTCCTAGGTAAGGTTCAAAGCATTCATATCCTTTCCTATCATCTCCATCCAAGTCTTCCTAGGCCTACCCCGACCTCTTTTAACTAATATATTTTTTTATTTCTCCATCCTTCTAACTGGAGCATCATTAGGCCTTCGCCGAATATGTCTAAACCACCCTAAATGATTCTCTTTCATCTTATTTTCAATGGGTGCAACGCCTACCTTCTTATGTATCTTCTCGTTCTGAATCTTATCTTTTATTGTATTTCCACACATCCATCTAAGCATACACATCTTAGCTACACTCATTTTTTGAATAACATGATACCATTAAATGAACAAAATATGATAATTAATTTCATGCATCAATAAAACATATAAATAACCATAATTTAGCATTTACATCATCATGCACATTACATTATAAATTCAACATAAAATAATATGCTTAAGTGTAAATAATTTATTTTTTTATTTATCCTTTTGTTGATACTCACAAGTCAAAACAATCATAACAAAAGATATCGCTCAGAAGTTTATTATGCTATGCATTTTAATAACTTAAGTCACTAGCTGAAACTAAAATTCAAAGGTCTTGTAATAACTGAGAGAAACACTCAAAAGTCAAGCAAAAATATGATGCATCCTTAATTTCTATAGAATAACATGGATCTATCACCTAAGACAAATTGGTAGTCTAGCTCCTAACTTCGAGAACTGAAAACCAACTGAGTTATTGTCACTCAAAGCATAATAACACAAATGTTTTCAGAGATGAGCCTCATACTATTCACCATAGTAGATCATATAAATTTTTATTAGTCCATTTATATTAATTCATTTAGTATGCTCCAATAACTTTAAGCCAGTCGAGCAACAAGCATCCCAATGCTTTTAAATAAGTCAGAGGTTATGCGTGCACATATGTTCTTTTGAATCCCAAGCTCACTCATAAGCAACACCTGTGCTTGCATAATTTTTTAATAAGTGTAGGTATAAAAATAATAATTTATATGCAGCACATTGTTGACTGAGTCATATATATAAATATATATATATATATATAACATGGTACATTTAAATTCTCATAAAATAGGCATGAATATCTATATGACATCATATTTCAAGTTTCTATTAAGTATATATATATATATATACACACACACACACGATGATCTTATACATATACAACATGCGTTTCTTATGTATATGTATCAATTGGGCATGCATATACATTTTGATGTGTACCACTATATATACTCAGCCTAACCCAATGTTCATTCTCAAGAAATTCTTAGGTATATGCACAGTAGCCAAGTTTAGTTCTAGCATGTTTACATGTACTATAACCATGTTCTGTGTATGCACACGGTACAGAGATGCGACCTGTGTATGTATACAACAGTAATTCAGTTATGGTCGATCTATGTGTATACACTAAAGAATAGATGCAATCATAATTTGTGTATGTGCTCATAAGTAAACTCCAGCTATCATCTATGTATGTACATGTACACAACATAATAGTTTAGTATGATCTGTGTATATGCCCAACCAGTAAATTCAGATATCAATTTGTGTATGTGCACAGCAAACTTGCACATCTGGGTTTGTGCATATGCGCATCATACCTATTCAGGTGTGCCTGTGCACAACATGCTTGTTCATTTGTGCACAGCATTCCTGTACTGGTGTGCATGTGTCTGTGCACAACATACCTGTTAAGGTTTGCATGCATTTGTGCACAACAAATAGGTTTAAAGTTTTAACTTGTGCATATGCACGGTAGTGAGATTCAAATATAATCTATGTATGTGCACAACTCAGGTAAAATATATGTATGTACTTGTTCAAGTTTACATGCATCTGTACACAATAAATAGATTTCAAGTTATCAAATATAATCTATGTAGTGAGATTCAGGTAAAATATATGTATGTGCATAACAGTGAGTTTCAGATATAATCCATGTACGTGCACTCAGACATAATCTATAATCTATAATCTATGTATGTGCACATTTGTTGTGGTTTATCAATGCACAACATGCTTGTCTATATGGGGCTCACATCAGGCTGGTTTATTAGTACACTGTAGGTTGGTTTATTAGCACACAAGTTAAAAAATTTGACACACATATATATATATACCCAACCATATCCTCCTGTATATGTGTACAGTACATACATACATACAGGAGCTGTATTTCTAATACAAAGATCCAACAAACATTTAAATCTACAAAATACATTTACCAATGCATATAAGTATGCAGATTCACGACACCCATGAACCTGAACATTTATAAGCCTATTTCCACCCACATGAATAGGCTTATTCAAAAAAATATGTATGGACCAACAGATACATGTACACCCACACACAATGTTAGAAGGAACCTAATTCTATGGATCATTTCGGTGAATCAAATTTGTCTTCAAGTCACCACCAAGCAGAATTTGCAGCTCACTCAGCTGCAGCAATGGAGGTCACAACTAGGGAAGAAGGAAGAAAATAAGAGAAGTAGACTAAGGGGTGGCGTGGGATCTAGAGAGAGATTGAGATATATAGATAGAGTCCCACTTATAAGGTGGTTGACTCAAGTCCAAGGAAATATTGGAAACTTTTTCGTTGGCTGTGATTCTTTTAAAGTCTAGTTTCTAAGTTGATATTTCTCCCATAATCGTGTAAGAGGGAGGAGCAATGCTAACTTTTCCTTTTTTTTATTTATTTATTTAGAAACCTTTCCTACCATACTCTTTCCCTAACACGTAGGAGAGGGAGAGACATCTTACATTACATGTTTTGCTTGTCATTTAGGTTAGTTTGAAAACCCCTTCCAAAAAAATCTCTACTATTACTTGTATAGTATCTATTTTGATAACTTTAATTAATTAGGATTTCCATTCCCAAGTGTGTTTACCTTAGGAAATCCTAGTTCATTTGAATTAGTTAACTTAATTGGAATATTTATTGGACATGCCAAGTTGGTGGGAACGTCCCACCCAACTTGGGTTGGTGGGTTGGTTTGACAAAAAGTTGGATCGACCTCATTTTGGATCGAGTACCAAAGAGTCATCCCATATAGGGGCATCCCACTCTATGGATTGAATTACCCGAGATCCATATTAAATATGGATTTGGATCTAGCTATGTTTCAAACTCAAATTGGCCTTTAGTTTAGATCCAATCTCCAATTAAATCGGCCCCAAATTCAAACTGAGATTCGATTAGCTCAAAAAGGTTCAATTAACACCAAATAAATTATAATTCAATTGCATACTAAAATTTAAATTTTGAAGCTAATTAAATCCTCAATTCACATCGGAATTTAATTTAACTCGAAATTCATCCTCAACTAAATGACCTTAAAATTATAAATTAAAATAAAAACTAATATGCGACATGAAATTTTATTCATATTTAGGAAAAATTATAAAAAAATGTATAGATATTACAGAAAGGGTGCACTCGGGCCCACCAGACATGCAGTAAGGGGGGACTGCGGGTCAGTTCTAAAGACGTGGACCCGAATCATGAATAAGAGCTGACACGGATCCACCAGACATGCAGTAGGAGAGACTGCAGGTTTGATCCAAGGACGTGGACTCGGATCGTGCCACGGAGCTGACCCAGATCCATCAGACACGCAATAGGAGAGACTGCATGTCGAATCCAAAGGCATGGACCTGGATCGTAGAGTGGAGTTGACTCGAATTCACCAGACACGGGGAGACTGCGGGTCAGGCCTAAAGACGCGTGGCAAGATTGCACGGACCTGGGCAGAGCAGTCCAAAGACACATGGTGGGATTTTATGGACTCGGATCTGGGAGCAAAGCGGTTCGAGATCCAAAAATGTGTGAAGGAATTGCACAGACGCGAATCCTGGAGCAGAGGTAGTCCGAGATCTGAAGATGCATAGCAGGATTGCGAGGACCCGAATCCCGGAGCGAAGCAGCCCGAGATCCATAAGCGAACATTTTGGTAAAGATAAAAAAAGATAGTTAAAAATCAAGACACAAATATCAGAATTTTATCTTTTAAATTAGTACAATGAGATTTTATTACGACAAGTACATTTTTATTGAATATTCTTATGAACTTTTTACTTATTTTTATATTTTTATTTTATATGTATACGAAAAATTTCAAATGTACTTATTTTTGCGTAGGTTTATCTGTTGGGCTGAGATTTTCAGAAAAATCAGGAATAATTGAGTAATTGACATATCACCAGTGGGATTATCGAAATAATGAAGAGCAATAAGGTAATTTCAGTTTAAAAATTGACGTAATCCTCCTCGGCCCTTCTTCTTCTTCCCCCCCTCTCTCTCTCACCTTCTTCCTCCTTCGGCCGCCTCCGGCACCGCGTTCGGCGAGGGGCGGAACTCGACGGAGTCCGGTGAGTTCCTCTTACCCCTCCTTTCTCTCTCTCTCTCTCTCTCTCTCTCTCTCTCTTTTCCGGTGAGTTCCTTGCGAGGGGCGGAAATCGACGGAGTCCGGTAAGTTCCTCTTACCCCCTTTTTTTTTCTTTCTTTTCTATCTCTCCTCTTTTTTTTTTCGATGAGTTCCGCCGGTTCGCAGGGGGTTTTCCGACCGTCTGAGAATCGCCTTCCACCCCCTTACACCACCGGCTGCCCCTGGTGGACGGGGATGAGGTGGGAGGTGGTTCTTCCGCCCTCTACTTTCCTGTTTCTTTTTTTCGATGGACGGCTCAGGGGACCAGCGAGATGAAGCCGGAGACACATTCTCTTTTTTTTTTCCGGCAGTTTCCACCGCAGCTTCCGTTTTCCGGCAGAAAGAGCATGGCCGCCGGACCCATTTGGCTCCTTCTCTTCCCCCCTCTGTACGTTTCATTTTCTGCACGCTATGCGCCCTTTCATTTTATGACTTTTGGATTTCCAATGTCATTATGGCCACATTGAATCCAATACCCAGATCCAACAGAATGGAACAATGAACGCTCATTGATTTGTTCGTTCGATTGAATGTTTGGTCGAGCAATTTAGAAGCGAATGTTGGAAATGCTTTGAATGGATGGGTTTCGGAACTTGAGGATCATGACGCTGTGTTTGATCGAATGCCAGATTATTAGGACTGTTGAAAATGGCCTTTGTTTGCGTTTTTGAAGTGATCGTAGTTGCTACTATTTGAAATTTGCTGCTGGATTCATTGCAAGGTGTTGTATGCGTTGCTTTATAATCTTTCTCAACACTGGGCCAATCGAGATGAATTGCATTGCATCCCCTGATTTCATCGATCAACGGAGTTTCTTATCCCATCTCTCTACGGTTAATGCAATTCGTAAAGTCGCCCTGAGGTTCTGATTATTGTCTTGTTCCCTGTCTCTACAGGGTTGCTGCTTGCTATTGTGGTTATTTGCATGGATATAGTGCTAGTCTTGTCTTTTTCCTTTTTTTAGATGAAGCCTAGTGATTTTGATGAAAACTATGACGACATGCAAGCTTTGGCAAAAATGCAGATAGCTATACTTAATTCTTCGTTACTTCTCCTCTTTGTCCCATGTTGACATGGTGTTTCTTACTCTCTTACAAGCCTGTAGGATGGTAGAAGTGCTGGTGGGATATTCTTCATAACATCTCTTTGTCCCATGTTTCCTTTTACATAGCCTTTCTTTGACTCGTATCTGATATTGGATTGAAACCATAGAGATGCATGGCAGTGAAATAATTCCTTAAGCAAAGGAATTTCATGACAATTTGAGCCCCATCCTTGATGATCGGGATGCCTCCTTTTGGTTTACACTCTACTTTCTTGAGCGATTCCTCCATCATTGTTCTCAAATGCATTTAGCCTCTAGGTTCTATCTCTCTCTTTCTTCTCTATTTCTCTGGCTCTAAGGAACGAGACCTATATCATATCATGGAACCCAGAGTGACTTTGACACCCTAAAAAGTTACATCCGTTCACTTTTTGAGAAACTAATAGAATTGTGACCTCATTTCTCACTTTTCAGTGTTTTGCCCAAACTAGTGAAATGCGAGCTCTACAAAATTTTCCATTGCCAAAATCTCACCTAGGATATGGGTGTTATGATGTATTCACTTATATAGAAAAGTGAGATAATGTAGGAAATTTGTCATCATTTACAATGTAAATTTCCAACTTATCTCGCATTTCAAGATAAATGGCTGCAACCAAACAATTTGGGCATGTTTGTTTAACCTTTCTTCCCCTAATCCATCCGTTGAAAGTTTCTTGATTTTTTTCCCTCACTATGTACAACATAGGGATGCAAATGAGTCAAATCTGGAACAACTAAATGCATGAGGGAGTATCAGATCAGATCTAGAGCAACTAAAATTTGCAAAACCTCCATCTTGGATCTGACCCCATTTGCATCTCTAGTACTAGGGATCAAGGGTTTGAAATCTAGTGTTTGAATCATTTCGGGTCTTGACATGGGGTTCCACACCACATCAATTGTTGTTGAAAATAAATAAACATACAACATAAAATTCAATGCAATTACATGTCAACTCACACTGGATTCTTCAAACCCCTACATGGTATGAAGAGGATCAACCATGTGGATTAGGGAATCATACTTTTTTATCTTTTTAAATTGAATCTCCCAAAAATATCTAGTCTTGCTTATCTACATCATTTGAAAGGTTAAATTAAACAAAATACATAAAAAAAACTTGATTTTCACTCTTAAGTCTCAACACACATCGTGATATATCGCAATATCAAATTTTTTTGGCCTATTCTTTTCAAAATTTGTAGGTATTAGTTTGGGTGGTGATATATCATGTTATATAGGTTATATATAGCTGATATTGTTTCTATGGTTCACGCCACATAAGTATGCCCCATGCCACTTCAAATCCTCGGATTTAAATTCCAAGAGTCAACATTCCGAAGGCCCAACATTGGTGCAAGAGATTCAAACACATCCCAAATTCCCAATGCTCCATACAACACCATCATGTGTTTAAAATTTGAATAGCCGCAACACTACCACCTTTTTCTACGAGGGTCCATTTGGTTTGGGACCCAAGTCCTATTCTGGCTTTCTACTGCAAGAATCAAACATCGTTTCCAATTTCCAAACAGGTGACAAATCAACGCCATCTTCCTTCCCAATTCCCTGCAACCACCAAATGTCTCTCTCGCCCTCTCTCTCTTAGCTATCGAATAGGGGCGAGGGAGAATGAGGAAAAGGGGAAATTGGTGATGATTAAGCACGAAATTTGTACGTGCCTTCTTTTAATCATCACGATCAATCAGCAGTTCGTTCATTTTTTCAATTCTATGATCTCAATTGTTGCCAAACACGTCTCATGAGTTCAGGGTTCACCAAGTTTGGGGGTTTAGTGCTTCTGTGATGGCAATGGCTGGAGACACGACGTGGGTCGGAAAGAAGCCCCCTCGACGTCTGGGAGGCATGGTCGATGCTTTATCCCTCGCCTCCGATCTCGGATTCCCGATCCCTTTGGTGCAGGTAACCCTTCTCTCCTCTCCCCATGAATCTCTTTTGGTTATCCATAGCTGGATTTGTTCATTTCTTGAGATTTTACTTCTCATTAGAAAACATATTTGGCAGCCATTATTCAAACATTTTTGCACTATCTACATTTTAAGCTTATCATTACCAAAATATTTTATTTGTGGTTTATGATATTGAAGCAGGAAGACAACCAAAGTGTCTCTAATGCATCAAAAATCAATGACAAGAGTGATGATTTGGTAAAAGTGCTAAGAGAGCTTACCTCTGTGCAGCGAAATTTGGCTAATCTTCAAGTGGAACTTCAAGGCCGCAAAGTAAGTTACTCTGGTTTCTTGTAATATTTGGGTTCATTTAGCTACTTTTGAGTGGGCATGTTGTTGAGTAAGTGCTAGCAGGCCACAGGTAGCCCAGCCCATACATACCGAGTTTGTATCCATTTTTACCCTCTTTTGTATTATTTCACTTATAGCAGATAGTTTAGTACATGAATAAAATCTAACTTTTAGTAGGTATGAGACCGGACAAGTTGGTGTATTTTAAAACTGGTTTGGAAATTTATGCTAGTTTCTCAAAACTTGTTAAAGAAAGTTGGCACACTAGCACACATTATAAGCAATGGGAGGGAGCATAACAAGAGAAAATTAACCTTCCTGTTGTGTTCGAAAGAGAAGCCTCTGTGGACAATGTGCTGCCACGTGCAAAGGCTCACAATTTTTTCCCAAAGTGTCCTTTAATCGTTTTGTCATTCTCCAAAACACCACAGGCACATTCATCATGACAATGTAAACTTTCTCTGATTCTCGTGGCTGCCATCTTCTCGCTGCTTTTAGATTACTGCTGAACATTTAAATAAATATTAATGTTATGTTTTATCTTATGACTTATCCCATATTCACATCATACAAAGGGTGGTCCAACTTGGTAAATGTAACTTTTGACCACCAGATTGTGTGGCAGTTTGTCATTGTATCTCTTGGGGTCGGAAAAGGAAGGAAAAAACAGCTGTTCATTTCAACATGATTATATTGCTTATTAACTATGTCACATGGGTGCGGGGACGCGGCACTTTAAAAAACCTTGGGTGCGGGAGGGCAAAAAGATAAAAAATTATATATACCCAAAAACAGAGGTCGAGTGAGAGAGAGAGAGAGAAGAGAGAGAGAGAGAGAGAGAGAGAGAGAGAGAGAGAGAGAGAGAGAGTACCTGAGGAGAGGTCGGAAGTCGTCGGCGTCGTCAGCGGTGGCGGTGGCTTTAGGAGAAAAACTCGGGCAGGAGGAAAATTAGGGCAAAAAAAAATTGCCCTAATCCTCCTCCCCTAAGCCCTTTTCATCGTGCATTTTTTTGTCCAAAAATTGGACACAAATGACCCTGGGTGCGTTGATCGCGCCGGGTGCCGCACCTGCATGCGCACCCGCGTTGCTTCGCATCGACGCGGGTGCGGCACCCGGTTTGCCGAGTCCTTGTGACATAGCTTATTAAATAATGCTTTGGTCCTATCTCCTTCACTTTCACTATAAGAACATGAAGGAGATTGTTTGAGCTAATGGATCAAAGGCAATAAGAACTATCAATCTGAACCATGGTATAAAAATGGCCTGATACTTGGTCTCATAAGCAATTTGACAAACTGCACACACACACGCCCGTGCACAGACACACACACATCAACATGGAAAAATAAATAAAGAAAAAATTGTTCCTTTTTTCAATTCTTTTGGTATTGACTATTGAATTAATGCACTTGTTTTGGTGGTGGTTGGAAAACCCAGTGACTTGTGACTCGACTTGTCTGGGCTTGAGTTGCAAACTCATGCAGGTGAACCCAGGGAATCGGGCAGCAAAACCTGGTAAGGCTTGACCAATTCATAATTTAACTGTCACATGGATGCAGATAGGGGTACGAGACATGATGCAGATTCACTTGGTATGATACTGTAATTTTCAAAAAGTAAGATTTTGGGACACGGCCATGTATATATATATATATATATTATATTTATATAAGTACATTTATATATTATACATTAAAATTAAAAAATATATATTTATAGGCATATTTTGATGGTGTTGGATACTGCATTGATTGTGTCATATGTGGCAGATACCGTGTTGACTGTGTCCTATGAGAATAGTATTGTGTCCGTGTCCGAATCCGTGTTGTTGTCTTATCGACACACGATTCGGCCCCTGAGTGGCGTGTCCCTGTGACAGCAATTTGGCCTGAGTCAGTCAGTTAGATTGTGACTTAGCTGAGTCTCACCTGGTTTGGTTGGTTCCTGGGTCCATTGATCCACCAATGGAATGATTTGGGTCCATTCAAGCAAGTCAACAGGTTGACTGATTGGGTTTTACAACACTGGCTTTGATATTGGATACCTTTCCATTACTTTCAAGCTTCTGTATCAATAGGAAGCCTTTCCCTAGTCTCAACTCTACTTGTTGGATCTTCTCGAATTATTCTTTTGTCTTTTCTTTTCCTTTATGGTTTATTGACATTATTTGACTCGTTCACTGTCTTTTGATATTCCTTTTTCATCTCACTTGCTTTAGATTAGGGGTGGCAATCGTGTCGGGTTGGCGGGTCAGCATACCTCAACCCGAACCCGACCCGTTTATTAAACGGGTCGGCTGTGGCAAACACGAACCCGACCCGTTTAATAAACGGGTAACCCGACACGACCCGCCAACCCATTTAATAAATGGGTTGGGTCGGGTAAACGGGTTCTCAGGTTCGCGGGTCGGGTTGGCGGGTCGACGGGTTGGCGGGTTGACCCACCCGCCTAACCCGTTTATTAAACGGGTCAGCGGGTTGGCATACCCCCAACCTGAACCCGACCTGTTTAATAAACGGGTTACGCGGGTCGACCCGTTTATTAAACGGGTTGGCTTAAGCCCAACCCGAACCCGCCTAAGAGGCGGGTTGGCGGGTCGTGTCAGAAATTGCCACCCCTACTTTAGATGTTCATTTAACTTTTTTTTTTAATCATGGATTTTTGTTTGCAATTTTAGTCCTTTCCTAGTTCTGTTTTCTCTAGTTCAGTTTTTACACAAATGATAGGCACCAAAAATACTGTTTTTTTTCGGATTGAATAAATAAACTTAAGAATCATGGGTCACCTTGAGAGCACTGTTCTAAAACTTTTGAGAATCCATTCTTGGATATATCAAAGTAATTTGTTTGTTTTTACACTTCCTAGTTTATGAAGAGAAGTCTGATGTAAGAACATAACATTTTAGCTGGTAATTAGTTCCATAGCCTTAACATTTGAAATGGTTTGTTGCTTTCAGTTTTGCTAGCTTTTAGGCAATTAAGAAGCAACAAGATGTTGAGCTTCATCTCTAGTGAAATGTCAATCACCTTCTTTACCATTTAATAGATATCTTTTAATCATGTTTATGACATTTAAGAACTTTCTCTGTTGATTCCAGGATGATAAAAATTTGGCACATCTTACTCATGTGAGTGAAATGGAGAAGAAGTGTGAGTCCTTGTCAAGGATGACTACAATACTGAAGGATGTTATTCAAAACAAGGTATGTGATGGCTGACGCCCTTGCCCTGCCCATCTTTTTTCTGGTCAGGCTTCACTCTCAATTTAGATTTTACCTATTGAGGTGATCTTTTCACTTTATACTTTTGGAACATCAAGCTTGTAAGTGAGTCTGAATGGTTGGGTCACCTTAGCATAGCAGAATCTCATGATTCACAACTTACTCCATGAATTTTGGATTGTTAAGATCTGGGTTCATTTTCATTCCATCTCCATTTACATACTTCTATTTCATCGTTTGAGAAAAAGACTTCATATCAAGGAAATTTATTTTTGTTAGAAGAGTTTGGAAGTTAGGGTCATGGGTCCAATATTTGGCTTTAAGATTTCAAAACTGACCATCTAATGACAGATATTTTCTGGATCTTGGTGCAAAGTGAAGATCAATTCAATCATCTTCATTTGCCCTGCAAACACATGCAGCAGCATCTTCAAAAACACTGTTATGTTTATTTAATCTTAATCCTTCTTTTGATAATGCTTGCACACTTCTGTCTATATACACTTCAAGTAATGTTGTCCATCTGAAGGTTTTTTTTTCATTAGTAGTCTGTTATGAGGCATGCATCACATGTTTTGTTGGTTGGATCCCAGAAAGACCCATACTTATGATTTAGATCCTTTTCACCACCCACCTCTTTGCTTTCCAAAAAAGCAAAAAAGAAAAGAAAAAGATCCTCTTAACCTGTGAGGAAAATAACACGAAAAGGTTTATACTTGTCGGAAAAGAAAAACAAATGAAACAAAGAGATTAAGATAAAATGAGCAAATTTATTATTTTTTCTCTGTGTTCTTCTAGTGTGTGCTTGAAATATTGTTTCTGATTCTAACATGATTTGGCACGAACTTTGGAGCTTCAAAATCTTAAGAAGAAACAACTAGGCTTTTGATTCAATATAACCAGTTGTAAATAGTTTGGTTGATCCTTGAAGGTGTGACTTCTATGTTTGGGAAACATTTAATGCTTCATCAGGTTTTAGGGGGTCTAAAAGGGCTACAACTGATACTAGTAAGAGCTTTCTGCTAGAGTTGTAAAAGCATGTTGACTTATCTATCGGCCACTGGCTTGTTGATTGCTCAAGTAGTTGAGCCAAGTAGGGGCAGTGTGTAGCTGTGGCTCATACCAAGAGAATAGCATGAAGAAAATGAGAGAAGAAGTGAGGAAGAACTCAACGAAACTCCATTAGTTGCCAAAGAAAAGAATACAATCATAAAAGGGGTCGACCCTCAGAGCCTAGTAATACAATTGCTAAACTGCCCTTATAACTTTGATATAATACAAAAAATGAAAAAATACAGTGTTACCCCTATAAACAATAGTATATACAAGAAGAGGGGTATTACAAAAGGAGTGTTACAGTATTGTACATATTCCAACAATATATTCAAGCGGCTCATCTATTCTATTTCAAGCATCTGTCTGTTATCAGGTTTTCAGTCTTCGGGATATATGCATATACAGCTCAAACAATTGTATTTTTCATTATCTGTAGCTCTTCTGTTAAATATTTGGATGTTTTACTCAAAAAGATCTTTATATACCACTGCGGGGGTCACCCGCATGGCCAGCAGGGCGCTTTGAGGGTGTTGAAATGCAGGCAACGGATCAAACCCCATTGGCGCATGGGTGTATCTGTAGCTTTCAGAGGTGGGCCACGTAAGGTACGGTGGTCGTGGGGCACCACCCAGGGTTTTCCTCGCTTCGGTGAGGGTTCCTCTTCAAAATAAAAAAAGGATCTTTATATGCTGCAGGCTGCAGCTATTGAATTACTGGATAATGTGTGAGGTGTGACATATCTTCTAGGTCATGTTGTGTTTAGGACTGTTTTTCTAGTTACCAAATATTGATAAGATCCCTCTTTTGCTTCTTATGTTTGGAAGGACCGGATCATAGCAAGACTTCAGCAGCCATATTCGCTTGACTGTATTCCAGTTGAGGCAGAATTTCAGGTGACTATGATATCTGGTTTCATTTTTTGTTGATGATGTACCATTTCTATGGATGTGTGCAGTTTAACAGAGTTTCCTTGTTTGCTAGCTTGTCCTTTATGCAATTCATTTTCATTCATTGTGTTACCACACTGTAATGTCAGTGAAATTTATATCTTGTTCAAGGTTATTTTGGTTATGCCAACCAGCCATAGCATAGACATGGTAACTTTTTTGCAGGATGTAGGTTTTTGTCGAGACTAATAGAAGTTTCTTTTGGGGAGACCACTTCAACATTTTTAGGATGTATCAGGTCCTAGATGCTGCATGTGTGCTTATTGCATCATTGCTTATGGTCATTTTCTCCTTTCAAGTTTTGATTGTAGTAATAAAAAGAACGACTATGTTGTCATGCTCAGAATCCTGAAGTCATAGATTTTTTTTTTTGATATTTACACGGAGAAACAGCCTTAAGGAACAGAGACCTTGCCGCACTGGCTTTGCCTGCCGTACTTACGGTAACTGTCCTGGCAGCATAAAACTCCTTGGGCTTACCCCTTGCCCCCAGGGAGTTGCCATGCTTCTACTTGTGCAAGGAGTGACATCCATGGGATTTGAGCCTAGAGTCTAGACCACCTGCCAAGCGGCCTAGGCCCCATCCCATTACGTCAAACCCCTTTGGGGCTGAAGTTGTAGACTTATTAAATCAATCTAAGAAGTTCAAGTATCATCAAATTGGTTCATCTTTCTAACATTGTATCTATGAAATTTATTGGTTTAAATGGATGCTATTGGAAGAACCACTATGTTGTCATGCTCAGAATCCTGAAGTTGTAGACTTATTAAAAAAACCTTAGAAGTTCAAGTATCATCAACTTGGTTCATTTTTCTCAACATTGTATCTATGAAATTTATTGGTTTAAATGGGTGTTATATTGGACTAACAATCGCCCCTAGGGGAGCAGGAGAACAAGAAAAAATACTGTGATGCACACCAAGCATGTTTTCATCTTAACTAAGTAGTGTACATAATTTTGCATTCAATCAGAAGATAAAATAGTGCATGTTCTTAAGTGTAGCTTTTGTACCTATACTAACATTACTCACTTGCAATGTAGAAACAATTTTCAGAGCTCCTCCTGAAGGCTGCTAGTGATTATGGAGCACTTACAGCAGCTGTTGCAGATCTACAGTGGAGTCAAAACTTTAGAGAATCACCTACAGTATGGGGTGTAAGTTTACTTGTGCTTTCCATTGGCATGCCATCTTGCAGTCATCTATTTGTTAGTTCCTTGAGTTGATTTAGTTGGTTTATTTGTTCCAAAGAAATCTAGAGCTTTGTTTTTTACTCTATGTTATCCTTGAAATTTGGAATGAAGAAGTAAATGGCTTGTGAATTGCAAGCCTGATACATGCATGGTATGTAGTTGCTTGCTACTTATTATTTTCTTGGATGATGACTTCGAGAGCTTATCATTTTAAGAATGGGTTATCAAGTCTGATTTGAATTTGAAGTGGCAGCTTTGTATCATTTTACATTTTGATACATCTTATCCTTTTAGTCTTGGTACTATTCAGTAGAGATGTTTTCGGGTTTGTTTTGATGATGATGCTGTATTTACAAGATTTACTTGTAAAGGGCATATAGACCCTAATAGTGGGCGTGGGCATTGGTAGTGTACCATTCTCTATCCTCTGAAGGTTGTCATCAATAATTTGTATCACGTTTGTTCCACATATATACTAAAAAAATTTGTTATTGATCTATGATAAGATTTGAGGAAGACTGACCCACCTGTTTCCCTAGTATACTTTGTCATGAACATCATGATACAGATTACCGTAGGAGCCATGCCAAAGTTTGCCCAACAGAGATGCCTTTTGACCTATGTCACATGGGTATGACCGTACCCGGCAAATTCAAAAAACGTGGGTGCAGGCACACTGCTATATATATAAAGTTATTTATTTATTTATACAAGCAATGTTTTTAATGAAGAAACATAATCTGATATTTTTGGGACATGAGAGGGGGGCAAAGTGAATTTTTTTAAAAGCAAATAAAAAAGAAAGGTGGATTGAGATATTTTTTTTGTTATAAAGGGGAAAGTGGTACTTCATAATCCCCATCCGTACTATCTCTCTCTCTCTCTCCTTCCGCTTCTCCTCCTCTTCCTCTTCCTCTTCCTCTTCTTCATTCCTTCCTCTTTCTCCTCTGCTCCGTTCTTCTCACTCAGCTGACGGTGGGAATGAGGCAAAGGGGGGTTTTGCAACCTTAAAAAAAAAGAATTTGGGTTTCAGGTTAGGTCTCGGCTGGACCCAACCCAACCCAATTGGGACCCAGCACGTATTCATGCCACACCCATTACCCATACATGTGTCCTGTTGTGTCGACACAGATACGTGAGGTCTACAGCCGTATCCCTGTTACATAGCTTTTGACTAATAGATGATCTTGATGACTATTCACCATGGTTCTTGGGTTGCAAGATCACATAATTGGATTGCATTGTCTGCTGTTTGACTTTCACTTTAATAATTTTGTTTTCATAATATTTGTGTCATGTTTTGTTGGCTTTATCAACTTTGTTTACTCCCTTGCTCCCATGTATACACATGCTGCATAATAATCAGATATGCTTGTCTGCAATATCAGAGTAGCGATGCACCAAAGATTGGAGTATTGGTCAAGCATGATTCGCACGCTAATTTAGATGCGCATTGAAGTTAAATATGTTGCCTAGAGTGGTTGTGCTATCATTCTGGTTTTGTGTAAGTTCCAGAGTTACCGGAAGCTTCTTAGTTTTGTTGGAAGTGTGCTTCCCAGAAACTCTCTTCGAAAGCATATCACTTTCGAAACTTGATGGGAATCTCGATTCTCTCATGTTTCGTCCATGCTTCTTTATATGTTTCTCTCGTGCTTCCTTTCATGTTTTTTCAGATGTTCTCACTCTTCCTGCTCATTTCTCATATGCTTTCTCTAAATTTGTTACCATATTTTTTAGATTTTGATAAAAATTTAATTTTTACACAAAATTCATGTCATTTTTATTTTTATTTTTATTTGCTTGCTATTCGATATCATCTTGCTTCCCATTCTATTCTCATACCACTTCTTTTTAGATTTTTGTTTTGCTTTCAAATTGATTTCTTACTTCCCGCTTATAAATTTAAAATGCCTTGTTTCTCGCTTTTGCTTCCCATATCTTTTCCTACTGCTTCTTAGTCTGGCAACCTTGGTAAGTTCTGAAGTTTAGGAAAATATCCTGCAGAAACTTGCTACCACCATAAATCGATTCTGACGTGTATGAAAAAATTTAGCAAATTGTCTCTGGCATATGACTTGTCTTTATATCTAAAATATCTCATTGCTTTAGTAAACAATATGCAACCTAATGGCTAAAGTTCTGCAGGAAATGCTGCGTCCTATCCCTGTTGCTCTTGCGTCTTGCACTCGTTTCTTTGAAGCCATGTCTGCAATGAGGGACTCATTTGCCACACTTCAGAGACTACGTGTGGGACAATCATGTCTGACACCACTTCAGTGGAATGCTACTGGTTTTACCGTGGAGGAACCAAACTCTGATGATGTGGTGATACGAAGCCGAAGAAGGCAAGATGGTGCAGTTGAAGGTAACGGGGAAGAACATAACATAGGGGATCAATGTCAGGTTGATCCCATGAAGCAGAGGAGGTTGTCTTGGCCATGCTCACCAAAACCTGGTGTATGATTTGGTGGCTGATTTCTGTCAGACCCCAACATTCTTAGTGTCTTTTGTACTTTCATCTCCATGTTTGTATTTCAAAGAATTGCTATGATCAATAACAAATGTAATGATATTGTATGTGCATCAAAAAGTTCAGGCCTGGTTTATAATATAATGGCCTCCACCCTAACTCTATCAAGCTGTGGGATATCCTATCGAGAGATTTCGACCTGAGACACCTTTAGTGTAACGCTGCCTTAACCTGGTTTATAAATGGATTGGAGTTTTTATCTTTTTTCGATGAAGAGGTGGAACCCTTGCACCCTTACCGAGAACCAAGTCACTTGATGGTCTCACCCCCTGTGATTGATAAACAGTGAGTGGGGTCACCAACACCCAAGTCCTTGAGAAGCCCACCTGTTGACGCTACCTGCAAACCTGATGGGAGTTGAACCTGGGATGAAGGAGTCAGTACCTTCTCCTCGGGCTGACTGCCACTCGAGCGACCTGGGTGCCCCCCTTTTTTCCTAATCTATTGGGGTCTAGTTTTTCAAAGTGCACGTATGAAAACTTTTCCTCATAAAAGACAAACCATGTGAGTTTCTCATGTTTGTTTCTGCAGTGAGGAAACATAAAACCATTCTGTATGAAAATGGGCCTCTCCATGAAACAAACTGGACTCTGATGGATGGGATTTTATAAATGAAAGAATGATGGTACTGTACGTCAAATTTGATGCATTTTTTAAAAACCTTAAAATTTCAATTAAACATCTGATGTTCAAAACCGTAAATAGGTAACTTGTTAGGACCTTTTTATCCTTCGCACAAGCTAACGTCATGAAGTTCGCGTGATATATCGTTCCACCAGTAGGTTAAGGCAAAAACTCACTTAAATGTATATTTGCAAGTATTTTTTGCGGTCTTCAAGAAGCACAAAAATAAATATGTTATTTATGTGATTCTCACTGTCAATTTTAAAATTACAAATACTATAATAAAATCTCATATTTTATATCAAAGTCGTGGGAACTGTACACACCCCTTTTCTCCTTTTTTTTTAACCATCATTTAAATGTATATTTGCACATTTTTTTAGCTGCCTTCCATTAGGGCACAAATAAAATTATGTGAACTTCCTGGTAACTTTCTCTACCAAACTTGTAGAAAACCCCTGAGAACCACCTTTTTTTTTTCTTACTGTAACCTTCACTTAAATGTATACTCACAATTTTTTTTTTTGCTTTCCTCACGTCAACAAACTATATGCAAAAAATAAGATCTCTGCAAAAATATTTGTGGATAATGACGAATATAATCGTTTTCCTCATATGCGCTTTAAACAAAGGATATATGATTTTAACTTAAATGTTTGGCAACAAAGAGCTGTGATTTTGGTTAATTCCACAAAAAAAGGAGCGAACCGAACCTGCCCTTGGTTTTGGAAAAAAGTTATAAAAGAAAATTAACCCAAGGAATCATCGTGTTCAGTCATCCATCTGATGGGAGAGAGTAAAAAACGCTAATGTAAATATAAAAAAAAACTGAATATGAAAAATAAGTACTTTGCTCGACTGAACTCGTATAAGCTCGTTAGGAAATAAAATATTTTACATGTATTCTTTTGTAATTTTATTTCTTCCAGCCATAAAATGTTGTATTGTTTCTATAAACAAGCCACCCCGAACTTGGCTCATTTAACTTCTGATAATGAGGTTAAACTTGGCCAGATTCCCCACAAGAATGATCCAAACTTGAAGACTTCAAGCTCTTCCCAGCCCTAACGTGCAGCTCCAACATTGTGTGATGAATCGTTAGGCTCACAATGATAGGATCCAAGTTGGTGCAGTCATAGTCTCCACGACTCAGTCAACCATGTCCGGATTCACCAACTGCGTCAGCATGTTATCACATGCAATTGGTTTGGACCTCCAACTGTATCCGATCCAAATTGTCTTGAAAAAAACAACTGTACAACAAGTTTTCGATCCCATCCAGAACCGGATTCATAGTGTGGAGCATGAGACTGAGTCAGGCCCTCAATGAGGTGCGTCCTGCCAAAGAATGGGTTTGGTTACAGATTAGCCATCATCTGATCCATACCTGACTCTTGCGCCCCTCTCCACCGCAGGATATGATGCTCGAGTCCTAGCTGATCCATGGGTCGAAGCTAGTCAAGATCCGGATTTGCCCAGACTCTCCATGACTGCACACTAAAGGGCTCGATGAACCTGAACCGAGTTTACTTATGGTCTTTGGACACAATTTATTGTAGATTTGACCCATCAAGGTCGCATCCTAAGCGGCCCAGGCCTCAGATAGCAGGCTGTCGGGTTCGAGTTACGACGGGCCAGGAAAATGAAACTCCAAATCCGTACCATAAAACCATAAGAATACTGTTCAGAAAATGACTCATAAATAATTTGACACGTTTTCCCAAAAACAACTCCATAAATTTTAAAATCCGTCGGATGACCAATTCCGCACAACGCCAATTTTTTAGGACCTTTTGGTCCAGCAGAATTCCTGAGTTTCGCGCTTCACGCCGCTATGCTCGTCTGATCATCGCAACTCTTTCAAAAATGAATTTTACACGCTAACTGCGAAAATCCGGAATTCCACACAACTTTACATGCAAAAAATGGCCATAAAAATAACAAGAATAAGATTTGCATGATGAACGTGCGCATCTCCACAGTTTCGCAACCCCAAGTGTGAAAGAGTGCCTTTTAAAATACAAACTGAATGCTTATTTCGCCAAGAGTTTCGCGCCATCAATACCATTTTTGCATCTATGATACAAAAATTGCTTTACTGCACATGCAACTTACGCCAAGAGTTTCGTGACGGTGGTTGCGAATGTTAAACGCTTTGATGCGAAAGTCCAACTATTGCGAAACTCAGGTACTTTCTCATGATGTCGAGTTTAAGTGGTGCAAAATTCCTTTATATCGTGCTAATTTCCTTTATATATATATAACGCTTCATTTTTCGCAACAAATTTTTTGTGCAACAAAGGGCCATTTTTGCAGAAGCTAGGGTTTGTCGTGGTCTCTTACCAGTGATCCCCAAATCCATCTTCGTCGAGAAAATTTTTGGCAACTTTTTCAGCAACTATTTTGTTCAATTTGTCTGGTATCTTCAAAGGCTTCTTCATCAATACTTTTTTCCGATGGTCTCATCCACGGTGAGTTTTTTTGGTAAGATTTTATTTTCATGATTTAACTATTTTTTTTAAATACACCATTTTGAGTGTTTTCAAGTTATATTTGCATGTATATTATTCATTAATCCATTGTTTTTGTTGTTTCAAACATTTAAATGTATATTATCCATTATAATAAGTTGTTTTCAATGTTTCTAACATTTGATTTTATATTATCCATTGTAATCCATGGTCTTTACTCAAACATTTGCATGTGAGTGTCAGTTTATCATTTTATTTCCTTGAGCGAATTATGCTTTCATGTACGCTTTGTTTTTCGTGCCTTTGTCGATTTGGAGAGGGTGGTGTATGTTCCCCGTGGAACACAGGGCCGCATGTTCGGGGATCCGAATGAGTGCCACGTTGGCACTCATTCATCAGTTTGGGTGTGTACGAAGGAATATTGCACATCCCAAGATATTCCTCCATACATAACTCCCGAATGAGTGCCAACGTGGCATTCATTCGGACCCCTCGAACATGCGGCCCCGTGTTCGCGGGGGGAACATAACCTGCTCGCGTCGATTTGGGGTTTTTTGTTGCATTGTCAAAAGTTTGAATACTTTTGTAATAAGCTTTGTTTTCTGTGTTGATCTAAGTACCGTGCTTTTTTTATATTCATAGAATTTTCTTAATTTATGCATTATTATAATCTAGCACCAAAGAAGAGGAAAAAACACACAAAAAAAGAAATTAAAAGTTGATGGTACAATCGATAAATTTAAAACTCGTTTGGTTGCAAAAGTTTTTAAACAAAAAGAAGGTACCGATCAACAATATTTTTATTGAATTCAATGTTCAGAATTACCTTATTGAACTTTTTATACCACTAGCGAAAGTCTTGTTTAAGTTCATAAATTGACTTCTTTAATTTGCAAACTAAATGATTCGAGTCATCTGTACTGAAACTAGGAGGTTGTTGCATATATACCTCTTCTTCTAGATCCCTATTCAGGAAAACAGTTTTTACATTCATTTGATGTTGCTCTAAATCAAAATGAGCTACGAGGGCCATGATTATCCTCAACGATTCTTTAGTTGAGACAGGCAAAAAAGTCTCATTATAATCAACGTCTTTCATCTGTATGAAACCTTGTGCAACGAGCTTAACCTTGTACTTCTCTACTTGACCTTTGAAATTTATCTTGGTCTTATAAAACTTACTTATGACTAATAGGTTTTACTCCATCAGGTCGAGGTACAAGATCTCACACTTAGTTCTTTACGATAGAGTCAAATTCTTCTTTCATGACATTGATTCAATGTGTCGATCTTTTACTTTTAATGACTTTTGTAAAGGTGAATGAATCATCATCATTGTCTATGAAATCATTGGGCTCTTGTAAATACACCACATAGTCTAGATGTATAGCAAATTATTTTGTTCTCGTAGACTTCCATACAGGTGCTACAAGTGATTCAAAATGAACCTCTGCATCTTGTTGTTGTTGTATATTATCATCAATGACTTATTATATTTTGGATTGATGTCCATTGATCGAATTTTTCCTAACATTATCAAAATGGACAATGATAGAAAAATTTTGGTCTTTATCCTTCGCAGGTATGTTACTTGAATCCTGCATTTTCTTAAATTTGAAACTTTGAGATGCATCTATCACAATAGAACCATTTTCAAGAAATCTTATTTTATCGGTTTTCACTATATGTGGTGTATGCGATGATCAATAAAACTTAAATTCCTTTGATCTTTCTAAATAACTAATGAAAAATCTACTAGTCATCCTAGGACCAAAGGCTTTTATATGTGGGTTATATAATTTAGCTTCAGTTGGATATCCTCATATGTACATATATGACAAAGAAAGTTTTCTGTTAGTCCATAACTCGTAAGGAGTCTTTTAGACAACCTTCATAGGAACCGTATTTAAAATATGATGATTGTTTTAAGAGCTTCATCCCACAAGGTCAAAGGAAGGTTTGAGTGACTTAACATCACTTGAACCATTTCTTTAAGCGTACAGTTTATTCTTTCAGCTACATCATTTTAGTAAGCACTACCATACATGATATATTAAGGTACAATATCTTTCTTTTTATAAACCGCGCTAATGACCATTTCTTTTGTCATATCTTAGTGAAACGATCATAATATTTGCCACATCTATTAGATCTAACCACTTTAATAACTTCATTAGTTTGTTTCTCTACTTCTTTCTTGAAGTCCTTAAAAACCTGAAAGACTTCTGATTTTTCAAATAATAAGTAGAGATACATGTACCATGAGTAATCGTCTATAAATGTGATAAAATATTTTTCACACGTATAACACGAGAAAAAAAGCTTGCAAACATCTATATGCACGATCTCTAATTTTTTATTATTGCATTTGACATCTTTCTTATATGTGTTAGACTACTTAGCCAATATGCAGTCAACCCATGATTCTGTATCTGTGAAATCAAGGGATCAAAGAATTCCTTCTTTCACAAGTCTTTGGACTCTCTCTTTCGAGATGCGTCCTAACCTTCAATGCCAAAGTATATATGATTGATCCTCTTTTAGGCCACATTTATTGTCAATCATTGTATTCTCAACAGAGTGAGATTTTCAAATTTGGAATTTGGTTTTCAAACAATATAAACTATAACACATATATGAAGAACCTATAGGAATGATTTTTTTTAACAATAATAAACTTGAACTTTTCAAATTTAAAAACAAAACAAAACCACACTTATCAAGTTTTGAAATCAAAATAAGGTTCCAACTACATGATGAAACATAAAATTTATTGACTAAATCCAAAATGAATCCCGACTCCAACACAACTTTGCAGGTCCCAACGTTCTTGACATGCGAACACATCTTATTTCCTGAGAAAATGACTTTTTTTATACTCTGTTGGTTCTCTTTTGTTCAAAAATGTATACAAAGAGTTGACAAAGTGCACTGTGACACCAAAATCAATTCACCAACTATGCAATGAAATATGAATCAAATTGCACTCATGAGAAACACATAAATTATTACCTTTATTCTTGAGTCATTTCTTATACTTTAGAAAGTCTATCTTCTTATGTACCTTCTTCTTGCAGAAGAAATACTTTATTGAATAACCTCCTGCCTCAGATTTAGCTTTCGCCTGAGAGTTTGAACTCTCTCCAGAAGTCTTCTTCTTGAAAGAATATTTCTTTACCTCCGACCTATCTTTTTTCTAATGAGAGGCCATATGTGCACTCAATACTCTCTCACCCTTCAGTCTTTCTTCCTCTTCAACACACTTGGTCAAGGGATCATTAAAAGACCACCCATTATTATGCACATTATAAAAGATTTTGAAGGGTCCGTATTCACTAGGCAATGTGGTTAAAATAAGATGAACCAAGAAGGAGTAGGAAATGGCGATTATGTTATTTAATTGAAATACAATATTTTTCATCTCCAAGATGTGCTATCAAATGTGACTCTCACTGGAATATTTCATAGACACCAACTTGGACATCAATGTACTGGCCCTAGCCTTATTCTAACTGACGAATTGAGCCTTCATGACTCTTAGGAATTTATTCACTGTACTGCAGTGAGGGATGACACATCTAATGTTCTTAGCGACTCGAGATTGCAAAAGCAACAGGCTAAGTCTATTCGAGTGCTCCCACTTCTCAGAGGTAGCCTTCTATTCGGTTGTACTCTACTTTGTAAGAGCGAGAGGTTCATCAATCCTAAATGTCAAATCTAGGTCTATATAACCGAGAGTGAATAATATTATTTCTTTTCAATATGAGAAATTAGATTTGTCTAACATGGGGATGTTACTAGAATCGTCAATGATGAAAGAACCTGATACAATAAGAAACGAAAAGAAAAGACCTTGTAATTGCTCAAACGAGACTCTTGTTGAAAAGGTAAAAACTGAGATCCTTTATTATTTACCTTTTCTAAGATAAACATAATTAGGCCATTATCGTTCCACTTTAATGAAAACAATAATACTTATAGTGATTTCGTCTCTCCAATTCACAGGGAATTGACTTCAATTGATGAAACTAGCAAATCATGTAACCAGAGGCAATTCAGTATTGTACCTTTGGGTACGAACATGTTTCATGGGTTGATATACACATCTACTATTACACTCTGTGTGAATTTAGAACATAATGACCTACATTTGGGTAAAATCATTATTTTATAAAGTCACGCACAATTATAATACTAAATCTTAACACGGTTTAAAGAATCCTCAATCAACACAACTAAGATCATTTTGATGATTGCATGAGTGAGTTAATCAAAATTTTTTACCACAAATATATTTGTATTATAGAGCATGACCATGAACAAATAATAATGCATGTATATTCATTACAAAACATGTATTATATCATCAAAAAATACAAATTCATGCTTCAACTTATATGCACAAATAAATTTTGATGAAAGCACATCATAAATGTCATGAATTTAGTTATAATTCATACTTTAAATATTATGCATAACTTAAATAACATAGAATGCATGTATTAGACATGTATAAGTCATACTTTCTTAATAATAAATGAATATAAAGCATGAAAAAATAACATAAATATACTCTTATGGGTAAAACCTAGGGTTCTTAAGCTGAAACTAGTTTAAAAATGCTCTGAACCGGCCCCGAACTGGTCAACCAAGGGTCTGAACCAGTTTTTGAACAGTCGAAGCGGTTTAAAACATGTACAAAAGCTCATAAACTCCAAAAACTAAATGAGAAAATCCATATTTCTTCATAAATTCAAGAAAACATGGTTTTTACTTTCAGGAATTAGTGAAAAATCAATATGAATCGGTCAAAAATAGCTCTGAACTGGTGTCGAAACTCCCCATATCGATCACAAAACCGATTCAGTTTTAAATGAGTTTAAATAGTACATATACCTTATTTCGGACCTAATCTGATTCAATCCAGATTCAGTTTAATGGATCTTGGATCAGATCCCTCCAATCTAGATCCAAACCCATGTATGATCGGGTCTCAGGTTGGATTCAACATTCCAACCCGATCCGGATCCATGATTTGGTCCAACTAGGATCTGGGTCGAATTTGAATCCATAATGTGATCCATATCTGGACATGGTCCAAATAGGATAAGACTCAGATCCGGATCTCAACCCAATCCATGATGGATCCGAGTTGGATCGAGTCATCGACCTTGTCTGTCCGGATCAAACCCAGAACCCAAATGGGTCCAGGTCTGATCCAGGATCGGGTCTGACCCAGACTCGGAATCCCAAATGGACCCGGATTTGGTCCGAACCCTAGGTTCGTGTCCGGTTCGGTCTTCGGGATCAGGTCCAGACGTCGGGTCCAGGGTATGTGTTTTTGTTAAAAAACAAAAAACATGTTTTGATTTCTGAGAAACCAAAAGGCACCCGACCGTGTCGGTTAACATCGACCTTCCCCCGTTTCTGTAAACAACTGTCGCCGCCCCCATTTTAGTGGACGGCACCGACGTGGCCGCCGACAACGGCGATGGACTCCCATCCGTTCCCCGGTGACAACAACCGGGTAGTCGGCATACGCCAGCGAAAGTAAGGGTTTGAAATAGTTTTTTTTTATACTCATTCGTCGATGGGGCTATTGTCGCCACCGGCGGCCTACCATCGCCTGCCCAACCGGCGAGAGTTGGACGATTGCGCCGGCGACCCCCGTCGTCCACCACCATCCAACGACAAAAGAGGGATTTTTGTGAAAACCGAAGGCTGAATGCTGGTTCGGTTTCTTAAAACACGTCGGCCCCCGTTTCATCTAATTGTCGTCACCGGCACCGGCGGTCAGTCGAAATGCCGCCGGCGATGGCGACACCCCTGTCGCCAGTCTCACTCCGCCAGCGATACTGGCAGGGTATCGTCCCCTCAAAGCCACCATCCAGCCATCTCACTCTGGTGGGCAACCCTAGCAGCCATCGACGACGGTGGCCTCGGGGGCCAGCCACTGATGGCCTGGGCCGTCCGCCGACGACTGTGGTGGTTAAAAATTGGGGCTAAAAAAGAGATCGTGACCCTCCTTCCCTGCCAATTTTTGCTGCACAGGCATAGTCAACCGAGACACCTCGGTCGACAGTTATCGATGGGATTCTGAAACGAGGTGGCTGCAGAAACCGAGATCTGACATCCTTGCTCTCCAGCGGTGACCACCGCCAGCCTTTGCGGAGAGACAACAACAGTTGTCGACTCGCAGGCTGTGTGCCACCAGACAACGCCTCTCCAGTGACAACTTTTTCGGCGAGAAAACGCTGAAGCACCCACACGTGCAGTCAGGGGTGTAGCTAGGATTCATGTGAGGGGGGGGGGGGGGACAGGAGTGTAGCAAAAAAAAAAAAAAAACTGGTGTGATGGTTCTGGGGTTCGGGGGGCAGCGCCCCCGATTTTTTTTAGATAAAATAAAAAATGGCTACTAGTATTAATAAAAATCTATTTCATATGGACAAATCAAACTATTTGCTGCAGTCAGGGCTGGTCTAGGACTGGGCTTTAAAAATATATATATATAATTTTTAACTGGGCCGGGCCTCCGCCTATCTGTGGAGTGGGCCCATAACCTGATGTTGGCATTCATGAAAACGATAACCAGTATGTAAAAACAAAACATACAATCGGTAGATGCAATGGATGAGATAAGCGTTGGCACAGGTGCACGGCATTTTCCTCAGAGAAAAGTGTGTGTGTGAAGGTTTACATACATGGTATTCATGTATGTTCCATGTGAACCCTTCACATGTCATATTGAACACGCAACCCCTTCCCCCACTAATGCCCCACTAAAACCTTCATTAGTGTTAAATTGGGCCATACTTAAGGTTGGACCGGATCCAAAATATCCAACAAGAACACTAGCGCTTTTATTGTTGAAGAGAAGAAAATGCAAGCATTGGTGGAGACATGAGTGTGTTATAATTATTGTCCGATGAGGTTGTTTGTTCATAACATGTTTGTTTCAATGGGCTAGTAGTTAGTACCGATTACATATTGAATTCACTAGGCATATTTGTTCCATTCTTTCTCCTCGGGGTTGTAATTTCTTCAAAAGTGGTTGAACATGCACTGCTTATAATGTGTTTCCGATTAAGAATGTTCTGTTGTGGATATGGAAAATGCATTAGATTGTGAGACAAAGGGAAGACCGTAAACCAGTTAGTTCAGAGCATGTGCAAAGAAATTGGAGTTTATTTACTGAATCTGCATATGTTAGATCCGTTTGCCCAATTAACCTTTTGTTTCAATTATCAACGGGGACAATGTGTTATTTCTTTCACCAATCTCTTATCACTTATTTTGATATGGAGCTCCATAGTCTTTTTGCATGGTTCCACAAGCATCTTTGCTCTAGGGCCAGTAGTTTACAGAAAGCTATCTAACTTATCATAGATTAACGAAAGGCTGCCCAGCGTTGGGTAAATTGCATTCAACCACCTATTTTATTTGGAACACATTTTAGATACCTGCCTGAGGTTTAAAATTAAATTTTGTCCTTTTTTCGTTCAGAATATTTTAGTCACTTTCTTTGTCTAAACAAAGGTCAACTAAATGATTTTATGACTAGTAAGTAATTGCTGAAACATAGGAGGTTTCTTGTGAGTAACTGATAAGTGGTTTCTGTTATATATTATTTCCAATAGTCTATCTCCTTCACCTTTTATGCCAAAGGCCAATTTTTTATCTTCCATGTGATCTATATTTAGTCCATACATGCTATGCTAATCTCTACATACCCAGTTTAAAACATACACAGTATTTTGTCCCATCTTTTTCTGTGTAAAAACTGTCTATTGTATAGTTATTATTAGCTCAGGCATAGCCATTTTGAGGAAAATTTGCAGGTCCTCTATTTTTTTTTTGAAAGGCAAGCTGGGGTTAGGCGGATCCCTACCAGAACAACCGCCCTATGTGGCAGAGGGATTCGATTCTGGGCCTTCAGCTTGACACAGAACCCTGCTTATCACATGGGATACCACCTCGGTGTTGCAGATCCTCTAGGTCCTCTATTTAGCTGAAACCTTGAGTAGCTTCCTTAGCTCTGATAGTTCAGGGGATGCCATTTTTCTTAGCTTTGGATTGGGAGTCGGCACTAGTTAGCAATGGGATGAAAATCGGGGAGAAGGACAAAGGAAAGAGCCTACATTAAATCAATTGATTCATCATGATAGAGCTGTGCTATGGCTTGTCTAAGGCACTAAGGATCGAGCTGCCAGAGCTACTCAACAAATTTTTGCCATCTATGGCAAATTATACTTGTTTAAATCTAGACTTACTGGAGTTGAAACCCTTTGATCTATGTCACCTAGATACGGGTGTGGGTACGACATGGCAATTCCAAAAAATGTGGGTACGGGGATACGACTATATATATATCACATAAATACATGATAAATTCAAAATAAACTGAATATAATTCAAATATATATGCTATATCTAAAATATATATTATATACTAAAAACATAAAGTTATAAACTGAAAATATAATTATAAATTATAAATTAAATACAAACTTGTATGTAAGGAGGGTAAAATGATGTGTCCGAGTGTAGATGCGTGTCTACATGGGGATAAGCATGTCTCGACACGGGTACGGAGTGAAAAATGAAGTGTAGCCTTTGATATTATAGTTTCTGCAATTTGGTAGTTGCTTTCAAATGAATTGAAAGGGACTCAGATGATGCAAATGAATCATCATGTCAACCTCAACAGCAGTTGGTGAAGAAGAGAAACAGGATGTCAAGATCCAGAGAGAAATCATAAATCTTTGGTTAAATGGAATATACAATCTTTGTGTTAAAGATGCAATTTTTGCACTACTGCTGTTTTTTATTTTTTCATATTTAACCTGGGGGGAACCATGAGCCCGGCCTAGGAGACATCTTTACCTTATCAGCGCAGGAAAACGCCAGGGCTAGTACCCTCAAAACCAGGGCCTATGCTTGCTCTGGCTTGTGCAAGGGGTTACCGCCCCCAGGAGTCAAATCCTGACTGCCCGTCAGACAACTAAAGCCCCGCTCCAACTACGCTAACCCCTTTGGGTTTCACTATTGCTGTTCACGGAAAAACATGTTTGGAATATAAGTTGTGTCCTTTATCGAAAATATGTAATATATAGTGTTCTGTGTAGTCTGAGTTAATCAATTTTCACGTGTTGTACATTGATGCTTTGTGTCTTAGAGATGGCTTACTGAAAAATTGCAGCACAAGAATGTGACTGGCATTCTTGATTTTCAATCTGTATATTAACAGCATATGTTTTAAAGTGGTGGTCTGGTGGGGGCTTTTTTCACCCAGTTGATTTTATTTATGAATTTAAATGACCATGCAGTTTAATGTAAGGGTGGGCGTCCGGTTGCTCCGTGCCGGAATCATCCTCTGCCTGTTAAGACACGACAGGCCCGACCCAGACCCAGGCTACAGAAGCTCAGCTTGAGTCCTGTTGGGTTCAGGCAGGGGATGATTATTATCGGGCGGCACCCTTTAAGCCAAACTCATAAATGGGCCGGGTCAGTTCAGCCTCCATTGAAATTTTGTTGGGGCCCTTTACCTGGTCCTGGTCTGTTTAACCAGTGGGGCTAGGTAGGGCCTGATTCTTATCGGGCTTGTACTGCACATGGCAGCCAAACCCAGTCCATTTCAGGTAGGGTACCCGACGGCCTGTAGGGTACCCGACAGCCAAACCCCTCGCCTCCTCTTAGTTTATTACTGTGGAAAGTTCACTTGTACTTAGACCCTGGTCCACAGGAATGGACTCGACTCTCGACTTGGAATAGGGGTAAGTTCGGGCTTGCAATGGAGTTCATGTTAGCTGCCAAAGACTCGGTCTGATTCTGACCCTGTTCTAATCTTGGTTTTCTTCTGTAGTCCAAGACTATGCTGCCTTATCCAAGACAAACATGGCCCAGCCAAGTACAAAGATTTGCTTAAACTGCGCTGAGTTGTGTCCTCCTTGACTGGCTTGTTTCCAAGCCAAAGACACATTTAAGTATTTAATTAAGGCAAGCCAATTTGAATCAGTTCTCGCTGTCCTAGTCCGGGATCTCTGGAGATGGTAGCTATTCTGAACTCGTGACATCGAAATCCAAATCTGAACCACAAACTGGATCTTGTAGGCACGCAGCGAGGTCTAAGACAACAAGTCAACGAGCAAGTCCACATCTGATCTTGCCTTTCACTCGTAAGCAAAGTTGTACATTTCCCACCTTCTTTCAAAAGAAAAAAACTTTAGGTGAAACCTTAGGTTTGGATTTGGGATTACTAAAAATTGGGTGCCTATGGCATTTCAAGAAAGAGGGGAGTCTGAATCAGAAAATAGTAATGCTAATGGCAATAATATTAATAGTAATAATAACCGTAATAACAGGAGACCTGCTCAACAATAATAATATAACAGTTGACCAAAGTATAGAATTGGTGATAAGAAACTATAATCAGGATTCAGGTCTAACAAAAGAAAAACTGTCATAATAATTAACAGTAACATCGGAAAGGAAATAATAATACCCACAGCTTGCATATATCACAAAAAAAAAAAAAAAAGGAAAATGGCATCTTGTTGAGGACATTGAATGGCAAATAGGACAAACTTTAAGCTCTCAACGTTACCAGAAGCAATGAGAGTGGATAGGCCGGTAGGGGAAGAAGGGGGTATCCCAGCCAACTGGGAGACCGGTTTTGAGTGACACCCATTTGTCTGGCTTTGATCACGGGGGAATTCATATGTCAGATACCTGCCAAGTACCCACCACCTCTCTTACTGGTGCGGTATAGGAAATTTTTTCTTCTTTCTTTTGGTTTTGGGGTTCATACTTCATATCCAACAGAAAAGAACCAGGGGATTGGATTTTGGGGCCATCAATGCCAAAAATCCTTGTTGGTATTGTTGAATTTCGCTCAAGAGGTTATTATTCCATGAGAGTTTTACCCTGCAAGTTTATGTTTCTAGGATTCCAACTGGCTTCTAGAAATCTCCCTCTTTGTGGGTGCTCCTGCACTTCTCTGTTTTGCGCATCAGATAATCTTCCTTCTTCTTCATTGAAAGTGGAAGATGCCCATCATGTTTCTGCTGTCTTGTCTTCAGTTTATGATGGTGGGGGCAAGTTTCCTGGTGAGAAGGTCAGGGTTGAGGCTGTTGG
Source organism: Nuphar pumila (assembly GCF_984573655.1). Lineage (NCBI taxonomy): Eukaryota > Viridiplantae > Streptophyta > Magnoliopsida > Nymphaeales > Nymphaeaceae > Nuphar > Nuphar pumila. Next base: position 126,588,381 of record NC_143256.1, read on the forward strand.
ACATTTTGGGTTACGGGTCCAACCCACAGTCTGACCCGGTTTGACACCATGTTAGTGGGTCACGTAAGTGACTGAATAATGGAGGTAGTGGGTGGGAGTTACGTGAATGTGGAGAGACCACATTCACGTAACTGCCCAATTCTCCATTATATATATGGGGTTAGGGGCTACGAAGTTGATGAGAGTTCATAGCCATATCCTGCCCAAATTCACTTATGCATTCAAGCTTAAGCAGAACAAGGTCCTGCTCACCGTCGACATAAGGCCTGGGCTCATTGTGGGCGACGACCGGCTGAGGAGAACGCCGAATCACCTACACGATCAATGGCGAATCCAGGTACGCTCCCTGTCCAATTGTTTTCACAGGGTTTCGCCCAACAATGGGTTATGGGCCCACGTCCACGCATTTCCGCTGCGCGTGGCCGTGTAGGCTGTTACGGCGTTTTGGCGTCGGTGGAGTCGCCGTGGGGCGACAACCACCGATTAGCCGAAGATTGTCACTATGAGGCGACAATCATCACCGACAAATGTCACCGGAAAAAGGCGACATCTTTTTTCCTTGTTCTGGCAAACCTTAAAAAAAAAATTATTGTTTTATACCTGTGGCCGTTGGGCTGCAGGGAGGTTTTTGCCGTCGCCGGGATTAACGCCGGTGCCCTCGCCTGAAATTTGACCGGCAGATGTAGAAAAGGGGTTTAAAAACCCCTTTTCTCTCTGTTTTTCCTTTTCAGTTAAAGGGCAGGGGACTTTTGCCGGAATGCAAAGGAATCGGAAGCGGCAGTCTTGCCGGCGCCCAGGTTACCCACCCCATAGCTGGAGTTACTTGCAAAACCGGCGACAATAAAAAAAAAAATCTATTTTAACCCTTACCTGTCGCCGGGGAGGAGGTGGGTTTCGCCGGGGTCACGCCGTGGGGCTTTTTGCCGGCAAGGGCAGCCATTGATCGGCGGCATCCTTGCTGATGTCGCCGGGGCTGTCGCCGGACTGGCAGGCGCTGCTGTGCCCTTCAACCATCGGATGGCAGCCACCATCGTCGCCGTGGGGCGACGTCTTCTGACGGTCGGGTGTTGCCGGACCGACGTCACCGTGGGGTGACGCAGGTCGCCGGCCATTGTGCGCCAGTCGCCGTGACGGCGATGTGGGTCGCCGAGGAACCGAAATAAGGGGAAAACCCCCCTTTCGGTTTTCCCTAAAACAGAAACAGAAACTATCGGGTTTCTGTTTTAGGTTTTAAAATTGGACCAGATCGGGTCCGGCGAGGCGACCCGTGGACAGATCCGATCCAAACCCTTTTGGGTGGATCGGGTCTGCTCCTTTACCTTTTGAATCTGACCCGGACCCATAAAGGTACCGGGTCTGGGTCTGATCCGGAAAGGATCGGGTTTGACCCGGGTCCATTTTGGATCGGGTTTGACCCGGGTCCATTTTGGACCGGGTCTAACCCGGGTTCATTTTGGATCGGGTCTGATCCGAACCCATTAAGAGCCGGGTCGAACCCGGTATCTGGTTTGGATCGCGTCATACCCGGGTCCATGTTGGACCGGGTCGAACCCGGTATTCGGTTTGAACCGGGTCGTACCCGGGTCCATGTTGGACCGGGTCGAACCCGATATCCGGTCTGAACCGGGTCGTACCCGGGTCCATGTTGGACCGGGTCGAACCCGGTATCCATTTTGGACCGGGTCAAACCCGGTATCTGTTTTGGACCGGGTCCGACCCGGGCCTGTTTCGGACCGGGTCTAACCCGGATTTTGGTTCGGGTCGGGTCGGACCCATATTAAGTATGGGTCGGGTCAGACCCGGATCCCATTTGAAACTGGGTTGGATCCATAAAAACAGGATCCAAACACTATTGAGACTGAATCGGATCAGGAACCTGATCCGACCCCTTCCAGAACCGGTTCAGAGCCATTTTTGACCGGTTCTTTCCAGTTTTTCACCGGTTCCGGGATGCTGAGACCCTGTTTTCATAAATTTAAAGAAATACATGGATTTTGGTATACAATTATAGGGTTTTATAGAACTTTTGTTCATATTAAGTACCGGTTTATAAGGTTCGGAACCGGTTCGGACCCTTAGATGACCGGTTCGGGGCAGTTTCAGACCGGTTCAGAGTGTTTTTAGACCGGTTCCTACATGAGGACCCTGGGTTTTACCCATATGAGCATACGTTTGTTATTTTTTATGCTTTATAAAGTATTTATTTTGAATAATGCATGACTTATGCATGTTAATTCATGTATTTAGCGTTGGTTAAGTTATGCATACTGATTTTAAGCATGAATTATAACTAAATTTATGACAATTAGTTTATGCATTTGTGTTGTAGTATGAACTGATATTATGTCATGAATATACATGCATTAAAATGTGTGCATGGGTGTGCTCCATAATACGAATAGGATTTTCGGTAAAAGATTTTGATTAACCGATTCATGAATCACCAAAGTGATCTGAGTCGTGTTAATTAAGGATTCTTTGGACCGTATTAAGATTCATAATTATGATTGTGTGTGAATTTATGAAACATCGATTCTACCCAAAGGTAGGTCGTTGTGTTCCAAATTTACACAGGGTGTAATAGTAGATGTGTATTCCAGCCCATGAAGCATGTTCGTACTCAAAGGTACAGTGCTGAATTGCCTCTGGATTCATGATCTACTAGTTTCACCAACTGAAGTCAATTCCTTGAGAATTGAAGAGATGGAGCAATCATGAGTATTATCGTTTTCACCAAAGTGAAACGATAATGGCTCAACTATGCTTGTCTCAGAAAAAGTGAAAATAAAGGGTCTCACTTTTACCTTTTCAACACGAGTCTTGTTTGAGCAATAATAGTAACATCTTTTCGTTTTTTCGTTCCTTTAATTTATCAGGTTCCTTCCATATCGACGGTTCTAGTAGTATCCCTATCTTAGACGGATCAAATTTTTCTGATTGGAAAGAAATTGTGTTATTCACTTTGGGCTATATGGATTTAGATCTGGCCCTTAGAATTGACGAACCTCCCACTCTTAATGAGCAGAGTACAGCCGATCAGAAAGCTGCCTCTGAGAAATGGGAGCGCTCGAACAGACTTAGCCTGTTGCTTTTGCAATCTCGGGTGGCTAAGAACATTCGAGGCACAATTCCTCACTGTAGGACTGTGAAGGAATTTTTGGGAGCCATTGAGGCTCAATTCGTCACTTCTAATAAAGCAAGGGCCAGTACTCTCATGTCCAAATTAGTGTCTATGAAATATGCTGGTGACAGTCACATCCGACAGCATATTTTGGAAATGAAGAATATTGTGACTCAACTGAATGACATGAAGTTTGTCATCTCTGACTCGTTTTTAGTCCATCTGATCTTAACCTCGTTACCTACTGAGTATGGACCCTTTAAAATCTCCTACAACACACATAATGATGAGTGGTCTTTTAATGACCTCTTGAGTAAGTGTGTTGAGGAAGAGGAGAGGTTAAAGGGTGAGAGGGTGCCAAGTGCACATATGGCCTTTCATAAGGATAAACAGAGGTCGAGGCCAAAGAAAAACTCATTCAAAAATAAGAATCAGAAGAGAGCCACTGGAGAGAATTCAAACTCTCAGGCGAAAGCTAAATCTCAGTTTGGTGGCCCTTCTATAAAGTGTTTCTTCTGCAAAAAGAAAGGTCATAAGAAGGTGGACTGTTTGAAGTTCAAGAAGTGGCTCGAAAATAAAGGTAATAAGTCATTCGTTTCTCATGAGTGCAATCTAATTCATGTTCCATTGCATAGTTGGTGGATTGATTCTGGTGTCACGGTGCACATTGCCAACTCTTTGCAGGCATTTCTGAACAAAAGGGAACCAACGGAGCATGAAAGAAGCATCTTCTCAGGAAATAAGATGCGTTCGCATGTCAAGAACGTTGGGACCTGCAGAATTGTGTTGGAGTCGGGATTCATGTTGGATTTGGTCGATACATTTTATGTTCCATCTTATAGTCGGAGCCTAATTTCATTTTCAAAACTTGATAAGTTTGATTTTGTGTTTAAATTTGAAAAATCTGAACTTATTATTATGAAAAATTCAATGAATATAGGTTCTGCATATATGTGTGATGGTTTGTATCGATTAAGAACCAAACTCCAAATTCAGGAATCTCACTCCATTGAGAACACAATGATTGACAATAAACGTGGTCTAAAGGATGATCAATCCTATTTGCTTTGGCATCGGAGGTTAGGACATATCTCGAAAGAGAGAGTCCAAAGACTCGTGAAAGAGGGAATCCTTGGATCCCTTGATTTTACGAATATAGAGCCATGTGTTGACTGCATAAAGGCCAAGCAGTCTAACACATATAAGAAAGATGCCAAACGCAACAATGGAAAGTTAGAGATAGTGCATACGGATGTCTGCGGCCTTTTTTCACCGTGTTATACGGGTGAAAAGTATTTTGTCACCTTTATAGACGATTACTCACGGCATATGTATCTCTACTTATTATCTGAAAAATCAGAAGTCTTTCAGGTTTTTAATCACTTCAAGAAAGAAGTAGAGAAACAAACCAGTGAAGTTATTAAGGTTGTCAGGTCAGATAGAGGTGGCGAATATTATGGTCGTTTTACTGAGATGGGACAAAAGGAAGGTCCATTAGCGCGGTTTCTAAAAGAGGAAGGCATTGTACCTCAGTATACCATGCTTGGTAGTGCTTACCAGAATGGTGTAGCTGAAAGGAGAAACCGTACGCTTAAAGAAATGGTTCGAGCGATGTTGAATCACTCAAACCTTTCTTTGACCTTGTGGGGTGAAGCTCTTAGGACTGCAGTGCATATTCTGAATAAGGTTCCTACGAAGGTTGTTCAAAAGACTCCTTACGAGTTATGGACAGGTAGAAAACCTTCTTTATCATATATGCACATATGGGGATGTCCAGCAGAAGCTAAATTGTATAACCCACATATAAAAGCTTTTGATCCTAGGACAACTAGTGGTTTCTTCATTGGTTATCCAGAAAGATCGAAAGGCTTTAGGTTTTATTGTCCATCTCATACACCACAGATAGTGGAAACAGATAAAGCAAGATTTCTTAAAAATGGTTCTGTTGGGATAGATGCATCTCAAAATATTAATTTTGAGGAAATGCAGGATTCAGGTTCTACACCTGCTGAGGATAATGACCCGATTTTCTCTATCATTGTTCCTTCGAGTAATGTAAGAGAAAGTCCAGTCAATGAACATCAATCCCAACTAGATCCAGTTGTTGATGAGGATATACAACAACAACAGGATACAGAGGCTCATTTTGAACCACCTGTAGTACCTGTATGGAGGTCCACCAGAATTAGGAAATCTGCTATCCATCCGGACTATGTGGTGTATTTACAAGAGTCAAATGATTTCATAGACATTGATGGAGATCCCTTCACATTTGCAGAAGCCATTGAAAGTGAAAGATCAACACATTGGATCAATGCCATGAAAGAAGAGCTTGACTCTATGGCAAAGAACCAAGTGTGGGATCTTGTACCTCGACCTGATGGAGTTAGACCTGTTGGTTGTAAATGGGTTTACAAAACCAAAACAGACTCTAAAGGTCATGTGGAGAGGTACAAGGCTAGGCTTGTTGCAAAAGGTTTCACACAGATAGAGGGCATTGATTATAATGAGACTTTTTCTCCTGTCTCAACTAAAGAATCATTAAGGATAATCATGGCCCTCGTAGCTCATTTTGATTTAGAGCTGCATCAGATGGATGTGAAAACTGCCTTCCTGAATGGGGATCTAGATGAGGAGGTATACATGCAACAACCTCCTGGTTTCAGAATAGATGACTCAAATAACTTAGTTTGCAAATTGAATAAGTCAATTTATGGATTTAAACAGGCCTCCCGCCAGTGGTATAAGAAGTTCAATCAGGTAATAATGAACTTTGGATTCACTGAAAACATTGTTGATCAGTGTATTTACATTAAGACTAGTGGGAGTAAGTTCATAATTTTGGTTTTATATGTTGACGATATTCTTCTTGCAACTGATGATTTGAGTTTTTTACATGAAACAAAAGACTTTCTTTCCTCTCATTTCGATATGAAAGACATGGGTGAGGCCACTTATGTCCTTGGAATCGAGATCCGTCGTAACAAAACTAAGGGTGTCCTTGGCCTATCTCAGAGATCCTATATCCTTAAGGTTCTTAAAAGATATGGAATGGAGAATTGTTCTCCTAGTTCGGCACCTATAGTGAAAGGGAATAAATTGAGCTTGAAGAACTGTCCTCAGGATGATATTGCGAAGGCTCAGATGAATGTTGTCCCATATGCTTCAGCAGTTGGGAGTTTACAGTATGCGCAGACCTGCACTCGACCTGATATAGCATTTGCTGTGGGAATGCTTGGTAGATATCAGTCAAATCCAGGCATTGCACACTGGAAGGCAGCGAAGAAGGTCATGCGCTATTTACAAGGAACGAAAGACTATATGTTGACCTACAGGAAAGCTGACCACCTAGAGGTCGTTGGATACTCTGATGCGGACTTAGGGGGGTGTATTGACAGTAGAAAATCTACTACTGGATACATTTTCCTTCTAGCGGGTGGTGCTGTCTCATGGAGAAGCGGAAAGCAGTCTACCACTGTTGCTCATACCATGGAGGCAGAATTTATTGCTCTATACGAGACTTCGTCACAGGCCATTTGGATAAGGAACTTCATTATGGGTCTTGGTATAGTGGACTCTATTGAGAGACCACTAAAGATCTTTTGTGATAATGAAGCAGCCGTGTCCTTTTCAAATAACAACAAGAGCTCAACATCGTGTCGACACATGGAGTTAAAAATATTTTGTTGTTAAAGAAAGGACTGAGAATCATCTGGTATGTATTGATACAATTGGGACGAAGGAAATGACTGCGGATCCCCTTACTAAAGGGCTAGCACCGGGATTGTATTCCCAACATGTAAAGGGGATGGGTCTTTTTTATTCCTTCTGATGTATGACAATATATTATGTAATCACATTTGTGTTTATGTTTTGATTCTCTAAGGTTTTGAGTTATTGTTGATTTTGCATAAATGATCTCTCATATGGGTTAGAGAGAATAGCAGAATAACAATATTAAAGGACCAATAGAATAAGTGAGAGACCAACCTATTCATAAAGGTAATTTCTTTACATGCCTAAGCACTGAAGGTGAATTGCAGTGTAGTACAAGGAAATATGACATTTCATAAAGAGGTGTTCATGTCCTTGACTCATACGATTCATCCTTGTGATAAAGGGTGGCATGTGAACCCACATGAAGAATTAAATCGAGATAACGGTATACACCTCGATTTAGTACACTTTTGGTGTCAATGGGTCAAGTGGGAGAATGTTGGACATTTTGGGTTACGGGTCCAACCCACAGTCTGACCCGGTTTGACACCATGTTAGTGGGTCACGTAAGTGACTGAATAATGGAGGTAGTGGGTGGGAGTTACGTGAATGTGGAGAGACCACATTCACGTAACTGCCCAATTCTCCATTATATATATGGGGTTAGGGGCTACGAAGTTGATGAGAGTTCATAGCCATATCCTGCCCAAATTCACTTATGCATTCAAGCTTAAGCAGAACAGGGTCCTGCTCACCGTCGACATAAGGCCTGGGCTCATTGTGGGCGTCGACCGGCTGAGGAGAACGCCGAATCACCTAACACGATCAATGGCGAATCCAGGTACGCTCCCTGTCCAATTGTTTTCATAGGGTTTCGCCCAACAGAGGCCAGTATCAAAATTGAGCTCAAGAGTAGCTTAAAGAAAGATGGGATTCATGGTGGGGTGAAGGAGAATGGAATTGACAAGGGAAGGGTGCAGTGGATGGACTTCCAAGGAAGAGAGTTAGCCGAGATCAAGGAGTTTGAGAAAAGGTTGCTTATTCTGATCCATGACTCTTGTGTTTACTCTGTTTTGATTTACCGTGCATTTTTGTTTACATCTCAAAAGGTACCATCTTTGTGCTTTTTGAATGAACATTTTCTTGGCATTTATTTACCATACACCATAAATGGCTAGTATGCATTAGGTTTTTCTTATTTTTTGGTCTATCTTGCGAGTTTATTTCTTTTACGTCCCTGTCTAAAATTTTTTAAGAGAACACCATGAATTGTGGAAGAGGCCCCTTGAGATTATTTGAGAGAACATCCAACCTGAACTTAAAAAAACATTCCACAATAAATAGTGTTGTGCTGAGCAGTAGGAATTGGCTTAGCAAACTCGAAAATTTCCACCTTTCCTCAAGAGTGATAGATTGGATGTTGGTTTGGTTTATGCCAATATTGATTCCTCTTGAAGAGTCTGTTGATGAACCAAAGTTAAAAATAAGAATTATTATTGTTGAAGCTTATTGCCCATACTTATGATTTTGCTTTTCTGCAAGGTCCCAGATTGATATGGTCAGGAGTTAGGACTAACCCATGAAGGTTGCTATTGGATTTGGAATTACCATAGTTGGTGTTGCTTCTCTTGGTTATAAGGACCAGATACATCGGGTTTTTTTAAAGTCCTGCACTTAACAAAGTGTTGTTTTCACAGGCTATACAAACAGAGGTTGGATTAGTTCCATTCATCTCGTGTCTATGCAATTAAGGGCGTCCCAAAAGTGACCATAGCACTAAGTTCTCTGTGGTTCTCGACTTGGACCTGGTCAAGCTCATGTGCATCATCCTAGGATGTTAGACTACTGGATTGCTTTGTTTTGATTGTTTGTGTGGACCAAGGTGTGTTGAAGCCTGGATATATGCTTTCAACAATATACTGTTAGGTACGATTTTTTCCATTTTCCCTTACCCCACTAATAGAGGCATGTAGTTGAGGACTTCAGCTAGGGGCATGATATCCATTAGGATTAGGTATTTTATCTTTATGAAAATATGTCACTGATCATGAATTTGATTTGCTTTTTTTTTCTCCAGCAGTTAGGCGGGAGTATATATTTCTACTGGACATGAAAATGCTTTCCTTCATAAAAATCTTCATGAGATGCATACACATCTGGGATTGTATGATCACTTATGTCCTTTTTGTAATCAATGGAAAGCTCTTAGTAGTTAATAGATTTGAGATAACATCTCTCTGGATATTTGATTTTAGTTTGCCACTTTAACAATTGCATATTGTACGATGTGCCATATAAATAAATACAACTTCATGGTTGAGCATGGCATTAAGCTTTGAATTGGTATGTTGTGTATACAACCACAACTTCTCAAAGTCTTTATCGATCTTTTCTTCTAGTTACTCCACCCTGTTGCATATCAACCTTTCATAATAGTGTTATAATTTTTTGGGTACAAAAGCGACGAGGGGTGCTAATCCGGCCACTTAACTCCACCCAGAAAGGAAGGGGCAGGCCGGCCATAGGTTCGAATCCTGCCACCTTTTTTGTGGACCATCCTGTGGTTCTGCAAAAAGTGTGGCCTGACTTGTTTTCATCTGGACCATGGGGCGGTTAGGGTGAAAACCAGAAGATGCTAAGATGTTCCAGGCTAGCTCCTGTCCCGGAAGGAGGTGCACACCCATGATGGAACATATGCTAAGGCCTTTGGTGGGTAAAGACAAGTGGCGCATTAGAGAAGGGGGGAGTCAGAGGGAAGTTGGCACTTCGGTCAAGAGGCTAGCTAGTGTCCCACCTTCTCGGCTTGACTAGTAGGCACAATCGTTTGAGTCTAGTTCTTGAGCGAAGGAATCACTTTCAATGACAATTTTTCTTTAGCAATCAGCCATCATCCTTGACAAGCTATCGAATATAGATAGGAGAAGATTCCCAAGGATGGGGTTCCCCAACTCCAGCCTCGTTGGAGGGTTTTCAGCTTTCTTCGCCTCTAAAGGCTATAAAGTCTTCATCACAGTCAGGGGATCTAGTCCACTATGTAGACCGCTCAGCACACTTCGGGGGCTTATCAGATTGAAAATCTCCAGCCGGGAATTAGACTATCAAATTGTTATTTGTTTATCGATACCCAACATCATTCACTGAATAGAGAAGCTCATTCCAGCTAACATCAAATAGAGGGGCAGTTGGTCCGTCTGGTCCTTATTCATTCACCGAATAGGCAAGCATAAAATAGGATCGTAGTTCTTGCACCTTTTTGGTGTCTCCCAGTCCACTGCGACTTGCATGCACCTTCTCTTGATCCATCCAACTCATGTCGCTTCCTAGCTAAGCCAGCAGGAGGTTGTTACATGAGTGTTACATGACCACAAATATTCCATTATTATGGACTGACTGACATATCAGGGTTCGAAGCATATTTGAATTTTTTTTCCTGCAGTTGGATCCTTTGAGAGTTCAAGGGTAGGAGACGAAGCCTGAGTAGCAGCCCCCACACGTATCATCTTAATGTTCCCACCCCCTTTATTGAACATCCCCCTCATTCATATAGTTCTGATGCGAGTCAGTGATACTAAGACTTCCTTTCCTCGATCTTAATTCACTTACAAATGAAGAAATGTTGATATCAGTTGAACCCAGAGTTGTCAGCCGAAGAAGTAGGAGAGGGAAGCGATTCGGAAAGCGGAAGCGGGAAGCGAGGCACTTTCAAAATTTTAGGAAGCGAGAAGCGTGGAACGACTTAGAAGCAAACCAGGAATCGTCTTGGAAGCGAACCGAAAGCAACCTAGAAAGCAAACCGGAAGCGACCTAGGAACCGAGATGGAAGCAAAAAAAAAGAAAAAAATTAAAATTAAAAAAAATATATAAAATTTTTGAAAAAAAGGAGGAAGCGAGCTTCTCATTCTTTTGTGTGCTTCCCAGCACGTTTCAAAAGCACGACGTTTCGCGCTTTCGAAATGCGCTTCGGGGAAGCATGTTTCTAGTAACTCTGGTTGAACCAGACCGAACATTATTCTAAGGGATATCACATATCAGGTACCATATAAATAGGAATAGGACCGACAAAACCCCTGTATGGCTTCTATTTCTTAATAAAAGGAAATATGATCCACAATGGTTCGAATGTATATACAAAGCATTCCTTTCTTTCACACTTAACTACTCGATAGTGATCATAAATCTCATGATAAGTACCCAAAGATTCATATTAAACTTCGATGGGAACTTCTCTATGTTAGATGAGGCAATGTGATACAAAAGTAGTTGGGTAGGAGGAATCCACTCGTTGCTTCCCTTTGGGGAACCAGTTCATCATCAAACCGGTTCACCCCAAATCCAGAAAAAAGGCTGGTTTGGATGTTTTTGGACCGGCTCTTGCAGGTTCAGGAACCTCAAGAATCGGTTCACCATTCTTTAGGGTCAGTTGGACCAGTTTCAACCATTTGGATAGTGGTTTCTAAGTTCAAACCCCTTTTTCTCTGGTTTTGGATTTGAGTCCGGCCCAAAAGCTCTCAATCTCTACCTCCTTTGACCCAAAACCTTGCCCAAAGTCATTGTTTAGCTTTGTTGTCCACCTAAGCCTAACCCAATCCATCTAAAGTGAACCATTTAACCCTTAGTACCCTTGGACCAACCTATATTCAAGATTTATCATATCCATTTGACTCATGGCCCACTTAAATATACCTAAATCCATTAAAAAATGTCTTGGATTCGACTATTCATAATTGGATCCTTCAACATCTTCATTTGGATCTTTCTAGTTTGGCACACATACTACCCACTAACCCATTTGCCACCCTCTTAAATCATGCACCCATGGATTAGATCTTGGTAAACCTCATGCTTTGGCCTTTTTTGGATCAGATTTTGCAAATGTCAAATTTCTACTTACATGTGGATCCATGTATTGAATTGTATTCTAGACAATGCATCAGTTTTATGGATCTCAAAATTGAGTGGAACTGAAAAAGCACAAGTGGAATCCAGCCTTGATGGCAAGTTTTTTCCAACCCGGGGAAAATGATATAAGAGTGGGAGAAAGACTACCGGTTCCATAGGGTCCATTCAGATCCATTTTCATTATTTGTTTTTTTTTGTAATTATTTAGTTTGTATCTTTAGTTTAGGGTCTTGTTTTGGATCTTATTTCATATCGGATCAATATCATATCTATATTGGTTCTTGAGCGGAGTTATCAGAAACTTCTTAGATAGGTGAGAAGTCCGCTTCCCGAAAACTCGCTTCGGAAGCGCGATACTCCTTGCTTCCGAACTTGATGGGAATCTCAATTCTCTCACGCTTTTCCTATTCTTTTCACACGCTTCATCTATTCTTCTTATATGTTTTCCCACTCCACTTTTCATGTTTGATTTTGTTAAAAATTTAATTCTTACACAAAAAATCATGAAATTTAAGAATAATCACTTTTATTTTAGTTTTTATTTGCATTGCATTTTGATTCTCATTCAATTCTTATATTTGTTTTTTATTCCTCGCTTTTCGCTTCCTGTACATTTTAAAATGCATCGCTTCCGCTTCTCGTATCGTTTTCCACTTCCGCTCCTTAGCCTGACAACCTGGTTCTTGAGTCATATTTGGATCATAGTTTAGGATTAGATTTATCTTAGATCCATATTAGGATCAAGGTTTCTAGGGTTTCTTTATTGTTTGCTATATATACTCATTGTATAGAGACAAAAAAGGAGCTTGATGAATGATTATTGATGGTTTTAATTATTTTTCTTGTAATTGTTGTTATTTTCCATTGATTCTTGCTTTCATAGATAATAAATCCTCCTCCTTGCTACAACATCACAATGACACATTGATCTAGTCGCCACCGTAGTCAGAAATTACTATAGAAATCTATCCCTTTCTGCTGATAAGCCCCAAGTGCATCATAAGAACTACTAAAATTTTGTTGTGTTGTGATGGGTCTCATCAGTCTTCTTTTTCTATTCACTCATCTAATGCCAAACCAAGAACTCTACAATCTTTTACATCTCTATCGACTATCTTACCTCCAAGTGTTTATGATGTTCACATTCTAGTACACTCATCCTGTTGCATATCAACCTTCCACATTAGTATTGCTTCAAGTGTCTAACATCGAAATACATAATTTTATTTTTCATTGCTCTACCTTTTGTTCCTTGTAATCCAGACCTACTTCAACCTCTTGCACGTTACAGGCCTTACTGTAGTTTTATTGGACCCTTCATTTAGGTAGGTGTTTGCTTAACATAATTTCTGGAGTCTCATGTCTGAGTCAAATTCTCATTTGTTGTGCTTATTAGTGCATGAGGTTTGAGGTGGTCGGATCAGGATCTTGATCTAGATCTATATCACTCATGTCACTGTTCACGTTACTATTCACGACGTTACTGTTCATGTCAATGTTCACGTCTCCTAGTTCCCTATTGTATTTCATTATATATTGTGTTCCTAAAATACCCTTTATTAGTCTTCTTGTATTTTGTGTTAATAAGGGTGTTTTAGTAAAGATGTATTTTAGTGTAAAGTGAATATAAATAGTTACAATGAGGCATGATTTTCCCATATTGAGAATCGTGAAACTTCAGCCCAAACCTTTCTCTTGTCTTCTTTCTCTCTGCAGGAACCTCAGAAAATCTAATTCTAACATAGTATTAGAGCTATGATCCGAAGTGGGGCTAGAAAATCTTGGTGACCTTCAAGATTTGATCTTTCTTTCTCCAGGTAACAGTTGAGTCTTTTATTCTTTTTTTGTCTTCGCTTTTTTTTCCTTTTCTCTCAAATCTGCATTTCTTCTGTTGGTTCTTGATTCTTAAATCATATCTTCATATTTCTTGATTCCCTAATCTCTTTTTATCTTTGTTTTCTCGTTATTTCTTCCTTTTCAAATCAGATCTGTGTATTTTTTGACTCTTTCTTTTCTCCCTAAGATCTTGGATTTAAAATCTTTTTTTATAAAATTGGCTCATTTGTGTTTTGGGTCACATCTTTTTGGCCGAACCAGATTTATCAGACCTGAAAAATATATCAGATCTAAAAAAATAGATTGACGTCACCTAAGGCCAGCGATTCTTGTCTTGGGCCATTCATAAAAAAAAGGGGGATTCCAAGTTAACCTTGACGTGTGATTTCATTAAGATATTCTATTTGTAGAGGCATATATGATTTATTGTTCACATTCCTTTCTGGAAAAAAAAAGGACGTGATTGTTATTGTTGCCAATTACTATCGCTAATTTTCTACATCTTGGTTATTGATTATCTCATTTTCTTCTTTAATTATTTGCTGCCTTGTTGTGTTCCTTTTGCATTGATTCCTTATTCACCTGTCATGGATTCAAGTTCCTCTTCAGGATCCATCTCTACTAACTTTCTTGGCCAATTAATTTATGAAAAACTGAATAACTCCAACTACCTTACTTGGAAAAGAGAGATTATTCCTTTTATTAGGAGTCAGGATCTCACTGGTCACCTTGATGAATCAGTTGTTGCTCCATCTCAGTTTCTTATGCAGGAAGATAAAGATGACAAAGGAGTTATAAATGCAACGAGGACTGTTAGGAATCCGGATTTTGTCAACTGAATGAAGAATGATCAAGCCTTAGTGACCTACATCACTTCGACCCTATCTCAAGAGGTATTGGTGAGAATTCTAGATGATTGCACTAAGATGATGTTATGGAATACATTACAACAAACCTACTTACAGATTTCAGATGCCAAGATCATTTATTTGAAAAGAGAATTTTTAGATGTTAAAGGAGGCATCCATGTCTATTATGAAATATTTCAACAAGATCAAGTCCATTGCATATCAGCTAGGGCTAATTGGATGTCAAATGTCAGAGAAGGACAAAATTCAGCAAGCTCTAGTTGGCTTGAGACTCAAATTTCATGTGTTGTTCACTACTTTACAGTATACTAGGACCTTTTGTACTTTTGATAACCTAAAAGTCAAACTCCCCACAATTATGAGATGTCAGATACAGATTCTCATGATGTGTTGTTTACGGATCATTTTCTGGCCATGAACGTGGTAGATGCACAGAGGTTACAATCAGGGAGGCCAAGGAATTCTTCCTACTCCCAATATCCCTCCAAGAGGAAGAGGTGCATTCAATAATAACATTCCTACATACTACATTTGCAAGAAGAACGGACATATAAAAGCAAAGTGTTGGTTCAAAGATGATGTGAGGTACTATCTTGAAGCTAAAGGTAAATATTTACCTAAGGATCAAGGGAAAAACAAGGGGCAAACTGTTCTTGACAAGGAGCTTTTGTTGGCTACCTTTTTCGAACTCAGTTTCAAGCAAAACAATTAGGGTGTTTGGTACGTTGATTCAGGAGCTGCCAGCCATGTCACAGGTGATGCAAGTAAATTCTCCAAATTGATTCCTTATTCTGGTAAAAATAACATTGTTACTAGAGGTGGTAGACGCCACCCCATTATACACTCTGACGATATTGTCAAGTTGTCTAAATCACATTCTATCTAGTTGTCTGATGTATTGTGTTTTCTTAATATAAAAAAGAATATAGTCTATGTTTCTAAGCTTGTTGATGACACCAATTTGTATGTTGAATTTACTCCATCTTCTATGTATGTCAAGGAGCTTCAAACGAGCAAGCTGGGGGAGAAAGATGCGGCGATATATACGTCTTCAAAGAAGATCCCTTGACTGCTTGAGCTACATTGGATAATCACTCAAAGCTTGAGTCCTCTGTGTGTGTTTTCAGTATTTCAAAGTCCAGTCAGTCAAATGTTTGGCATAGTAGGTTAGGTCATTGTAGTGGAGTTTTTCTTGAAAGACTAGTTTCAAATAAATTATTATCCAAATTTGTCTTGGGTGAAGAATCTTGTGATAGTCTATGTCCTAGTTATCAAGTTTGTAAGAGTCATGTTTTGCCATTTAATTCATACAATAAAAGAGCTTTGAGACCTTTTGATATTATTCATTCTGATGTCTGGGACCATCTCCACTTCCTTATTCTTTTGGTAGCAAATATTATGTATTATTTATTGACAACCATCCTCGTTACTCTTGGATACTTTTCTTAAAACATAAGCCTAATATTTTTGGTATGTTTAAAACCTTTTGGGCCTATGTTCGTACACAATTTTCATTAAATATTCTAAATTTCCAGTGTGATGGTGGTGGTGAATACTTGTCAAAGAAATTTGTTGAATTTTTACAAAATAATAGAATTAGTCAAACAGTTTGACGCTCGTGGACACTTCAACAAAATGACATTGCTAAAAGAAAGTATTGCCATATTATAGAGAATGTAATGTCCATAATTCATGAGAGTAAAGTTATAGACCAAGGCATTTCATATAGTTGTATATGTCATAAAAAAATTGCCCATGAAAATTTTTCAGAACAATTCTCCCTATTTTATGCTATACGAGAAGCACCCAAGTTATAATGAGTTAAAGGCATTTGGATGTGTGTGTTATGTTCATGTGGAGAGCCAGCTAAGAAACAAATTTCAGGATAAAACCCATGTTTGTCATTTTGTTGGATGTGTTGATAATTAGAAAGGTTATAGGTGCTATGATTCCAAGTCAGGCAGAATTGAAATATCTAGAAATGTTATGTTTGATGAGTGCAACTTTTCTAATGATCAATGCAGTCATTATGTTTTGCAGGACAAAAATAATATTGAAGTATATCAACCTTAGCTAGATAATAGCCTATTTTCAGCCATGAATGATAGGGTACAACAACCAGATCTTTTTCCTTATCAAAGCCAAGATGTCTTAGAAGATCCACCAACCGAATTGGATTGTGACACATAAACCGATTTAGGCAATGTAGAAAGGACATCAGGAAGATTCAAAGAGGGATGCATTTATACAAGTCGTAATCAAAGCCAGTCGGTTCTGCAAGAACAACAATAATCATCAGATCATCAGACAACTTCAGTCAATAAGAAGATCAAGTAGGGTAGTCAATAAGAAGATCAAGTAGGGTGAGACATCCGATTGAAAGATGAGTGAGTAATAAAAATTTCAGCATAAATTTTCAGTACATCCTTACTCAAATCGAACAACAGCAAGAACCCAAAACATTTCAGCATGTAGTGCAGTCAAATAGGTGGATAGAAGTTATGAATGAAGAAATGCAGGGCTTGCATGAAAGCAAGACATGGGAGATAGTGAAAATACCGCTTGATAAAAATATAGTTAGTTCGAAATGGGTGTATAAAATAAAATATAAGCCCGATGTAACTATCGAGAGATATAAAGCTCGCCTAGTAGCAAAATCATTCCCTCAAGAGTATGGACATGATTATGATGAGACCTTCAATTCTGTTGTCAAAATAGGCACTATACAAATAATCTTTTCTCTAGCAATTGATCATGGGTGGAAACTAAGTCAGTTGGATATAAAGAATGTCTTCTTATATGGGCATCTTAAGGAGAAAGTTTATATGGAGTAGCCACCAGGGTATAGTGAAAAGGATCCAAAAAATCATGTTTGTAGGTTTAAAAAAACTATTTATGGGTTGAAGTAAGCTTCAAGGTCTTGGTTTGAGAGTTTTTCGGTTGCAATTCAAGGCTATAGTTTTACTTGGTCTTCATTAGATCATTTACTTTTCATTTACAAAGGTAACAATTTTATCAATGTATTACTAATTTATGTTGATGATATAATTGTTAACATATTGAAGAAGTGAAGAGGTTCTTGTACAAAAATTTTAAGATGAAAGATCTTGGTCTGTTATGGTATTTTCTTGGGATAGAGGTAGATCGGCAAGCTGATTCCCTTATTTTAACTCAACACAAATACACGATAGATCTCCTAAATAAAACGAGCATGAAAGATTGTAAACCTGCTGCAACCCTAGTTTCCATTCATCAGAGAGCGGGCGTAACTGATGAAGAATTATTTCATGACCCAACAAAGTTCAGAATCATAGTTGGAATGCTGCAATATCTCACTTTCACTCGTCCAGATATTATTTTTACTATTAATTAGGTATCACAATTCATGCATCTACCTAGAACATCACATATAGAGGTTGTGCAAAGAATTTTAAGATATTTAAAGGGCACTATTAGAGATGGCTTGCTCTACAGAAATAGGGCACCACATGAAGATATGTTAATGGTTACGGCTTATTCAGACGTCAACTGGACTGAAAATCCTGATAAGAGAAAGTCTGTTTTTGAATACTGTATTTTTCTTGAAAAAAAAATTGTCTCATGGAGTAGTAAGAAAGAAAAGGCTGTTGTGAAGTTCAGTACAGAGGCTGAATATCGTTCTATGGCTGTAGTTAGAGTTGAGATGACATGGATTAGAAACATGTTGTATGATTTGGGAGAAGTCATCCCCAAGTCACTCTTGTTGTGTGATAATCAAGGAGCTATCAAGATTTCAGTAAATCTCATTCAACATTGAAAGACAAAACATAGCGAAATTGATCAACATTTTATTCGTCAGAAAGTGGAGGATTAGGAGATTGAGACTAGCTATGTCCAGACTGAAGACCAAGTGGCTGACTTGTTCACTAAAGGCCTCACAAAGAACATGTTTTGGTATTTAAGAAGCAAGTTTTCCATGGTTGTTAACCATGTACAACTTGAGGGAGGCTATTAGAGTGCGTGGTTTAAAGTAGTCGGATCTAGATCTTGATCAAGATCCATATCACTCAAGTCACTGTTCACAACATTACTGTTCATGACATTACTGTTCACGTCTCTTAGTTCTCTGTTGTATTTTATGTTAATAACGGTGTTTTAGTAAAGATGTATTTTAGTATAAAGTAAATATAAATAGTCACAATGAGGCATGATTTTCTCATATTGGGTATAGTGAGAGTTCAACCCAAACCTTTCTCTCGTCTTCTTTCTCTCTGCAGGAACCTCAGAAATAGGGATGGCAGTGGACCGGGGGAAAGCGGGGCCCCGCCCCGCCTCGCCCCGTTTGGACCGGGGATGAAGGGTATGAAACGGGGATGGAGGCGGGGATGAAGGTTAAAATCCATCCCCGTCCGGGGGTGGAGGCGGGGATGGACTGGCACGTTCCCCCGCCCCGCCCCGCCCCGCCCCATCCCCGCCCCGGCCCCGCCCCGGCCCATCCCCGCCCCGCCCCCGGCCCATCCCCGTCCCGGCCCCGCCCCATCCCCGCCCCCAACTCAGATGAACTGTTTACTAACCCTAACTCCCTTCCCTAATTTCCTAACCCTGGAGCCGGGCGACGTTACTGTGCACGTAGGACGCCGGGTTCTCGATAGCGTACCGGACTCCGGCCTGGGCGGCGAGGTGCATCACGTGGGTGAAGGCGACGAGGTCGAAGAGCTTGGCCAGGAGCCGGGCGTCGTTGATGTCGCCGGCGATGACGAAGACGCCGTGGTCGCCGAGGATTCGACGGCGGGCCTTCTTGAGCGAGGGGTCGTAGTAGTCGTTGAAGTTGTCGAGGCCGACGACACCGTCACCGCGCTTCCGGAGGGCGAGCGAGACGTGGGTGCCGACAAAGCCAGCGGCGCCGGTGACGAGCACGCTCATCCCGCGGGGTCGGGGACGGGGGCGGGGTCGGGACGGGGACGGGGCGGGGGCGGGGCGGGGACGGGGACGGGGCGGGGACGGGGACGGGGACGGGGCGGGGGTGGAGGACATGAAACGGGGATGAAGGCGGGGGTGGAGGATAAAATCCATCCCCGCCGCGGAGGCGGGGCGGGGGTGGAGGATAAAATTTTGAGGCGGGGCGGGGCGGGGGTGGAAACCTTGTCCCCCGCCCCGCCCCGCCCCACTGCCATCCCTACTCAGAAAACCTAATTCCAAAAGTGCTTGTCATCTCTCTGTCTCCATCCTGATGGGTCTACTTGCCAATTTAGGATAAGTCTTGCTATATTTGGGTTTTTGGTCCTCTTAAGGGCCTTAGTGTCGTTATATTTAACAGCCTTATATCATATGTAATTGTAAATTGGCAATCACAATCTTTTTAATGTGGTCCATATCAAGCTTCTGTTCTTTATAGACATCAAGATGAGTATCAGGTGGTGTATGGCTGGTTACTGGAGTCATTGGCCAGACCCTAGTTGGGTTTTTCTATAGTGTTTATTATATGATCATCTTTCATATTTCTAACTACTTCCCGTGCTTTTGTATTTAATTACTATGAGAAAAGTTGTATTCACAAGCAAATCAACAATGTTAAGGTTGCTGCCTCATCTACCACTTGCGTCTTCAACATTACCAGTACCCTATATTTAATTTTGATCAAAGACATTCTGCCTTCTTACAAACCCTAAAGTAGGGATGGCAGTGGACATGAAACGGGGATGGAGGTGGGGATGAAACGGACATGAAACAGGGATGGCCTTCTTACAAACCACTTGTGTCTTCAACATTACCGCTCTGCCTCGCCCCGTTTGGACCAGGGATGGAGGACATGAAACGGGGATGGAGGTGGGGATGAAAGTTAAAATCAAAACTTGGGCGGGGATGGAGGTGGGGATGGACTTACGCTTCCCTCGCCTCAACCCCGCCCCATCCCCGATCTCCGTTAGTAAAATAAGTAAAATGCCTTTAGGGATGGCAGTGGACGGGAGAAACAGGGCCCCGCCCCGCCTCGCCCCGTTTGGACCGGGGATGAAGGACATAAAACGGGGATAGAGGCGGCGATGGAGGGCGGAATTTTAAGACAGGGTGGGGCTGGAGACCTTGTCCCCTGCCCTGGTCCACTGCCATCCCTACCCTAAAGCCTTGTCAAACATTAGTTCTTCCTAAGAAATAGCGGAGACCTTTTTGGCTCATCATGAGTTTAGGATCATGCTAGTGCATTGCTAGTGTATGTCTATGCTGCATCAGTTTGCACTAGGAGATATTTGCTCATACATCTCCTTCTCTGTATGGTTTGAAGTATATTATTAAATCAGTATTTCTGATCATTCAGTCGCCTATGCATGTATACATGGGGAGGTCATCGTTTGATGAAAGTTGAGGAGCAGAAACTTCTTATGAGATTCTTTATTGGGGCGCTCTTAAAGTCAGCATTCTAGTTGGCTTTCAAACGAGGGAAGACTATCTAATGGCATTAAAAGAGTCTGCTTCGTCAGCAGGGCATTTCTCATACTATTCAAGCCTTAATTTTAAGTCCTCTTTATGAATTGTCTGGAAAAGCTTTTGCCTTGGTTAATCTGTTTCTTCTTATTAACATGCCCCATATCCTCTCATTTTTATCTTACCAATAATCTAATATGTGTTACCTGTTTTCTCAGCAGCAAGCCATTGACATAGACTCAATTAAATATTAATCATTAAATTTATGTTAAACATTACATGCTCAAGCAATCTTATGGAAAACAGTTTTGGCATTCCAATTACTTATGTACACATCATTTGAGTCAAACCAATCCATCCAAGTGCATTATTTCAAATAATCCAATCCATGGTCTGTGAATAGCCACTATGCAAATAAAGGTGTTGGATCTTGTTCAAGATTTGGAGTACTTAGACCAATTCCTGCGTTGTGCTGGTTCCATAAGCATTGTACAACCTGTGCATGTCTTTCCAAATTGCAGCATAAAGCAGTCATAATTATTTTGAGTTAAATTTATTGTGAGTTCTTCTCTGGTTATGATGGTTCAGTTGTCTAACTGTTGTGTTCCTTTGATACAGTGATTGGGGAGATTTAGATGATGATGATGAAAACAGCCACAGGTGTTTATGTGTTATCCAGTGAATTGGTTTCTTTTTTCTTTCA
This sequence comes from Nuphar pumila, assembly GCF_984573655.1. NCBI lineage: Eukaryota > Viridiplantae > Streptophyta > Magnoliopsida > Nymphaeales > Nymphaeaceae > Nuphar > Nuphar pumila. The sequence goes on from NC_143256.1 coordinate 126,609,925, forward strand.
ACATATCCAATGTCTATAAGCATGGATCACTTTGTATTCACACTGTAGTCACATCAGACGGTTTGCTGTCGTCGCTTGAATTTCACGAGTTATCAGTGCTTTTTCACAAGATCCATTTTTGGGCTATTTATTTTTGTATATGATGGTTCCAATCAGGTTGGTACCTGAATTTGAATTTCAATGTTCTTTTTTTGCGTGTATTGCAATACATCCATAATGGTTGGATGCCGTTCATTGCATGGATGAACAGCATCAATATGTGATCCACTCCCACCAGAACTTGTTTATATGTCACTACAGAGTACATCTCTCTCTCTCTCTCTCTCTCTCTCTCTCTCTCTCTCTCTCTCTCTCTCTCATAAGATACGACTGTTATATCGCTGATTATGCTTAGTCAAATAAATCTTTGGAACATAATTACTCCATCAAGTAGAAGACCAACCACATGAGAATAAACCATGAAATCCTCAACTTCTTTGTTTTGGCTACGGTGATATTTGTCTGGATATAAAATGCCTTGGTCATCTAACAATTAAGTGGCACTGCAAAGTTATACAAAGTACCCTATCTAATGTTGATTAGATCTGCATCAATTCGCCCATTTCTTTGGTGCCCAGATGACATTAAAATCACGAATTATGGGCAACTTGATGCTTCTGTGTGCTGCTTCATTTAGTTCATAACAATAGGAAAGCATTGTCAGCTTTGCATTGTTGGCTTTGTGAGAGAATTACGAGCATGTTCCGGCAGGCAGCCATCGTTAGGCATCAATTATGAAAAGCCTCTCAGAATCTCCCAACATAAAGAAGATAAACGTTTTCCCATAGGCCACCATGTAACCTGAGGCCCCATTTGCTTCACGGGAAAACCGCCTACTTTCGTGTGAAAGCTGGTCATTTTCCTGGAGTGGATTAAGCAAATACTTGCCATGTGATGTTAGTGCGCTCCACAATTTTGTAGGGAGCAAGCTGTTCCCTATGAAAATGGCTCCATACCTCCCCTTAAGGGGAAGGCGTTTCCCATGGGGACCGTGATGTTTTGAGGGGGCATGCCTTTAGCTTGAAACAAACGGGCCCAGAGTCTTGGGCATTTTGGTGCCATCAAGTGTTGCAGTTAGTGTGAAGTCGCCAGACATATTGAGACCTTAATGGAAGCCATACAATCGCCTAACAGATAGGCTGATGGCTGGCTTTTCAGAGTCCTCATTATTCTTGTAACCCTGTGAATTAGAATTTCAGAAAATTTTCAAATATATGCAGCCATTTCCTCTTGAATATGTTGTCTGTGGGTTGAGAACTAAGAGATCAAATAGGTTAGGCAAGGCTAAGCATGGCCAACCTTCCAGGCATGTTTGGAAAATGAGCTTGGCCAGCATATAGGTCAGACAAGTAGACAAGGTCTGGATGCATGTTTTCCTCGATGAATCACTACATGATATAGAATATGATCATAACATGTACGGTATCACGATCCATATGCCTTTAGTCTTTAGAGAGACATTAAAAAACATTAACCACATGCCAGGAACCAGATTGGCACTGGTGACATGGAAGATTTCCAGTTCTCTGCTTTAACAGCTGAGCTATCCTGATCATTCTCTATACATTTACACCACAACCTGCAGGATTTTTTTTTTTAAATAAGCAAATCCCATTCCCATGACAACTATTACAATTGCTAAATCATATCAATCAGATAGAGGGGAAAAAAGATGTAAGAACGGCAATCACTTGGCAAGATGACGAGGGCTACCAACCAAAAACCAACATTCTACAATGACACTATGCCAAGTAGGCCAAAAAGATTCAACACATAGCAATCAGCTTACAGTCCCAAAGAGGAAATAAAGCTAGTGATACAGAAGTTTAGCTGATTAGAAAGACCTCTGATTACTGATTTCCACTTCGGTAATGACTGGAGGAAGTTTTTGTTTTGATCTTAATGTTATTGCTCGTGAATAAACAATCATTCTTCAGGTTGGCACTGCCATAAGTAGTTTGATGCTTCAAGCTGCACAGGATTACCACAAATTTCTGTTGCTGCACCATGCGTCACTGAATCAATTTAAGAGAAACATGTTGAACTGATGCTTTGCAATCATCCAAAGGGGGTGGCAATCATCTGGAGATTGTGCTCAAAACACTCGCCTGGAAACCAGGGTTCAGTTGATCCAGAAGACCCGGCCTACTGATTTCCACTTGGGCAATTATTGCAGGAAGCTTCTGCTTTGCTCTTATTGTTCCTACTCGTGACAGGAAACCGCTCTTCAAGTTGGCGTTGCCACAAGTAGTTTGATGCTTCAAGCCACCCAGGATTAACCACAAACTTCTTTTGCTGCACTGCCCAGCGAGACTTTTCAGTTCCTAGATCTACTGTGACTACATGTGTTACAGATGAATCAATCTCAGTAGAACATGTTGCACCAAGATGCTCCGCCATCCTCCAAAGGGGGTGAGTGTCAGCTGAACATTTTGCTGGAAACACTCGACTGAACACTATTTTACAACCCTTTAGGACTTCCTGACGAATTGCTTTCAATACCTGTTGGTCAAACCATTGCAACACAATCAGTTGGTCAGCACTTCTTTTTTGAACTTGTACTGTGAACTGCTATGCGTTGAATTTACCTCTCTAACATCTCTGTTAGTGTAGTCAGGACCAAGATTCTGCAACAGAAGGCTGATCAAAAACAATATTTAAAAAGAGCATGTAGGGTACTGAAAAACATATGATATGTCGACTAACCGGATCAAAAAACATCTCATGTACACGTTTGAGAACATTGAGGATAGTGGCAAGAGTCCCCGCTGATTCATTTTCATCCCTCGTTAACTCGGACAATGATCTGCCGTTGAAACCATACTGTCGACAACTTGAAGCAAAGAAATGGTATCTTTCCATCAATATCAGGTTTTCTTTATGCTTCTGCCAGACCTGATCACAATGCACAAGAAACCACCAATGCACATAAATATCCCAAAGAAATAATTTTAATCTAGGAAAGGAAAAATGGCTTCCAATGTTAGTAAAACTATCATAGTGGATCCAGGCCAAGGGGAATGGCAGGCCTTCAACACTAGTAGCCATAACCTTCCAACTACTTTATCATTGCTCTTGATATGTAATCCTGGCAATGATGACACACACACACACACTTTTTTTGAATCGTGATTTGGGAACATGTTTTAGATTTTCCTCAAAATGTGCTATTAATAACAAATTCTAGCTTGCACGTCTTTTGCATGATTTGTTGATTCAGTTATACAGACAAATTTAGTAAACAAAAAGAAAACAAACCAATAATCTTGAGGATATTCACAGCTTCAAATTTGAGAAAGCTCTAGACATAGACACACTAACCATCTCTGTGTCATCAAGAATCACAACAGCAGATTCAACTCCCAAGACCACATCCAGTCCCTTTTGGTGCTTTTGGGTACTATCAGCTTGTGAAATAACTTTTGAAACGAAGTATAAACCTTTGGGATCAAGCAGGTTAGCCATTTCCAAGGCATATGCACGTTCAGCCATGGTGTAGACGTACATCTCAAACATAGTGCTTGCTTCTTTCAAGAATGTATGCACATATGGTCTTAACTTTGTCAACATGTGCATCCTGTCTAATTTAAATAGCATACCTCTATCACCTGTGCAATGACAAAATCTCAGATTGAAATCCAATATATAAAGCATAGAAAGGCAAAGGGAACCACCAAAACATAACAGTAAACCTCACGTCCATGTAGTAAGCAAAGCACAAAAGAGGGGTGGGGATGCAGAGAAGCAAGCATAGCTTACATATTTCAATTTTAACAAAGCGTGAGCATAGCATTTGACAATGAAAAACAAAGTATTTTCATAACTCAAAAGGAAAACAAGCATGCATTAGCTGTACCATTCAGAAATTTGGAACATCTAAACCTGCATGGATGGAAATTAGTTAGCATAATTATTAAAACTATGCAAAGAAAAAATCAAGGATATATGAGTTAGTAGAGAAACTGGGTTAGTATTATGCTTATGGGTGGATATGCAGGGTTCATCAGATATGCAAGTGTACACAATAATTTTCATTTTTGTGGAATCTGCAACTGGCGAATGCATACAATATATATATATATATATATATATATATATATATATATATATATATATATATATATATATATATAGGGTTAATATTGGCTACTAAAGAAGGTACGGAACTAATGAGCTAGAAATCATAGGTGCAAGTTGTATAGACTCAATCTAACCGCATAGATGTGTTCAGCATGATTTGTTTGCTAATGATCAAGCCTTGGATTGTGCTTTTCTGATGTAAAAATGCGATATTTTAAGTTATAAAATTTTGGCACATTCTGGGCCATTGATTTTTGGACCCCTTTAAAAACCTAATTACTTGTCATAATCACATGATTCAAAACAAGTTTCTTACTAAACAAACCATGTAGATCACATTTGTAACATTGGATCTACAAAAAATTGGAAATTTTTGAAGAAAAAGTGATTTCTACTCATTAGTTTCATACCTAACCAATATTTATCCATATATATATGAGTGCCAGAGTTCTCTACCACAATAATTAGCTACGTCATCAACAGTTATCCTATGACATTCTTTTGATACAGCGGTTAGGAAAATTCAGATGCTCATGAAACAATAATTGGTGTTAGTTTGTTATCTAGAAAATCTAAACTCCCCCTAGCAAGCAATCCAAGGTAGCATTGTGCCCATGCAGGAATCAATTTCTACAAACGGGCCACACCAGACATCTGCTATGAGCATCCTTGAATTTCATTACTTATCAGCATTCTGTTTCAATTTCATGTTTTGGGATTTTTTCTTTTTATATGATGGTTCTAATCAGGTTGAAGCCTGCACTTCAAGTAAATGGCCAGGTCTTTCTCTATGTTTCCACCTTCAGATTGGATGGCTCACTAATGCCTGCTAACCCTATGCTTTAACCAACAAACTTTTCTGTCAGTTGTCATAAAAAGCATTATATTTCATTGTAAACATATTAATGAGCAATAATAGTAACAATCCAAAACCTATATTTGGAAATGGATCAAATACAACTAATTCTTCGACAATTTGCCTTTTTTCTTCTTTTCCCTTCCATGGTTTCATTATTTTCCTAAAATGAAAAAGCTAGCTTTTCTTTCAGAATATATATATATTGACTTTAAACTGTTTTGTGTTGGTAAGCATTGACCAAGGATCACAGTTCAATCTTTCATGTGCATGAGAGAGAAAGAAAGAATGCATGTCGATGCATAGATATCAGATCTCACATTAACAAGTGTTTGAACAAAGACATGCATGTAATCTTGGATTTGTTAGTCATGCAATTGTGCAAGAGGTAAAACTACTTTGCATAAGATCACTAATCAGAGCAATGAATTATTTAAACCTTGGGAAGAATCAGCTGGACGTTTTGCTTCTGTAACATAGGTTTCTTCCTCAGGTGACACATCAGCAAGCCGAGTTGAGTTGAGTAATGTATGGTCTAGATCTAGGACTAGATAGAGTTTCCGTTTCCCCAGCAGATTCTTTATATCTGAATTACGTAGACGAGCAACTTCTTCAGTTCCAAGCTTTAGATCCTGCAACAAAGGCATATTTCCAAGTCACACAGCATTTGCATAAAAACACAGGAAGGATACCAAATGAAATGATTAGTTATACAAGAATAGAATACTGATGTCATTTTCTCTGTATGATAATGATGGCAAGATGCTAAAAAAATAAGCAGTTTCATGTATCTTTAGGTTTAATACCTTATGTATGTAATCAAATGCAACACCAGTCTCAGCATCCTCCAGTTGCCCACATCGAATGCACATTTGTCTAATAAATCCAGGATGTGGTGGGCAGACTGCAAATGATGAGCATATTAACACTAAGTTATAACCAGATGGCTTGGGAGAATTGACCAAATAGCAGATGATAGAGCATGTCTAGGCGAGAACCCTAACAGGTTCAGAGAGAAACCTGATAATGCTTCCATGGCCTGAGGTGGCAATGATTCCTGAAAATCTGCTTCCTCAGCCTCATAAACTTTTTGTCTTTTAGTTCTACAGGTATCATAACATAAAACAATTTTAGAATGCCACGTAAAAGACAACATTTCAGTTGAATATTCAAATAATTGTACTTGAAAGCTTCCAAAGCACTGAACACCAATTTCTGTAGATTACACTGATGTTTTTTTTGGATGATGATTGATGATGTCAATACTCTCAAGAAAAGAAAAAGAAAAGACTGCGTATGCAAGCAATAAAATACCAGAGATAGCTTACTGATGCATGTAAAGGGAGGTTTACAAAGAATGCTGGTCCCAACTACACAGCATATTTCTTACAGATAAGATCCATATCACATAAATAAGGAAGCATAGTGTTACTCTAACTTTGGATCCCAAACAAAGATCAGAGATCAATCCCCAGAATTCGGAAAAAAAGGAAAGAAAAGGGAAAAAAGACAGCAGTTCAGTCACATAAGAAATTGAATTCCACTGGGGCAGCAACAAATCTTTCTAACCACCAACTAAGGAAAAACAAAAAAAGACAGCGATTCAGTCACATATCAAACTGAATTCCATACCACCAGCAACAAATCTTTCTAACCACCAACTCTAAGATGCACTCAATTAAAGCAGTGACAGACAAATTCACAACTATTGAGTAATAACACATAAGCACTAATAACCACTAATCAAAATGAAAAATGAGACCTAGAAACACCAGCAGTCCAAAGAGAAAGTTTTAACACCGGAACTCTAGTTTGGGTCCTATTTGGATATTTGTTCAGGTAAGAACCAATTATCGTACTCTCAAATGGGGAAATTCACAATTGATATCAACAAAATTTTGAGCACTTACCCTGTTAAGTAGATACGCAAAAGCTTGAAATACTACTTTGCATTTTCACCTGATTTTTCTTTATTGAAACATTGATCAAAGAAACCTTATGAACCTTGCAAAGTGATCTTTACTAGAATAGGATTTCCCAACGTTTAATGAGATACTGAATCACTTCAAGCATGTAAAAAATACATTCTAGCCATTAGAATGGATTAAAAAGAATTACATTATGAACCTGATACAGTATGGAACTGCAAATTTAGAGATTTAAGAAAACACCATTCCTAGGCCTAAACATATGCTAAACAAAAAAGGCAAAAACATTAACACGAACAGATTCAAATAGAAAGACTGAAAGATAAAGGGTACAGAGTCTACAGACTAAACTACCTCTTCAACTCAACATCCTCCAGTGCAAAATCATCATGAGGATCAGGAGAAGTGCCAGAAGAAGTAGACTGTAAATCAGTCTCAAGTATCGCTGCAAAGTCATCACTACTTGAGGAATGCACTGAGGATTCTGCTGCCAAACTCATAATTAAGGACCCTCTTACAATTTCATGCTGCAAAATAAGTACATAAATGTAGCTTCAACAAAGAGGAAGAAACACAATCAGAATGGACAAGAAAAGACACAAATAATAGAGTAAAAATTTTGAAACTGAATTACAAATTAGGATCACTAGTTTAAAAAACTCATGGTGCTAAAAGCTAATTTATCGAGGCATTTTTACTATGATTTTGAGATATACAACCAGCCAGCCTTCTGAAAAATGAGGAAGAAGATAGCACTAAAAACTTTAAATAGAGAAATAACAATGAAAAAATTGGAGATCCAAAAGAACAACACTTATTTAAACTTATTGATGCTGTTGGGATGCAGACAAGTTCACATTGCACATTATCTTATCTTATGATCTTGGAAAGTTTAATTGGTTGACAAGACATTGGTTTGCAATACAAGTAATATTATTGCAACATAGTGATGACTCTGTTCAAAATATAAATTTTTATCACAACACTAATACATAGCAAAAGTACAACAGATATATTGTAGCCAAAAAATTATATAATACCAAGAATGACCACGATTCAGACAACCTCAACATCAATTCACAATATGTTCATTTTTTTCAATATTGAACGAAAAGCAAACAATTCTCTGAGGCATTTCTATGACGCATAGATATCAAAGTTCCCCATAATGCAGTTCTTAATTCGGAACCCATGTATAATCCCGCAAATTCATATAGTTTTCAATCTCAAGCAATAATTAGGCAGAAAGAACCAGATAGCTAGTTTTTAGAACTTGGTGTAAAAAGAAGAATGGGGAATTTGCATCCCAACACCAAGATGTTGGGAACAAACATATATAAATAAATTCAAGAGAAGATCAAAGCTATATTTTTCCTCCTGAAACAAAAAAAAAAGATTATTCCATAGGTCATGAAGAAACAATAAAGCAGAAGAAGACCAATACCAACAAAAAAAACAGAAGGGTAGTGAAGATTTTGAGACCACAGAATCAACCAAAATATTAGGAACTGATCCCTGTTATGACCTTTTCTCATTACCTAGGTCAATTAATTGCGTAAATTAAACTGGTGTTTGCCAAGACCCAAGCTATTTGAGGGAGGATCAGGTGCAATGTGATTGCACACTTTCAGTGTGCTGCTGCACCTGATCACCCACCATCTTTGGGGCCCAACAGCAGATGGTGGGTGATCAAGTGCACCTGATCTTCCCTAGCTGATTTTTGGCAAGTCCACATTAAAAACTCATATTCGCTAGGACTGTAGGCTAAAGTGAACCCAACTAAACCCCAACAATGAAAACCATGTTCGCCAAGATATGGAGCTAAATTGAAGACATGATGTTTAACTGAAGGACAACATTTGGATACTAGCATTGTGACAAATATCGCAAGAAATGTGAATTTCTTGCAAAAAAATCATGGTAAATTCATTCGGCGATAAAAATTTTGTTATTTTTCACGAGAAATTCAATTTCTTGCAAAATTTTCATTTGTGACAATTTCTAAAAAACTCGCAAAAATAACATGAGCTATTTGATTTGGCCTTTGTCTTTTTTTTAAACAAAAGGCACCCAAAACCCCTCTCCCCCTGTTGCCCTCATTTTGTTGCCTTTCTCAGAACCGAAGAACCCTAGCCCCATTGGAGGCCGGACTGCTTGTGAAGGGGCATCGGCAGCGGACCAGCAGTGTGGTGGCCGGTGAGTCAGTGATTGAAGCATTGTCGACACTGCCTCTCTCTCTCTCTCTCTCTCTCTCTCTCTCTCTCTCTCTCTCTCTCTCTCTCTCTCTCTCTCTCTCTCTCTTAGCGGGTGGCGGTGAATGGTGTGTTGGTGGAGGTTTTGGTGGTGGGGCTGGAGCAAGGAGTGGACTTGGAGCTGGTGGTGGTGGATGTATGGACGACGGAGCAGATTTTTTTTTCTGAGGTCTGGAAGGTGGAGAAAGAGTTGGTGTTGGAGGTGGGATTGCTAGAAAAGATGAAGGTGGGTTTGACGGTGAACTTGATAGGAATTTTGTGGCCTACCATTAATTAAATGCTTCAATAAAGGGATTGTTCATTAGATGAACCTTTATGAGTCTTGTTTAAATTATGTTATATTTTCATTGTGAAGCTGATTTTTTGCATTCTGCTAAGAAACTGTGCTATGTCCCTTTTCATTGTAAGGCATGTGGTACTTAGGTGGGCAACTAAGCCATTAAGCATGTTTCAGTTTTGATTATGCTCTCAATTTTCATAAGCTTTTTACAAGTTCAAATCTGTTGCATAATTGGCCTATTGACAATTGTACAAAAGGAAGTAACCATTTTTGGAAGGATTAGTATTTCAGTTTGTAGGTAGAGATTTTCACATTACTTATTTCAGTTTATAGGTGCAGATTTTATATTTTATTTCATGTAAAATTTAACTGTATAATTAGTTTTTTATTTGATTTTTTTAAAATTTCTCAGATTTTGAAACATTATTTGATTTTTTATATTTTCCCGAGAATTTATCGATAAAACTTGAGAACAATAATTTTTTTTTAAAATCTCATGAGAAATTCACAACTATGTAACCTGGGTACAGGTACGGATATGGGTACGGAGACATGGTTATATATATATATATATATATATATATATCACATAAATTCAAAATAAACTCAATATAATCTAATATATATGTTATATCTAAAATATATATTATATACTGAAAATATAATTATAAATTATAAATAGAATACAAACTTGTATGTACGAAAAGCAAAATGGCATGTCCATGTGTCGAAGCGTATTGACACGGGGACACGCATGTCGACACGGGTACGTAGGGCAAAATGGAATGTCTGTGTGACAGATTCACAACAGATAAATTGCTGTTTTAAACTTTTGTCACTATGGATACTAGACTCAGAAAACCATAAAACCCAAATGCGACTCCGATCCTCCCCCCCCCCCCCTCCTCTACACTGTCTTCCTGGAAAGAAATTACAATACCAACTGTGCAAAGAGATCGGCTCTATCAAAACGCATCAAAAGCTGACATGTTCAATGCTGGTAGCTAACAACGAACTTAGAAATATCATAAAAAATCATCTTCTTTTAGACATAAGATGTAAGCGGATAATCTTGGGACAGTAAGTGGGACATGTATTACAAGCTATGTCACATGGGTGCGGCTGCGGGTGCGACACGGGTGCAGAGCAATTTCAAAAATTGTGGACACAAGGACACTAATATATATATATATATATATATATATATATATATATATATATATATATATATTAGTGTTTTAAAACTCGCCGAGTCAACTCGTTGACTCGGCTGACTCGGCTCGGCTCAGCCCTCCAGTGAGTCAACCCGGCAAGGCAAACTCGGTTTGCCAAAACTCGAGCTTGACTCGGCCTGACTCGGCTTGACTCGGGCGAGTTTTGGGATGTTTGAAATTTAATTTTTGATTTTCAAATTACAGTTTCGAAATATATAAGTACATATATTTTAACAAGTGTTACCACCAGATTTTGTATAAAAATGAAAATAAAAATCATTTAAAGATAAAAAATCATTTAAATTCATAGAATAAAATCGCCATGTTGTTCGAACTACTGTTCACCCTGTGCTATCAACTTATTCTAGGCTTCTAGCAAAATCTTTTAAAGAAATGATTCTCACTATATATGGAGGGTCAAATGTGCCTATAGGAAGTCACATTTAGGTTTCATTATCCATTTGTTATGTGAACAAGCATTGTACAGATTCAAATATTAAATGTCTTTTTATAGTTGTGCCATTAATATATTTCCTGCATAGTTTTCATGCATGAGAAAATTGATTATTTATGTTGATTATTTATGAAAATTTTCCTCATGTTAAAGTAATTATTTTATCATGTGATCTTGCATAAATATAATTTTGCACCTTGCTAGGAATGTTCCATTTGAGTAAAGTGCAAAGATATTTTTTACTTGTTCTTTGTTGTTGTTCCACAGGATCTTGAAGATAAGTGGAAAAGGAAGTACCTTGGATAGATCATGGAAGGTGCTCATCGTTAAAGACGTTGGAGGAAGACATTTGCATTTTCAGTGGCATTCGGACTGAAGGCTCTTGAAGCCTTGAGATTCTTCCTCTTGCTTTCTTCAATCTTTTCGTTCCCCCACGCAAAGTTTGAGGGGGAACGAAAAGATTTTTCATTCAACCTTTGTAATATTATATATATTTTATATATATAAAGGATAATACATATTCATATATTGTATATATGCATATGTATTATCCTAATTATATATATAAAATATATATTTCTCTATTTATAGGCATAGGGGTAGTTTAGACATTTCACAGTTTTACGCATATTCCATTCGGAATATGTTTGTAATTTAATTTTATTTTTTCCTTTTTTATTTTTCTCCTTTTTTTGGGTTTGCGCCACCTAGGGAGGCTCCCCAAAGAATCGTTGGGGAGCCCCCAACGGTCACAAATGTGACCGTTGGGGGCTCCCAATGACTCCTTTGGGAGCCCCCTTTGTGGCTCCTCTCTTGTGTTATAAATAGGGGTCTCCCCCCTTGTATTTCAACACTCCTTGGAGGAGCTTATGTTCCATTGTATAGGGTTTATACCCTCTTCTTCCTATTTCTTCAATAATATTCAACTTATGACTTTAAGTCATATTTATCCCTTTTATGGGTTTATGTATTAGCACTTGATGTGCTTGTGTTGTTCCCTTAAGTGGGTATATTCGCACTTAATGTGCGTGTGTATGGGTTCATTATCGAACCTAAAATATTCAAAGTCACTTTCTAACACAAGAAATACCGGTGGATGATTGTTTCAAATATTTGGGATCTATCATTCAAAAGTATGGAGAAATTGATGGAGATGTAAATCATAGGATAAAGGTTGGGTGGATGAAATGGAAAAGTGCAACTGGAGTGTTGTGCGATCGTAGAATGCCATTGTGGTTGAAGGGAAAGTTTTATAGGACGACTATTAGGCCTGCTTTACTATATGGTACGGAATGTTGGGCTGCCAAGAGACATCATATTCAAAAAAATGAGTGTAGCTGAGATGTGTATGCTTAGATGGATGTGTGGAAATACAATAAAAGATAAGATTCGGAACGAGGAGATACGTAAGAAGGTAGGCGTTGCACCCATTGAAAATAAGATGAGAGAGAATCGTTTACGGTGGTTTGGACATATTCGACGAAGGCCTAATGATGCTCCAGTTAGAAGGATGGAGAAATGGGAAAATATATTAGTTAAAAGAGGTCGGGGTAGGCCTAGGAAGACTTGGATGGAGATGATAGGAAAGGATATGAATGCTTTGAACCTCACCGAGGACATGGCATTGGATAGAAATGATTGGAGGAGAAGGATTCATATGGAAGACCCAAAATGATTTTCTTTTTTGGTTCATATCGCCGACCCCAATTGTTTTGGGATGAAGGCGTAGTAGTTGTTTGTTTGTTGTATTGGGCATTCTGTAAACTTTCAATATGCACATATATCCCTATTTTACATTTATGGATTTGTTAGATAGGGAATTGAAACTTTTAAAACAAGCTAGCATATATGATTGGCCATTTTAGGAACCGTAGGTAGTAGCAGACTGAACTCATGGTGACCACATCCTCTAACTCAAGTCATGAATTAGTCAAAGTGCTTGTATAGATATCAAATTCAAGCAAACCTCTATAGCTCTTTGCAGTTTTTATATTCTTACAGACATTTGGAGACTATATGTTTACTCAAAAACATGGTTTGAGACAAATTATATATTGTTTTTCTTTTAAAATCAAAAGTTAACAAAACCCGGTCCGAGTCACCGAGTTGACCGGCCGAGTCACGAGTCAATAAAGAACGAGTCGAGTTCCGAGTCATGGGTTTTAAAACCTTGATATATATATATATATATATATAACAGCAATAAGAAGATTTTATTATATATATTTTTTTAAAAACAAAGTTTCCTATACACATGAGCAATTTCAAATCGATTTTTAAAAAACATGCACACTCGCGAATTCAGAAAACATCAGTAACAAATAGCAGAATGAATGGCTACTGCATCCTTGAGGACCAACGTGCCATTTTAAGAAGATTTTATAGTGGCATACTATTGAATATGTTATAGTAGCATAATTAGAATCAAATAAGGATTGAACTTCATGATAAAGCATATGGGTGTACATTGAACTTCATGATAAAGCTCATTTCACAACCCATTTCATATGCTATATATATATATATATATATATTTAAAAAAATATAAAAAATTTAAAATTTTTTTGTTTTTTTGCCTTAAAATGGACAAAAATAGACTCGATCAAAGTTGACCGAGTGTAAAATGTGGACAGACTCGGCCTCAGTGCGTTGACCGAGTCCGACACTTGGTTGACCGTGTCCGCCCCGTGTCCGAAGCCGCACCCATGTCCGGGCATGTCGACGCGGGTGCGTCGACCCCCTAGCCGAGTCCGTGTGACATAGGTTACAAGTCAATGTAAAAATGGTTACAAGTCAATGTAAAAATCCAAGTTGTCTGGTGTATAATACAATTCCTCTTCCACCTCTCCAGCCATGATGCATTAGCATTTAAAACTGGAGCAAACCTAATGACATGAATAAATTGCTTCAAGACAAATTATGCGGTTTAATGACAAGGGCACATTTTGCTCATCTCATTGAGCCAGAGGTAACCCATCTTCTGATTTCACCTCTCAGCTCTAGTTTCATTAGGGTAACTCCAAAATTCTCCCAGCTATTCTTGTAAACACTGTTACAAGTAACTCGTGGATTCAATGCTCATGTTCAGGTTGATGATATCCCCAAGTTAATATTCTGTCACGTACAAAAGCTTGTTATCGGTCTGATTCAGAAGAAACATTCTGCATGGAGGAACAAAAACAAATGTACAAGAAGGGCGTCTAAAAACTACAACACATCTCGTGACGGTCTTGAGTCCCCAACCAGATAGCATGTTGTGCTAGCCTGAGATTTGTGTTATTTTCTGCAAAGAAGGTCTGTCATAGCCTTCAATTCTCATTCTTTATGAACATTCACTACAGCAGATATTAAGGAAAACTACTGTTTGGAAAAGGGGGTGAGAAAAAGGATAAGAAAAGAGTGATCGAAGTCCCATCTTCTTCTTTAGTTCATGTTAGCCGTTGCTGCTACTTATAGGTTCATACGGCCTCTGTATTCCATTTGGGAAGCTCAACTTGTCATCATCCCTTTGAGTTAGTTGCAAGTTCAGCTTTACAGAACCACACAGATGTCCTTATCTGTGGTCTCATTTTCTCATTTTTTTCTTTTCTTCCTATGCAGTTTCTTCGTGATGCCCTATGGCATCCAGAGCAACTTATCTGAACAATCATAATAGCTAATCTGCCCACAGGGAGCTTTCTAGTGAGTGAGGTGGTTTTCCCCAGTTATCCAAAAAAGAAAAAAAAAGTTGCAAACTTGCAATTGCACTTCACCCCTTACAATGACATTTTTTTTTTCTAAGGAACCTGCCTGTGTCATTTTCTCTCTTTACTTTGTCTCTTTTCCATGATATTCTTCAACAAACTACCATGATATCTGACAAAAAAACGAACAAAATAATGAAAGAAAGTAAAGGAGAGATTCACAATTGCAGTTACGCATCCCTTCCAACGATTAATACAATAACAAAAGAAAAGGGGAGAAATATTAGGAAACCGACCAATCAAAATCTCAAACTATACAACAATTTTCAACCATCAAGAGAGAACCAACGAAGGGGAATCGCTTGACCAACTCACCTCTTGCTCTCCCGGTGACGGAAAATTTCAGCAGAAGAGAAGACGATGGTGGTTGTGCTTACTTGCTGGCCAACGTTGGTTCAGCAGAAGGAGCGAATAACGTCGGGCATTGGCAGGGGAGGGCGGAGAGGATCTGCGTGTGTAGGGTGGGATTGAGCCATTGTCGACAGGTCGCAAGTTTCCTCTCTCTTTTCCTGTCTTTGGAAAGAAAAAAATAAATGGAAAAAAGTTCGGATGTGAGTCATAACTTATAGACAACGTAGGAGATATTTTGAAAATACCTCTGTTTTATGGCGATATTTTTGGAAGCAGGTATAGTGCCGGAAGAAGAGGAAGACCCTATGGCTTTAGAATGTCGACTATTTTTTCTCTCAAAAAATAGAATGTCAACTATTTTGAAAATGCTATATTTTTGTTGCTTTTATGTTTTCTGTATTTTTTTTATTGTTACATAATTTTTCGTATTTTTATACTTCCATAAATGCCGATATTGTCCCGATTCAAAACAAAAGCTCCTGAAAAACTTTTAACATCGCACTTTTTTTACCATATTCGCTCTTCTGCAATCAGGTGCGAATCCAGTTGACCCGGGTCTCACCTTCAAGGAAGATGTCGGAGCCCAATCTAAGCTTTGTGGTGTCATATGTCACAAAGACACAAGATGATATGGATACACTATTCAAATTCGTGACACGAATTTGAGAGTTTTTTTATAAAATAAGACATATATATATGAAAAAGTGGTAGCTGCCTACCACCTTCCTTGAGCAGAAGCCTGCTCACACGATGCATGTCCCTCGCATCATTTTTTTTCTGGCCAAAAGGGCTTTAGCGGTAGCAACCACAGCTAAAGGCAGTTTTCCCGACTTCACAGCACCCGAATGACAGATCACAGGCCGTTTGCTGCTGTCTGGTTAAGAAGGTACCACCTTGCTCATATATATACCAAAAAATTGCAAATTAGGCAAACAAATCTAAATTTTCAACTTGACACTCATTAATCATTAACAACAGCACCCACAAGGACTCGACTTGTGAATGTCTCCAAGTTGACTGGATGTCACAAGTTCTAAACCCACAAGTGACATCCCTTTCCGGAAGGTCAAAGTTGGGTGTACTCTCGGTGGACAGAGAGGACCGCAAGGGTTTTACCAACCCGAGGTCAGCCAATGTACAGTAGGTGATGGGGGTTTTCATAGGTGGGAAGCCTTCTTCCAAGAAACTCACTTGGGAAGCACAAGACTCCTCATTTTCGATAAAAATCTCAATTCATGCCCGGACACTTCATCTATTCTTTATGTTCTCTCACTCTACTTTCTTTTTATGTTTTTTAAGGGTTTCCTCGCACTTTTTCACTCGCTTTCACAAGATTTCTTTAAATTGGCAGTCATCATTTTTATATTTTGTTAAAAATTTAATTCTTACACTAAAAACACATGAAATTTAAGAATAGTTCACTTTTTATTTTAGTTTTTATTTGTGTTTCATTTCGATTCTCATTTGATCAGTATAATGCTTTTTTTTTTTATCCTATACATTTTAAAATGCATAGCTTCTGTCTTTAGCTTCCTATATCGTTTCCCGTTTTTGTTTTCTGGCAACCTTGGATTTTTTCCTAAAAAACACGAATTAAACTTTAAATGACTACTAACTACCATCAGGCCATCACCATTAACCCAAAATCGGAACCCTAAAAGTTGAACCCCAAACAAACATACATATAAAGCACATCAATTATGAAGATATTGCATTTCCTCTGCACTAGACAACTAAAAGCCTTTACAAATCCTCCATGAAAACCTTGGAATTGGGGTTCTTTTTGCAAGGATCTAACCCTCGTCCTCCCCCTTTTCGATTTTCATAGAAAAAGAGTAAGAAAGACTGAGAAAGAAGGAGAATGACGAACTACTTTGAGCCTTTAGAGACTGGGCCGAGAGAGAGAGATACCTGTAGTGTACGCTGTAGCAAGCATCGACTCGCAGCGGTAGTAGAAGAGGAGAGACTCGAGAGGCGAAAGAGGTAGGGCTGGTAAACAAGCCTCAATCGAAAGCCCCCTCCCCATTTTCTGTTTTTTTTTTTTTTTTTTTAATATATAAAAAAGGTTGAAATTGAGCTTGAATGCCTTCACACGCGCATGATCGAGTCCGATTCGATGAAAACACGTCAAAGGCGTGTCGTGTCCGTAATTGTGTTCCATCCCGTGCCTATGAGTGTCATGCGTGATAGGACGTCCTCTCGTGTCCGTGTGACATAAATGGCACCTGATTCTGTAAAACGGGCAATATTTTCATTTTTATGAAGTTAAAAAAGTAAAATTGGTCGATTTAGTGCTATATCTAACTTCGAATGCTTGTCTGGTATCATGTCCAGATCCGATTGGACTCATGCATATTTTCAAACCTTTCGCGGATTCAAATGAGCTACCTATCCATATTCGACAGTACATATCTGTTTTGGATCAGGTCAGGTCAGGATGCATCGACCCATTTGCTTCCTAATGACACTCTTTTTCTTTTTATAATTTTTGTTATAATTTTTAGAAATTCTTTAATAAAACGTCATCTATTGCTTTGCTTTTAAAAACAGACGCACGTTTAGGGACTTAGCATAGAGATAAAAGTTTAAAACAACAAATGTTTTCTCATGTTTTCATCAGCAACATATGTCAAAACTATATTAATGAAAAAGATTAAAAACGTAAAGAGAAATATCAATAAAAATATATAAAAAATAAATCAATTTTCATTGAGAAGATGGTGGAATCAAATCTCACCTAGGATCAACCTCTGCTAGTCATACCCGGTGGCATGGCCGTTAAGTGTTTCTGGTTGGCTAGGACACTTTTTTTTTTGTATATTTAAACGGAACCGCTCTTAGAATTGCCGCACTTACGATCATTATCCTGACAGGGTAAAACTCTTTGGGCTTCTTTTTTAATATTAACATAGAGAAACTGCCCCCAAGTTCAGAGACCTAGCTGTGTTGGCTTTGCTTGTACTTAAGGCAATTGTCCTGGCAGCGTAAAACTCTGTGGGCTTACCCCTTACCCTCAGGGAGTAGAAATTCGGTGGGCTTACTGACAACTGCTCAGGGTTTACTATATAGTGTTGGGTTTTCCTCCTTTGTGGGATCCATTGGTTCGATGCATATTTAGTATCGCTGCTGAATTTCAAGCACTATGCCTGATCTTCTTGATGACGATTTTTGTATTCGCTGGATAGTGATTTGTAGAAGTCCTCTCAGCTGAATGACGATTCAACTGTTCAGAGTTTGAGGATCAGCGATTTGTCGATAATGATTTGGTGTAGAGTGCTTTAACATGAATAGCGATTTGTGGTATCGTTGCATAGTGATTTATAGTAGTCGCTGCATAGCGATTTGTAGTAGTCGTTGGATAGCGATTTGTAGCTTCAAGTGAATGGCGATTTGTGCTAATGCGCTTTAGGCGCATTGTAAGTTGTGCAAGACATTTAGTCTTCCACATTAAATGTGGGTTTCGTTCTCTATTTAAAGAATGGATGAGAAAGCAAAAAAATAGGAAGCAGAAGAGAGCGAAAATGTGTGAAAAACTCTTTTAGGGCATCAAAAGGGTGTGTAGTGAACAAAAGCAAGAAGTGTTGCTACACTTCTTTCAGGTAGGCTTCGTCAAGCTGGTTCTTCAGATCATTTGTTCTTTGTTCCTCAATGAGGTATATCCTATTGTTCATTTTGTTACACCTTGTGTGTTTGTAAAGCTCATGCCTTTCAACCACTCTGTAATCTTTGTCTGAAGAGAGTGGAAGTTGCTGACCTATTGGTCGTCGTGGACGTACCTCAGTTGAGAGGGAACCACATAAATCGTTGTGTGATGTTTTGTTTTCGCTATTGGTTTGTTTTGGTTTTATTTCTTCCACTGTCATTGCTTTATTGTTTTCATCGATTCACACTTGTGGGGAGACCTGATACGTCCATTTTAACCCCCAACATTTGGTATCAAAGCTTTGGTTTATAGTCTCAGTTCATCATATATTTGTGTGTGAGTCATTGAGAACAACGTTGGTCGCATGATCAGTTTGAATAGCACAAACTGGATGACATGAAAAACAAAAATGGAAGACCTTTTGGTTTGTAAAGATCTGGATGGACCTATAGAGGGTGATAGCAGCAAACTAGAAGAGATGAAAGATGACGAATGGAGAAAGCTAGACCAAAAGATTGTGAGTTTCATTCAGCAATGGATAGATGATAGTGTCTTTCATCATGTATCCACAGAAACTTTGACGCATGGTCTTTGGACCAAATTGAAAAGTCTTTATGATAGAAAGATGACAGTGAATAAGACCTTTCTATTTCAAAAGCTTGTGAACCTCAAATACAAAGAGGGCAGCTCTATTGCAGAGTATTTAAATGAGACCAAAAGCATTATAAATCAGTTGACTACAATGAAAATCACTTTTGATGATGAGTTGCAAGCCTTGTTGCTCCTTAGTTCCCTTCCTAAGAGTTGAGAAACCTTGGTGGTCACAGTTAGTAACTCCGCACCTGATAGAATAGTAACAATGAGCCAAGTTACCAGTACTATCACTACAAAAAAACAGTTGATTAGCGATGGAATTTAGCGACGAAGTTATATCGTCGCTACTTAGCGACGAATTAACGAGAGAAATGAATCCGTCGCTATAATTGGAGAATTTTACGAAACTAGCGACAGATTATATTCCCTCGCAAAATCCGTCGCTACTTAGCGACGGATTGTGCGAGTGAATATTTTGTCGCAATAAATACGGCAGTTCGCGACGGAATTGCGATGGCTAAAATTCCGTCACAAAATAGCGACGGCCTAGGCGACGAAATATTTTCTGTCGCCTTTTCATTTTTTGAATTACGATGGCTTAGCGACGAAATTAATCCGTCGCTAAGTCGTCGCGAAATGTCGCATTACCCCTAATCCCAGCCCTCTTCTTCCTTTCTTCTTTCGCTGCTCCCGCCCGCCGCCCTCTCCCTCTTGTCGCCCTCTTCCTTCGGCCGCCCTATCCATCCCGTCGACCTCTCTGTCGGCCACCACCATTCGCCGGAAGTCGATCTCCGTCAACCTTCCGTCGCCGCCGCCCGGAGCAATCACAGGTGTTTCCAGGCCCCACCGTTAAATGGATTGGGGGTCGCCCCCCTGCATTTTCCGACAGGGGTTCGACTCCGCCAGGCGGTCGACCCTGGTAGGGGGTCAACCCCTTGTCATGTCCGGCAGGGGGTCGACCCCTTGTCATGTCCGGCAGGAGGTCGACCCCGGTAGGGGGTCGACCCCTTGTCATGTCCGGCAGGGGGTCGACCCCGGTAGGGGGTCGACCCCCTGCCGTGTCCGGCTGGGGTCAACCCCAGCAGGGGGTCAACCCCTTGTCGTGTCCGGGCGGGGGTCGACCCCCTGCCATGTCCGGCCAGGGGTCAACCCCGGCAGGGGGTCGACCCCGGCAAGGAAAAGCCCTTTCCCATTGCAGCCTCTCCTTCGTCACGCTCGAGTTCAACCCTCACACCTCTCCATCCGCAGCCTCCTGAGCCTACAAATATGATATTCGTGGATCCATATCCGCCCAAAGATGAGTTGGCAGGATCCTATTGTGCTAAGTTTGAAAGGGTTTTTTTTCATGGTGACTTCATTTTAAAACATCATTTTTTGTGCAGATTTCTCAACGGAACTCGCTTGTGCCCCGTCACCCGTGATAAGTAAGTGACAAAAACAATGCAAATCGGGTAAATACCCGTGGTGAGTAAGTGATGCAAGCGCATCACATGTTATTTAATTTATTGAATGTAACACTTTATTGTTCACACACTCACTTAGTTGTTGATATTTAGGACTGCTTTGTTGGAGTTCGGAGATCATGCTGATCATGATTTTAATGTATGAATATGGAAATGTTCTTATTTTTGGAGTACGGAGTCCATGCTAGGCATGATAGTAGTTAGTGGGATATTAAAGTGTATTTGCTGCAGGTACATGTTTGACATTTGTTTGATATGAATTATTTCGATGTATTGCAATGTTTGATGTGATTGTATCCATGCTTACATGTAGTTACTTTCAATTTGATTATGTCTTCCATGTGAAATTATATACTGAAAGCATGCTTCAAATGAATGTATCGTGTCATGAATAGTTTGCACATGAAAATATTAAGTTATCAATGCATGCATCATAATTCTTGTGATTGTATGACATCATATATTGCATGATAAATTTGATATTTTATTCATCATAGCATTCTGATGGTTCTCTTTTAACTGGTTAGGATATTATTCGTAACATCATACGACAAAATGACTGCAAACCGTGAATGGATGTACCGTAGGATAGTGGACAATGAGTTATCGCATGAATATATGGATGGTGTTGACAGTTTTATTGAATTTGCAACGGCAAGTGTCAGTACAGTAGATCCCACAGGTCGGATTAGGTGTCCCTGCAAGATTTGTAAGAATAATCGATTTGTAGAACCTCATGGCGTTAGACATCACATATACAGGAAGAGTTTTGTGAGTGATTATCAGAACTGGACGTTTCATGGAGAAGAATTTAGAAATAATTTTGATGCACGTGTGAATGTGGTGCACGATAATCCATATACGAATTTGATATTTGATGCCACAGGAACAGAGCTGGGTTCTGCTATAAGTTCTAGTGATGTAAGAACTGTCGTAGATGAAGAATCATCAAACGATGCAGCTAGTAGATTTTATGATTTACTTAGAGATGCTGATGAGCCACTTTGGAACGGTTGTGAGAGTCACGCTATCTTGTCTGCAGTTCTTCAACTAATGAATTTGAAGTCCGAGTATAATTTGAGTCAATCATGTTTTGACCGTTTGTGCATGATTGTGAAGAGTATGTTGCCCAAAGATGAGAAATTGCCACAAAATTTCTATCGTGCGAAAGTTATGGTCAACGCTCTAGGTATGGGTTACAAAATGATTGATGCTTGTCCAAATCACTGCATGTTGTATTTCAAGGAGCAGGAAAACAACATATCATGTCTGTCATGTGGGCATCCTCGGTTCAAGCCAAAGACAAGAGGCAATGGTAGCACGAGATCAAAGGAAGTTTCATACAAGTCGCTCTGCTACTTTCCTATCACTCCTAGATTGCAACGATTGTATATGTCTTCAAGGACAACTAAACACATGAGATGGCATGCAAATAAAGTTCGACACGATGAAAATAAGATCACGCATCCTGTTGACGCTGAAGCTTGGAAGCACTTTGATCGTACTCATCAGAACTTCGCAATGGAAGTGTGAAATGTTAGACTCGGTCTATGTACAGATGGATTTAATCCATTTGGGGGTAGATCAACTCCATACTCATGCTGGCCAGTATTTGTAACTCCATACAACCTTCCACCAAGCTTGTGTATGAAACGTCCAAATCTTTTTTTGTCTCTATTAATCCCTCGTCCGACCTCACCTGGCCAAAATCTTGATGTATATCTAAGGCCATTGATTGATGAACTAAAAGTACTGTGGGATGACAGTGTTACCACGTATGATGCCCACAAAAAACAAAATTTCAACATGAAGGTCGCTGTTCTATGGACAATCAGTGACTTCCCTGCATATGGTATGTTATCTGGTTGGAGCACACATGGGAAGTTGGCTTGTCCGTACTGCATGGAGGATTCCAAAGCTTTTAGATTGAGGCATGGAAGGAAGCCTTGCTGGTTTGAGTGTCATCGTCGATTTCTACCCAGCGATCATCCGTTCCGACGTCAAAAGAATGCATTTAAAGCAGGCACAACTGAAACGGAAGGTCCATCCTCAAGATTGTCCGGCATAGAGATTCTAAGAAGATTGCGATACTTTCCAGATGTATTAACAGCTGCCCGCAGTCCTACACCCTTCCGTGGATTGCGATACTTTTTGCCTGCCTAAGAACACATATGAGCACATTATAATCACATATTCAGTTTTTTGGCTGCCTTAAAGCACATATGAGCATGCTATAATAACATATAGAGTTTTTTTATTGCCTTAGAGCACATATGAGCATGCTATAATCACATATAAAGTTTTTTTGCCTGCCTAAGAACACATATGAGCATGATAAAATCACATATAAAGTTTTTTTGACTGCATTAGAACACATATGAGCATGCTATAATCACATATTCAGTTTTTTGACTACCTAAGAACACATATGAGCATATTATAATCACATATTCAGTTTTTTGACTGTCTTAGCACACATATGAGCATGCTATAATAACATATAGAGTTTTTTTATTGCCTTAGAGCACATATGAGCATGCTATAATAACATATAGAGTTTTTTTATTGCCTTAGAGCACATATGAGCATGCTATAATCACATATAAAGTTTTTTTGCCTGCCTTAGAACACATATGAGCATAATCGAATCACATATATAACTTTTTGCCTGCCTTAGAGCACATATGAGCATGATAGAATCACATATAGAGTTTTTTGCCTGCCTTAGAGCACATATGAGCATGCTATAATAACATATAGAGTTTTTTTATTGCCTTAGAGCATATATGAGCATGCTATAATCACATATAAAGTTTTTTTGCCTGCCTTAAAACACATATGAGCATAATCGAATCACATATATAACTTTTTGCCTGCCTTAGAGCACATATGAGCATGATAGAATCACATATAGAGTTTTTTGCCTGCCTTAGAGCACATATGAGCATGCTATAATAACATATAGAGTTTTTTTATTGCCTTAGACCACATATGAGCATGCTATAATCATATATAAAATTTTTTGCCTGCCTTAGAGCACATATGAGCATGTTATAATCACATATTCAGTTTTTTGACTGCCTAAGAACACATATGAGCATGATAGAATCACATATAAAGTTTTTTTACTGCATTAGAACACATATGAGCATGCTATAATCACATATTCAGTTTTTTGACTGCCTAAGAACACATATGAGCATGTTATAATCACATATTCAGTTTTTTGACTACCTTAGCACACATATGAGCATGATAGAATCACATATAGAGTTTTTTTATTGCCTTAGAGCACATATGAGCATGCTATAATAACATATAGAGTTTTTTTATTGCCTTAGAGCACATATGAGCATGCTATAATAACATATAGAGTTTTTTTATTGCCTTAGAGCACATATGAGCATGCTATAATAACATATAGAGTTTTTTTATTGCCTTAGAGCACATATGAGCATGCTATAATCACATATAAAGTTTTTTTGTCTGCCTTAGAGCACATATGAGCATGCTATAATCACATATTCAGTTTTTTGACTGCCTAAGAACACATATGAGCATATTATAATCACATTATAATCACATATTCAGTTTTTCGACTACCTTAAAACATATATGAGCATGCACAAATCACATATAGAGTTTTTTTACTGCCTTAGAACATATATCATTTATGATAGAATCACATATAAATTTTTTTGCTTTGCCTGCCTTAGAGCACATATGAGCATGCTATAATCACATATTCAATTTTTTGACTGCCTTAGCACACATACGAGCATGATCGAATCACATATATAGTTTTTTGCCTGCCTTAAAGCACATCTGAGCATGGTAGAATCACATATAGAGTTTTTCTAGATGCCTTAGAACACATATGAACATGCTATAATCACATATTCAATTTTTTGACTGCCTTAGCACACATATGAGCATGATAGAATCACATACATATATAACTTTTTGTCTGCTTTAGAGCACATATAAGCATGATAGAATCACATATAGAGTTTTTTTATTGCCTTAGATCACACATGAGCACATGATAGAATCACATATAGTGTGTAATTTATTTCATTATATTTTGTTTATCAATACTGACTGTTCTTTTCTTGTGTAGGCTACTAGCGATAATCAGCGTAGTGGAGC
Organism: Nuphar pumila; assembly: GCF_984573655.1. Lineage (NCBI taxonomy): Eukaryota > Viridiplantae > Streptophyta > Magnoliopsida > Nymphaeales > Nymphaeaceae > Nuphar > Nuphar pumila. The sequence continues at coordinate 126,634,971 of NC_143256.1, forward strand.
TGAAGGGACAGATAAAGACAATGAACAAGAAGACGCATAAAATCTTGGCGATGATTAGAGAACTCTGTTGAAGAAGTTCTATTTTTTTTATGTTTCCTAATTGTAATTGTTGAATTGTAAATAATTAAACTTGTTAATTTTAAGGTGGAACGATTAATTGTTGTAGATTCTTGTTATATGAAATTTTTTGTGTGGTTTGTTTTTTATTTACAGGAAATATAAATTGTACAGGAAATATAAATTGTACAGTTCTCGGTATTTAATTTTCAAATAATTTTTTTTTAATTTTTTTTCGTGTTTGCGACGGATTAGCGACAGAACCATCCGTCGCTATTCATATTAATCTAGTGACGGCATAGCGACGAAAGTAAATCCGTCGCCAAACTGTGATCGCCGTTTAGTACCGGCGGATTGGCGACGGAATATAGCGCTCGTTAGTCCATCGCAATTAGCGACGGACCTGACGACGGAATAATTCCGTCACCAGTTAGCGTCGAAATATTCGCGACGTAAGCATATCGTCACCTCGTTGTCGCTAATCCGTCGCTAACATGGGTAGCGATGGATTAGCGACAGAATGTGGTCGTCGCTAATCTATTGCTTTGTTGTAGTGACCCTGCACTAGGTGAGCCTAACAATCTCGACACGAACCACCTTGAACAACCGCTTGACTAAGGTTGAATCAGATATAGATCTTGAGTTTTGATTTGGATTCAAACAGTAACAGAGTCAAGATCCAAACTACAACTAGATATGGGTATAATTGGCAACCGAATCTAGATCCTAGATAGTGATCCAAACTATAATGGATTTGGATCTTAAGATTAGATCTAGAACTGAATCTGGATCCTAACCATAATTGGATCTGAATCTGAATCAGGGTTGGATTTGGGTTAAACTAGATTTGGATCTCTACCAGAATTTGGGTTTAACCCAAGAGAGAGAGACACCAAAATTAGAGAGAGAGAGAGCTTTTCAACAAGAGAGACATGAGAGCAGAGCTCGAGATAGAGAAGAGGGAGCAGTGAGGGATGAGAAATGAAGATGGAGAGATGGGTTTATATAGGCCCCAAGACCCCATTAAAGGATCATAAGCAAAACGTCTAAAGCATTATAGGTCATGGTTGGCCAAATGGCTAGCTTAAGGAGGTTGCTAAAATTGAACAAAAATGATCTTGAAAGGTTCAAGGTCAACCTTTATTGAGTCAAAAGTCAACTATCAACAGGTCTCGAGATAAGGGCAACGAATTTTGAAACGTTTGAGTCTTAATGGCCTTGCAAGTCGGTTTGGATAATATCTGAACTGATCTAAAATGAATAAATGCATAGTATTATGACTTAGTCAACAAACATATATTGACTTGGGATCAAAATTGTCCAAGTACCAAAAGGTTAAAGCCAGACCAAACCGAGCTAGGTTTGAATATGAATCTCAAACTCAAATCTAAATCTAAATCTATTGTTTGTGTTCCAAGATCCAAGGTTTGTTTAAGTTCAAAATCTAATGCCTTAGGGCCATGCCTTCTTAGGCACCACCCTCCTATATAATCCTATATAAAGACAAAAAAATTCCTACAACTTTTAATATGAGACTAAATTTCTGTAGAAAACCCTACTCCCACGTACATGAAAAAAAAAATCAAAAAATTGAATTTAAACTTAAGTAGTTTTGAGCTAAAATCCAATAACCATCTAGGACCTGACTCACAAGTTCTGTAAAGGGGCAGGAAGCCAGCGGTCCCTGATAAGACGGCTTGGTTCCTGCATATTAAACAAACGCAAGATAACACCTGAGCAGTGACCCGTTTGTCCCTGCTGAGTGCATCCTGGAATTCAAACATACCCTTAAGAGGTGTTTAAATCCCCGTATGTGGTGGGACAGCATGGGCCCACACCCATCCATGCGCTCCCGCAAATGCGGGATGCATGGACGATGAAACGGTGCATCCCGCGGAAGTCGAAATAGTGTCCGCCACTGTTTGCGGGAGCGCATGGACGATGAAACGGTGCATCCCGCGGAAGTCGAAATAGTGTCCGCCACTGCTCCATACCCCCCACGGAACAGTGGCGAATGGATAGTCACATACACCAAAAAAAAAAAAGGTTTTTTGGGGACCCCTGTCCACGCACGTCAGCGATTCAAACACACCCTTAGGGTCATGTTAGACTCTGTTCGTTCTTACCTGTCTTCCATTGGGAAAGTTAGATTTGGTCCATATATTTGGGACATCAAGGCCAACCTCATCTAATACGAGTGGAAGTTTTCGTATAGAGCCAGCATTCATTAACACAAGGAAAAATCAAAGGCAACGATAGATGGTGGAAATCGGATTGGGTACCGGGATGGATTTTTGGTTACACGGTCCGATTTGGGCTACCTATGCAACCCAAAGCCCGCTAAACCAAGACCTGACCTGGCCTAAACCAAAGAGCAGGCTAGACTTGGGTATGGGTTGGATAAAAAAAAAACAATAGGGCCTGGTCCATCTCGATCTGATCCAATACAGTTTCACTAGGGGCCAACTTGATCAGAGCCAAACCAAACTCAATAAGACCCATGCTCTGCTCAGACCCAATAAGGGTTGGGTTGGGTTGGGTTGCCCGTGGGCCATGGTTGGAGCATCGCCCATCAGACTTTAATGGGAATTGAGTCAGGTTGGAACAAGAACCTTGCACAGACTCAAAATCTCATGAAGAGAATATTGTTTGAGTGGGTCTAGATCGCCTTAACCATAGTCAATACCTAATATGAATCTCAACTAGTGGTGGCCATGGGGCCAGCCTGGCTGGCCAGACCCAGTTATAATGGAGCTTGGTCCAGGCCCTTTAAGCCCAACCCAGTTAACGGGCTGGGCCTGTCCAGCCCACTGTGTTTTACACACGGGTCTGGCCTGATTACTTAATTGGGCTGGGCCAAGCACAAGTTTAATCGGCCCCGGGCCAAGTTTAATTGGAACTGTAATTGCATAAAGAAATGTGACGCTCCAATCTCCTTCCAGCACGAGTGTTGCTGGCCTCCACAAAGCATGTCAAGAAATAAGGTTGGGAATAAGGATGGCAGTGGATCGGGGCGGGGGACACAGTCTTTACCCCCACCCCGTCTCAAAATTCTGCCCTCCATCCCCGCCTTAATCCCCACATGGGTTTTGATTTTAACTTCCATCTCCGCCTCCATCCCCGTTTCATGTCCTCCATCCTCGGTCCAAACCGGGCGAGGCGGGGAGGGACCCCATTTTCCCTTGGTCCATTGTCATCCCTAAAGAGGGATTGGGGACGGGAAGGGGCAAGGCAGGGATCGGCACAGCGATGGGATGGGGCCAGGCGGGGGGAAGCGTAAGTCCATCCCCGCACTGGTTTTGATTTTAACCTCCATCCTTGGTCGATACGGGGCAAGGCTGGAAGGGGCCCCGTTTCCCCTCGGTCCACTGCCATCCCTAGTTGGGAAACAAGCCGAGCCGCTCAGCTCATAAAGAACTCGTTCAAACTTGCAAAATAGGCTTGGCAAGCTGAACATGAACATTAGGTATTTGTATTTGGTTCGGCTCTACTCGTATAAGCTCGTTAGGTAGTAGAAATATATTTTAGATATATTTTGCATGTGTTTTTTTTGTGATTCTATTTCTTTTGGCTGGAAAACAATGTTTTTTTTAATAAACAAGCTAACTCGAACCCAGCTCGTTGAACTCGGGCTGAGTAGAAGCTTGAACTCAGCTTGGCTCCCCCACACAAGAATGAACCAAACATGAACACTTTGGGCCCGTTTGCATGTCAGTTTTCACAAAAACGTATCGACAGGCATGCGTTTCCGCAGGGCCCAATGACAACAAATTGGGGCTCCTCTTTCCATGCAGAAAGGGGTCCCAGATTCAATGCTGGACGCCCCCCCCCACCACCACCACCACACACACACACACTTTCCCCATAAAGCGTTCCCGTGTAGGGGGGTGGGGGAACCGGTTAAAACTTTATGGGGCCCACAGTCCGGGTAGGAGAATTGTAATGCGGCCATTTTTTCATTTTGGTGCAAAACGTAGAAAGACACTTGATAAATTTTCTTGATGTTTTTCATGATATTGTGATTTTATTGTTTAAATGAACATCTTAAAAGCATGTTGTGTGGTGTACACTTTTTTCTAATCATAGTTGCATGGAGAAAAACTTCAATTTGAAGTGAACATAAATTGATTAATATTATTGTTTTTATTATTCATTTCTTATAATGTTTAAAATTTAAAATATCTATTTTGCCTAAAATTTTCAAAAATGAACAGACACCCATCTGTGGAACCCGCTCACATTGTACTATGCTGGTTGGTCCAACTCCATAATGTCTTATCGCAAATGCTCAACTCTCTGGTGCCACATCCTCTCAAGAAACGTTTAAACTGAACCAACATACCAAGTCTTCAGAATAGAGCATGTGCTGTGCAAAACTCTATTGAGTGAAAAATGCATCGAGTGTAGGAACGTGCAGTATGCATTAGCTTGATCGGTGGTGACATGCAATTGTAGCATGGCATGCGATAGACAACAATATCGTCGTTGGTGCGACGGTGTGTGGCAATATAAACGTGGAGCATTGTTTGGTTAAGCAGTGCCAACAGATCAGAGGATGTTGTCTTTAGGGATTTGGTTAATGACCTTTTGACTTGGATGAGTTTCCCATGTGTAGTGTTTGGACGCATGAGGGTGCGTGTCGGTTATGGCTAATTCCTCCAGGAATCACCTTAGGTGGTTTCAACCGAGTATGGTGACTCAGAGCTAGGTGAGTGAATGCTTAGGAGTTGACGAATGAGTCAGGATGGTGCTCTTCGCTATAGCATGCAATCATCAACTAGTCTTTGGACTGGGGGTCGCAAAGCCTTGTCCCTTTTATGGCGAGTTTATGCTTGGGCGTGCCTGCCCATAGAGTCACGATACACTCTATGGCACACGAGGCCAAGGCATCCGTGCACTTGCTAGTCAGTATGAGACAATTATGTAGATAAGTGACATGGACCAAATAGAATACGCATTTGAAGATGTGCTTGATCAGCTTCCGCTAGGCAGCTGTGCATAAAGTGGTGTGCAAGGCCAATGAAATGATTCGACAAATGAAAAAGTATTGGTGTGCGGCCTTTGGCCGTTAGGCTGGCCAGACTGGGCAGTCTGGCGCATCGCAGGTTTGCAAAATTTTTTATTCTTGTGATAAATTGTCATCAGAGTAGAAAGATTCACAGAGACCTTGTTGTTCAGTGAGTGTAACATTGAACAAAGCAGTAATGGTTTATCTAATTTATGCGAATTCGTGCAGCTGAAGTATGATTAACTGAGTATAAAAGCAAGTTGTTGGCAGTGTGGTATAGATCATCTTGTCAATGGTAAGCATAAGTGTAAGGTTGTTGTTCAATTGGATAAGGGAATATGAATAAGTCAAAGATTCCTACCAATTGTGCATCAGGCTCGCAAGTGGAGCGTGACGTTTGCCTTGTGCATGCAGAAAATGCCCATTGGATTCAGCTGGATGGATTTGCATGTTTGAGATAGGAGACTTAATTAAACTTTTATATTCTCTCCTGAGATTGTGGGTTAGTAGAGTGCTCATCTTGAGCAAAATGCTCGTTGTTTTGATCCCTTGAGTTTGGCAGTTCTTGTGTAGATTGTGTGTGTGAAAAAAGTCGTTCGTGGCTCATCGGTTTGGTTTCTGCAAGAACGTGTTTGCTTGCTTCAGATGAGAGTTGCAGCGTGCTGACTCTGGATGTGAGTTGTAGCGTTGGGCTCTGAGTTGCCCTTTGTGTAGACGAGTGATTAAGAAGACGCTTTGAAGGACCACTTTAGGGTGATACGCAAGTAGGCGTCCCCCACTGGAGGACTAGGTTGGAACATTGGAAAATCGCAAGTTGGTACTTTAAAAGAGTTGATATCCCTGCGGCACACATTGGTAGTCATCTTTCTCAGTGAGCACCACGAAGGGCTTGAAATTGCCCTTCCTGAGGTTAGAAGGCGCCCCAACCATGAGCGTGAAGACAAGTTTGTCGTATGGGCGACGATGACCCACTTGTATATAAGACTACACTAGGGTCCTACAAGAGAAGATTGCTCGATGTTGATGGAGTGAAAGATCATTGTCTAAGTGATTTGAGGTGCGTTGAGGAATGAAACTTGACGTACTAAAGGTTGAAGGATGGCGAATGGAAACCAGAACAAGTTGAGTAGGGTGAAGAAAAGAAGACCAAAGAGAAACTGACATATTAGCAAAGGTTGTATTTTTACCTGCACCGATATTGTCGAAAACGACAATGGTTTTGGTGGAGGAGAATGTCCCAGACCGAACCTTTAGAATGAGGCATGTGCAGTGGAGAATTCTACTGAGTGGAAAATGCATCGAATGTAGGAATGTGCGCTATGCATTGGCTTGATCGATGACGTGCAGTGATAGCATAACATGTGAAAGGCAACGGTATCGTCGTTGGTGTGACGGTATGCGACATCATATATGTGGAGCATTGTTTGGTTAAGCAGTGCCATTGGATTAGAGGATGTTGCCTTTGGAGATTTGGTTAAGGACCTCTCGACTTGGATGAGTTTCTCACACGTAGCATTTGGACGTACGGGGGTGCATGGGTGTGCATGTGGGTTAGGGCTAATTTCTCCAGGAATCACCTTAGGTGGTTCTAACCGAGTGTAGTGACTTGGGGCTAGGTGAGTGAATCCCTAGGAGTCGACGAATGATTTTGGATGGTGCTCTTCACTACGGCATACAATCATCAACTAGTATTTGGACTAAGGGTTGAAAGGCCTTGTCCCTTCGTGGTGAGGTTATGCTTGGGTGTGCCTGCTCATGGGGTCGCGATATACTGCATAGCACGCGAGGCTAAGGCATCCGTGCACTTGCTAGTCGGTATGGGACGGTTATGCACATAAGTGACATGAATGAAATAGAATACGCATTTGGAGATGCACTTATCAGCTTTCGTTAGGCAGCTATGCATGAGGTGGTGCGCATGGCCAATAAAATGATTCAACACATGAAAAAATGTTGGTGTGTGCCTTTGGCCATTAGGCTGAAGTCAGGAGCGTCGCGGGTTTGCGAAAAATTCTATGCTCGTGACAATTGCAATGGTTACACAAAAACACGAAAAATCAAACCACCTTTCTTTTTCCTTTATTGTATCTGTAAGAAAAATAATTCAATACAATACACGTTCATGCAAATCTAATGCACACTCAAAGGCCAAGGCACAACATCAAATACAATATGAAGAAAAGAAAAGAGAAAAAAATATCAATGGGGATGAAAAAAAAGGCCAACCATGTTTTTTACAAGAGAAAGAAAAGAGAAAAGAAATGATTTTCTTAAATGGAAAAATGTTAATATGCATGCTAGCAAAATTGGCATTCACTCTGCACGTTGTAGCAAGAAATGGAACTCTGAGTTTTGTCTGAGAAGGGGTGGTGGGTCAACATCAGAGAGGCTTATGTCCATTGCAGACCTTGCTATGTCATCCAGAGAGAAGGGTATGCTGCAAATGACAATTCAAACACATTGCTATCATGGATGTTTCTTATTTTTATTCATTTCAACTAGTTTTTCTAGTTATTACCTTGAATCGTCATCAAGTAAAAAAGAATTGTTACGCATGCTGACTGAATCCTCTGTCATTAGCACCCTCATCTTGTTGATAACCTGAAAAAAATTTGTTTTTCAAGTAGACCTATAAGTTTTGATTTATGGGTTGTCTTCAATTTGTGAAGAAAATATGAAATTTTTATCATTGAATGACCAAAAACAGAGCAAAGAAAGAAAAAGAATCTCATGTTGGTATATTACTTCTTGTGATAGACCCTGTGTGCCATACTTGTCATCCCAGAACATGGTTCCAATTCTGTATATTTGTGGGACACTCAAGACCTGAAACAATATCATGTAATTCGTATCAGAACTGGAATAAGAGATTGAAGTTCAATTTGTTTTAATCAGTTTGAGATGTGATTCATTCAAGGAGTTTCATTCGACTAACCGGGCACAGCTCCATGGTGATCTCATTCAAGGATCTGGTTGGCTTCTGAAGGAGAACCTGCATTTATATGAAAAGTGAATTCTTGTTTATCACAAGTTCACCAGAGATTGCCTCGTTCATTTTGAGTTTTAAGACCAATTACCAGGAATGCCACAGCTTGTCTGATGTGATGCAATTCATCCCAAGATGTACCAGAAAGCTGCCAAGTATGGACCATGAATGTTAGATGGGAAAAAGAACCAATGTTGCAAAAGTGTAGAATTCATGCTTTGTCATGAAGAAACAGAAGTAGAATTGAAGAAATTAATTTGTTGGCTGGGGATCTAGTGAGGAGCCACTACCTTTTAAGTTAAACTACTTGCGAGAATTTCTTATTTAGTTGTGCATTTATACGGAACAATTATGATCAATTTACCTCTTCTGTGCCTTTCGAGCACCATTGCTCCAATTCTTGTAGGCCTGCTTTGACATATTCCCCATTGCTGAATGAGCAGCACTCACGTCGTAGTAATAAGCTTCAGGAATAAAACAGGAAAACGAAATGCACAAACATTAACTTTTTATGTATATAAACAAAGAAGCATTCTTTTAGCTTGGAGTATTTATTTGCTGAATTTGACAACAAACATTTTGGATGAAACTTCTAACCTGTTGAAAAGCTGCACATTTATGAAGGAGAAGACCTGATTGAAGGTCTTCCTTATGATCATTGGAGGAACCTGCAGATTGTAAATATAAATAATGATTTTACTCAGTCGGTGACTTTAAGGCCTGTAGTTTCTGAAGACAGAAATGCCCTACATCCTATATGATTTTATTGGAGATTTTTATTTCTTTTCTCAGATGGCATATAAAATTTTGCTGGAACTTCATATTTACAGATGAAAGGAAGAACTGGCACATACGTGGTTCTCACTCATTATGCTCAATGTTCGGTCTAGGCACATCACTATACTTTGCCAGTGTACCATTGATGCTTGTTTTGCTACTGTGTTTGAAAGTATACTTTTAGATGACCCTCTTGCTGGTCTAGCCTTTGAAGATTTAGGTGCCTGCAAATATATAATAAACACAATTTGTAATTTATAACAAGTGGACAGGGTACATTTTTTTTCTGGATTCAACTTGCAAGAATGACTTTGCACCGGCAGCATCTTGAGTCCGCTTTAAAGAGCCAGACTCCTGCATTAGTTTAAGTGCAGCTTTTCCTTAAGAATTATGTTTTTACCTGAATGCACATATTAAGAAATGGTGCTATCTCCTTCTTTAGACTATCGCGGATCATGCCATAGATTTTCTCAACATAAGCTGTAAGTTGCTGCTTAAACAACAGAGCAGGGTACTTTGCCTCTACTCTGGATAAGTTTTCTGGTTCACCTTCAATTCCACTGTACCCATTAGAAAGGCCGATTCCCGTCTGTGTGGATCGGAAGCCCTGAAAACATAATTAGATCGATCATGAATTGTTTCTTATGATTGATGTTCTGGCCAACAGACTTGAATTAGTTTGTTAAATAGCTGACCTGTGCCATCCTGCCAAATAAGGTAGCTGATGCTAGCTTTCCTCTATGTGAAGCCTTGCTGGATGCCTTGTTTGCTTTCAGTGTATTTTGCAGAAGGAATAACAGTGCGGATATCATTGAGAGCCAATAACTGAGTTCACCAATGCTATTCTGACTCTGCAAGTCAAACAGTAATTTATGCCCACACTCATGAACCTTTTGTTTGTTTTTACTTCAATGATGTGAGGTAAAAAAATGAGGAAGGATTGAAAGTTCCTTTCATGATTACCACTTCAACGGATGAACGGATTGTGTGAACAATACGGTCAAATATATTGGTTTTATCAGCTTCAAAAGATCGCCACTGCATCAATGATTTGTAAATGATGCATGCAGCAATTGGTCTGTTCTTGTCAAATCTCTTATCTTCTACGAGGCATTTGATAATCAAGTCATGATTTTCCTGGTTATACAGGTATAGGTTAGCTGTTGAATACGAAAGACTAAATAAAGTTCTCACAAAGAAGCTAGAAAGATTCAGTCACTCTGGTATACACACTTGTTGCCTATCAGTGAGTGACTTCTGTTTGATTAACCGAAGCGATGTAATTGGCAATTCCTGCAAGTGAGGTTCATTGTTAGACATTGTAAAGAATGATCTAAAGCTGACAGATGCACAGATTTCTTGTAAGTCCACAGGTTAGATAGGCCAGATACCTCTTGTACTCTGTAATCTTCTTGGATTTGATGCCCATTTTCTGAACTCTGATCCCTCTTCAGCAAAACAACAAATTAGTTAGAAATTTGTGGTAAGTATGAGATCATCAAGGAAGGACATTGGGAGAAGGACATGATAAATGTACCTTAGTGACAGCCTGTGTGGCTGGTGTCTCCAGCCGTATAGTAGGAAGCATTGTTGGTACAACTACCATTTGCTCGCGAAGCAGTTTATTCTCTTGCTCCAACTTTGTGATCTTTTCCTCAAGGCTAAAAGGAAATTTTCTTATCAGTAGTTTAGCACAGAAATTATGTAATTTTTGACATGAGTTTACGGGCTTCACTTCCAGTAATTTAGGAAAGCATAAGCAGGAAAAATTGTATACATTGAGCTTGCTTATACCAAGAAAGACTAAATACTAACATCTTGATTTCTTCTGAGAGATCTTTGTTTGTTGATGCAACCAAAGCTTCCTGGCGTAGAATTTGGTTTTCAGACTCCATGTTTGACAAGTCAGCTTCAAGTCTGAATGAAGAAAATATTAGACTTGGATATTGTTATCATTAAAGATAAGAAATAAAAATTGAGGTATGCAATTGGTGCCTCTGTATGGTCTCTTGGAATTGATGAACTTTTGACTGTGTTTCATCTATAGTTACAAGCCTTTCTTCGCTTTGCTTTTGGGCTTCACAATATCTCTTCTCAAATTCCTCAGCCTTTGCTTTGACTTTGGCCAATTCATTCTGCAGTTATACTCCAGGATATTAAGAAATAGATGATGACACATATAGCACAAGAAAAAAAATGGTGTATAGATTGCACCAACCATCTTGAGCAATCAATTTAGCAGGAATTTGCATTCCTTGAATTACTTGGTAGGGGCTGAAACCCCCTTAAATTATGGATTAGTGAATGATTTTATAGTATTAGTAGGCCGGCAGTGATTTTAGTTGGATGTAACATATGTACCTCTAGCTCTTCATTGTCATGAGTCAATGCCTCTATCTTAGTGTTGTCCTCAATAGACACTTCTTTAATGACTGGGGGTGCCTGTGCAATTGCTATCTTAGCAGCTTCCTTCTCCCTGATGATTGCAGCATTGGCTTCATCTAGCTGTGCCTGCATTTCACTGAGAGCAGACTGCAGCTTTGCTATCTCTTGTGCCTTTGCCTCTTCAAGGTCAATCTGAATTGAGTCACAAAATTAGTTAACGTTCCAATGCAATCAGCTGAAAGAAACTGCTCATCATGATTTTGAAGGTTAAGGAAGTATACCCTCATGTGTTTTTCAAACTCCAATCTCCATGTGAGCTCCTCTACACGCTTTTCTAGCTTGTCTTTGGCTTCTTTGAGAGCTCCTGTTTCTCTAGCAGCCTATGTGAAATGTGATGCAGATTAAGTACACTCAGCTCGAACCAAATATTAGGATGGAACTAAGTTGCAAAAGCTTATCAGCAGAAGAGATTATTCACCATTCTGAGATTTCTGAGCTCCTTTCTTGCCACTCGTGCTCGCCAGAGACACTGAAGATTAATGGTAGCCTTCTGCTTCTGCTTATAATCTGAAAGAGCTCTGAATCTACGCCAATGAGTCTGTAATAAATACAATAACTGGTCAATTCCTTGAAAATATATGATATCATTGCGTTATCAAAATTTTTGCACTTTGATTTACTTCTCTGTTTTGAAAAATTAAATTCTGAACCGTCTTATGCTTAGTCATTATGAAATCTCAGTCTTCATCAATAATACAACATAAATACCTGCATTATAGTCGATGCCCGTGTTCTCCTCCTGTACCTATATTCATTATGGGCAGCCAGTGCACGCATACCAGTTTGGATTACAATTGCAGATGCATGTAGTTCTTTGTAAGCTTTTCTGGCTTTATGTGCACGTGCATGCTTCTGTATACGAATCGAAGCAGCCTCCTCCCTCATCTGCTGATAAAGCTTTCGAGCAAGCTGTGCTGTAATTGAGTTTCAAGTGGAAAAGTTTGAATTTGAATCTTAGAAAGATGAGTTCAAGACACAGTGGTGAGGGCTGAAAAAAAAAACCTCTCCATAGTTTCTGCAGATTGATTGATGCCTTGCGCAAAGCAATAAATTCTCTCTGCGTAAGATGTGTTCGTATTTGTCTCTGGATTCGCTTGGCAGCATTTGCCAAGACTTCAATTCTTCGGGCATCAAGTTCAGCCATCTGCCCTGCCCTCAGGAACACCTTTGTCTTGCCAATCTGAAATGCATATGATGCAGAATGCTAATTAGAATCATGATTGTATAAATTTTTATATTTGTTGCAGTTCCAAGGAAAAGTTAGCAATTAAAATTAAGACATAAGGCAGATTCTTTTCAGAAACTGGCTAGTTATTGCCTTTTCAATGTTAATTTCAATCTTGATACCAGAATTTGTATTTTCTTTCTTCTAACCTGGTAACCCTTCAATCCCATTCTGTCGCATATGGCTGCACAGGCTGTTTTCTCATCGGAGCTGACATAGAGCAAGGTAAGGCATCAAGTTAGATTACTATTCAACTGCAACTATACCTTATCAATAGACACTCTGTAGATGCATCTCGTATAAAAGCTGATAAATTTCTACATATTAAAAGAATTATACCCATCTAAAACATCAGGAGCGAGCATTCCAAAGCGATCGATGAACTCATCGAATGTTCTTTTAGTTGGGTAGCCTGCACAACTTATCCTGATTGCCTCTAGCACTCCCTGGAATCATGCAAGAGTTATTCTAGTGAGAATTTTTAAGGCCTCGTATATTTTCAGTACAGATGAACTTTAGCATGAGATTCAAAAGCATCAATGTCTGCTTACCCCACATCTCAGTTGGCCTAAAACATTGGAATTTTCAAAGATCCCTGGCTTCAAGACAGTATTTGGTTTGACACATCTGATATAATGAGGCTCTGTGGTACTTAAAGTCTCCATAAGTGCTTGCAGTTGTTGCTGAAAGAGAAGACATCAAAAATCAAGAATAACTACAATACCAAAACATATAGGTAGCATCGTGTTTTTGACTTATGTACCTTGAAGCGGGTACCAATTGAGGAGAATTTGGATGATTTTGAAGTCTCCTCAGGTAGAGGGGGGAAGAGGTTTGCAACAAAAGAACAGTTGGAGGCATCTAGTAAAGCTTGATGTTCTGCTACAACATAATCCTTGTTCTTGTCAAGGAACAGATCTGCTTGGTAGGTGACCTGAAAAGAAAAAATTTGAATGTTTAAGGCTATAAATCTTGACTTTGCTTACATCACCAGCATAACATTCATTCTGCAAGATAGTTGCTACCGTGGAAATTAATTAGAGGAGTTGTATCTGAGGACTTACATCACCAGCATAATGGTTAATTGTGAAGTCAGTGCGGGCAAGTTTTGGCTTGCTGAAGCGTTTATGGGCTTTATATGTTTGGTACATCTTCTGTGCAAATGTTTCATGAGTAGATTTTGGGAACATACTGCAGAAGTATATCATGGTGCTGTGTCAGTTCCAGCAGCCTAGCTTGTAAATCAACATTTCTTGGTCATGCATGTCATAGTTCCTATGGAAGCATTTTATGATCTGTGATAGATTAATGCACTTTAAATTTTGTTAGCTTTGATTTATGTTCTTCCTTGAATATCATCTAATGCACGTTTTATCACAAAAAAGTTGAGAAACAAGTAGAAATTTTAAAGATACATTCATGATCTTAGCAATCTAAATTTTAGGTGGTAAAATTCATGGGCATGCTGCTTATAATTGTGTAGCACTAGAATTTTACAAATGATGTGAGGCACTTGAAAGACATACCATGCTTCATCTAGAAGTGCGATTATTCCTCCTGGTTTCTGCATTTGATACACATAAGATATGAAGATTACGGCACCATCTATTTTGACAGAAGTTTCAGACCAAAATAAATTGATACGCTTCCACTTTCACAAATTACTTATCATAAAAACATCAAAGTTTGACAATCAAATACCTTTTCAATAAGATCCAGGACATCTTGATTGTCCACAAATTCAACATAGCTCCAATTAATCTCTTCTCTTGTATACTCTTCCTGCTCCATCTTGAATACATGCTGCACATGAATCCTTTGTTATTCTCTTAGATTTTAACACATAGTTTGTGCTTTCCATCTGAAGGAAAAGACAACATTACCTGGTTGAAATGCTGCTGTAGTTTCTCATTTGTAAAGTTTATACATAACTGCTCAAAACTGTCACATACACTGGCAATGAATTAGACCAATATGTCGATCGGCATGTAGGTTGTTGAGATGAATTCTTGGAGAATATCTCAGAATCTTTATATGTGGCTCAGCCTACCTGTTCACCTTGAAAGTCTCAAAGCCATAAATGTCAAGTACTCCAATGATGTTAGCCGCACTAGGATCCTGACCTATAGAGCTATTGATCTTGTCCACAATCCTGGCATTGTTTTCCCATGAAAAAATTTATCTTAGCACATTGTGTCAAAATAAATGTAAAATTATGCTCCAGTAAGCTAGAGTGCAGGATGTACATTAGAGGAAATTTAACATGAATAGCTGGAACCAGCAATGAACAGAGTTGCTTGATTGGGACTAAATGGTTCAGCAATTTAATTGAAAGATACACTGATATAGTTGAAAATTTTCTAGTTTGTCGTCATGATTCAGCCACATAAGAAGTTAACTAAAGCTTGACAACCAGGTTTCTTCAACTTCACTGGCAGCAATTCTGAAATATGTTTTACAAAGGTCTGGCTTTATGTTGTGTGCTCCGGCACAACTCAGAAATGAAGTCCAAATTAGCACTTACCAGTCAAATAGCCTAGAATAGACCGTCTTTGCCAAGGCATCACGACTTAGTGCTGCTGAATCTGGATCAAGAAGCTTTGTTATGTTTCCATCCGGTGTCACTATAACACGCTTACATAGGGAGTCCTCAAGAGCCTTGACATCACACCTGATAACATCTTATTTTATTTTCTAGGAAATTAAAACGAAACAATTTGAAATTTTGAACAAAAGAAGATGACAATAAAGTTATCATCATCATACATAAGAAGCTCTGCTGCAGTATGAATGTGGTATATTGCTTTGCCATCTTTCAATTCAGAAGAATCAGCTTCCTTCCCCTTTTTGAAGTCGATATTTCCAAGATGGAGAATTGCTGCCACTACGCGGAATATAGCATCCTGCAACCTAAAACATTATATCTATGCTTGGTGGTTGACAAAATTAGGAAATTCATATTTGAATTGGAAGAATAGAAAGATGTAGTCTTCCTTCCATCTAGAACTCACCTGCTCTTCTTGGCTTATTCCAACCACATCCATGGCATTTCTGGTCTCTAGATACTCCCTAGCATCATTCACATTTGATACTTCATAGCAGTTACTCTGATTGAGATAATGAAATGTTCTTGGATCTGCAACCTTGAATTTCTTGGCATCCTGAAAATAAACTTTAGTTGGTTTGAATGTGTGATTCTTCTATATAGTTTCTGTAAGGTTCACAATATGTGGTGCCTATGGCCGGTCTACTGTTTCAAACAATAAACATATAGCTTTCTGTAGCTCAAGGATCGTAGAATTGACCCAAAAATTAAGTTGGGGAATACATGCCTCAGGTGGTGCAGCACAGAGCATGTAGAAGCAATGGTAATTTCTCTCAGGATCAGACACCTGACAAACACGAGATCGCTCAAGAAGATATGTGCGAACTGCTGCTCCCGAAATCTTTCCACGTTTATCAAATTGTATCTCAACAAATTTACCAAATCGACTGAGAAAAGAGAAGTAGCTCATGAACATCCCAGACTTTTGACATATCCATGTTTTCACTATGACCTTAAAGTTCAAAGAGATTCAATTATTCACCTTGAGTTGTTGTTCTTCACTGTCTTGGCATTGCCAAATGCTTCCAACACAGGATTTGACTGGACACAAAATTTTAAACTTTAAAATCAATACTTGATAATTATATGACGACATTTAATGTTATGGAGAATTGGAAATAAATACTATTGGTGACTCTCACCTCTAGAACTTGTTGTTCTACTGTTCTTCCCTCCATACCGGATCGTCCACCCATGAATGCGAGATATCGCATGAGCATCTTTGTTGTTTCTGTTTTTCCAGCTCCACTTTCACCACTTACCAATATGGACTGGCTTGTTTGTTCATTCAACATTGCTCTGAAAGCAGAGTTAAGAAAACCTGATAAATAACAACTTCATCTACAATATGAATGCAGACATTTCTCTTATTCTGTCAAACCTATACGAAGTGTCTGCAACTGCAAAAAGATGTGGGCTGAGTTCTCCAAATGCTGCGCCTTTGTACTGTTCCATCATGTGGACATCATACAAATGCGGCAATCTTCGGAAAGGATTGACCGCAATTAAAATGTTTCCGGTGTATGTCTGCAGATTACAGCAAAAAGTCTTTCTTAGATTCCTTATTCTTAGCTTAGACAACTGGGATAAAAATCTGAGCAGTCGTATACATAATCATAATTAGCATCGCAATGATTATATAAGCTTATATTCTATCACGCACTCACATAAATCTCATTTAGTGCAAACCGAGATGCGAGATTTCGCAGAACCCCAGGCTCATGAAGATAGGCTAACTTAGTCATGTCATCTACTCCAGCTGGTGGTGCCTCTGTATCTTTGGGATAAATGCTTGATATCTTTGCAACAATCTGAAGTTCATAAAAGACATTTTTTTTTCAGCCGCTTGTTTAATCCTTTAATAAGATCTAAAATTAAATGTAAAGACACTTCAATAATAAATCAACTCATCACTTGTGGAGATACTTGAAATTGCAGAAAATGCATCAGATGAATTGAAACAGTCATCTGTTGTGCTCTTGATTGATTTATCAAGCCAACGGAAACATGGATAAGCACTTAGTTAAGCATCGCAGAAACACCTCAACAGCTGTGGAGCGTTTATGTTGTTAGATAACAGTGTCAACCTTTTATAGAACCACATATTAGCTTAGTTGCAGTAAAGCCAGTTCAGATTTCCCAACTTAGTTGAGCCATAATATTCAAAACGCCAACAAGGAGCAATCCTAGGTTAGCAATGTAGAAAGAATGGACCTAGTGAGACCTTGCTTGAAACTGAAGCAGTTACCATCATCATGGTTCGTATGGTTGGTGGCAACTTATTGAGAAAGAGAAATTTAACACTTCTGATACACTTCTTGGGAGTTTTTATCCTTTCTATTGTGAAACGTTATTGGATATATGGAAACTGATGACCCACCAGATTTCAGTATACACACACACATATTCTGAATACTTTTCAGACCAGCAGCACAGAGGCAGTTTTATTTGTGATCTCCTATGTAACCATATTTGTTTCCCGGAGGAACCAGATCATATACTCATACATGGTTATATGGGATTCACCAGCCAGAAAACTTAAATAAAAAAAAAAATGGAATTTTGCATGAATATTCTCTGCATATTCAATTCAATCTAACGATATTGTGATTGATTGCAAAATGAATTAGATTTGTATAAGATAATCTGTAAATTGACTCGAATAAAATACAGGTATACATAATTTGGTTCTGAAGATTTATGCGAATTCATTACATAATGAAATCACAAGAAAAACAATTTGGTTTGAATATCATAGATGGTGAAACTTCTTTCAAATATGGAATTGTGTTCACGGACTTACAGATTCTACTTACCGTCTTTCCGTTCGTAACGACGATCTTGACGTCGTGGCCTTTGATTTCTATGACTTCTCCGTCGATCCATGCTTCTTCTGGATCCTCTGTCCAGACATGCGATCCTACAATTATGTTAACAGCAGTTCCCTGATACATGACAATATGATCTAGTTAGTTATATGACATCATGCCTGTGCTAACTGTTTCAAGCAGTTGAGAGCTACCATGATCAGAAACCGGCTTCAACGACGGCAAAATCCGGCGATCATCCGGTGAGAACACCAGAAGGAGTGAAAAGATCAACTTGGTGCTGAAGGGAAGGGTGTGGAGATGGAATTTGAGGCGCATGCATTGCTGGAAAGAAACTATAAAGAAGAAGACAGTATTTTAAAGAAAAACAGAGGAAACACAGGTGGTTAATTTAAAAAAAAAACAAAAAAAATGAAGGCAGCGCCAACTTTTTGGCATCCACCTAGGATGCTGACCTGGCACCACAGTATCACAATTTCTATCTAGCCATAATTATTTTATTTCTTTTTCCAACACACTGGATTTAAAAAAAAAAAGAAACTTACAGAAAGGCACCCTATGTTTCCTTAAATGGTTTGGACCACTTCTATTTGAAATACTTTTCCTAAAGTGTTCGAGTGTTAAAATCACCTGCTCCAATTTGAGCCGGGTCGGATCTATTCCACAACCAACTTAAATTTACCCAAACGGGTCCAGACCTAAAACTTCACCTCACCTATTCTAAAACGATGTCACATGTCTTGGTCTCAAGATTTTAGTGAAAGGAGAAATCTTATGATAATTTTTTTAAAAAAAATCGATGAAGAAAGCTGGGGTTAGGCAGACCACCACCATATATACAACTCATACCAATGGGTTTGAACTTGCAACGCCCCCAACACAAAGATGACTTACACTAACTGCTCTTACCAAACAGCGCCCCTGTTGGTTAAATTTTTAAAGAATTGCTTTTTGCGAGATCCAGAATGTGTGTATTGTTGAATACAAAAGGGTTGGATGAAAACGTCAGATGTGCACGGATTGTGAAAGAAAAAGTTTTTAGCGGCGGTAGCGAATGCCACTAAAAGTAAATTTGTTTTTATGTGAGGCAAGCATCTGTGCATCTGAGCATAGTTAAACGATATATATATATATATATGTGTGTGTGTGAAAAAATATATGGTAGTTATGTACCATGATACATTCTTGTTTGTATAGATCTAGCCACCTAATGGGGTATCTAAAGGTATAGATGTGTTTAACATGATTTATTTACTATGTTAAAAGGTTAATACACTACAAGATTCATTCTTAAAATAGTGAAAAATCAATGATTCACAATTAATGAAAATGAAGGTGATTTAGAAATAATATAAAAACATCATCTTTGAGTCAACTTTAACATATGAAAATAATAAATAGAACATGCTAAACATTGTTCAAATGTTAGATTTTGCTTTTAGAGCTTAGAACTATGTAAATCAAGTGTGTACCATCATAGAAACACCGCATGTGAGAGTGTGAAATGTTCAATGATAGCCGGGCGTGCACACCACTAAAGGCCCCCAAGGCATTGGTGGTGGTCAGCCACTACTGCTAATGCCCCTTTTTGGGCAAAAATAGATGTACACATCTGATTTCATTTGAGGAAAATGTTGTTGGACGTTGTCCTCTTTTGATATATATATATATATATATATATATATATATATATATATATATATATATATATATATATATATATATATATATATATATAGTCACTAGAATATGAGAACTACCATGCAAACTGTGACTTTTATGAATTATTGTTTTTTTTTCTTAAGTCTAATAGTATGGATGTAATCTACATGTTTGGTTTTATAATAATCAGCTCTTAAATCATCTGATTATGATGTATAAACAAGTTTTTTTAAAGCTTTAAAATTAACAACTCATAACTTTTATAAATATTCAAGCATTTCATAAATCATATTTTTCATAAAAATACACAATCCAACAGTTGCTTCTTAGCAAATTTATCATGCCTAACATATCAACATGATTGTATTTGCAGAAAAAAATGTTGAAAATGGCCATATTTCTAGTTATGACCCTCTTTTCTTATTTTGCCTGGTTAGGCGCCATAGTTTTGAAGTATTTTATGGTAGATCTGATCTGTTAGATGAGTTTAACATGCTCTATTTAGTGAGAATCTACTCTTGGATCATGTTTTTTTGACAAAAAAAATATATTTTTATGAGCTGGAAAAAATTGATGCCTTCGTGGCCATTGATTTTGGATCACCAGAAAAACCTATATACATGTCAGATTTCGGTGATCCAAAAGCAGATTCCCACTAAACAAAACCTACAGATCACACTTATGATGTTAAATATGAGAAAAAATACTAAAAACTACAATTTTGATGGGCCATAATTGGGCAAAACAAGAAAATGGGACAGAACAAGCGCATTACTCTCTCTCTTTATATATATATATATAATGCCTTCCAATGGTCCTCTTTTTCGTTAGATCTTGTTAGGCCCATTCAAAAATAGTAGTCTAATACTGTAGATGTGATCTATAGGTTTTGTTTAGCGGAAACTGGCTTTTGGATTGCCCAAATCTGACTTGTATACAGGTTTTTTGGATGATTTAAAATCAATGGCTATGAAGGCACTGGTTTTTTTAGGCTGATAAAATTATTTTTTTATCGAAAAAATATGATTTAATAAACAATTTCCACTAAATTAAGCATGTTGAACTTATCTAACTATTTAGATCTATCATAAAACACTTAAAATTTAAGGGGCAGAACAAGAAATGGGGCCAAATATATTCAATAATGTATATATATATATAGTGCGTAGGTGCCTGACCACTTTCAAACATAACCAAAATGAAGCGTCTAGTGCGTGTGATGGATGCTCAGCTGCACTGTTTTCGCCAAAAGACTTTTAGGACAAAAGTCACTGCTAAAGGTGTTATGTGATGCAAATTTAGGCTCAATGCGAGTTCATTCTGGTGATGTTCGAAAGTGATAATATACCTCCAATATATATATATATATATATATATATATATATATATATATATATATATATATATATATATATATATATCAAAAAATGATAATGTTGAAAACACACACAAACATGTAAAGAAGAATACAAAGCATGAACACACACACCAACAGGTGCTCCGCTAGTGCACGTCACCTTGTGTTTTGACGTTGCAAGTTCGAATCCCAATGGTATTGTTGTATAACTGGTAGGGGTCTGCCTAACCCCAGCTTGCCTTTCAAAAAACAAAATACAAGGTATAAAAAAAGTGTTAATGTTCTGTTAATATCCTGATAAAATTAAGGCAATTTCAAACCAGGTGATGTTTTCAACTATTTATTAGGAATTTTATCCGCTTTTGATACTACCATACAAAATTCTGGTATTTGGGGAATGTCGCCAATTTGACCGTGATCAACAACAGATCCATGTCCAGGTCCATCAGCCAATCTGGGTACAGATCCGACCTCCGCTGACACTGGCTAAATAGACCCATTAGACGGGTCTGGATCCTGTGAAAATGGATCATGACAACTCTCTAGGAAAGAAGAATTCTACTACATGCTAGATTTAGTCACCCAGGTGGTCCTCCAGTAGTTTTGGAAAGGTTGTAGGTATGTTTAGGTGATTTATTCTGATATAGGGGCCCAAGATTTTTTCATAAAGTACCCTTTCATTTAATTAAAATAAAATATTAATTATATTCTACACCCCTCGAAAAACCTTCAACTTATAAAACTCAAAGCTGTGGAATCCAAAAGTTCAAATTACATTAATGCCTTCTACTTTTGTCAAAAAGAGGTTTTAGTGACTTGTACTGATTCAAGTCTTGAGGCAAGGTCAACCTTAGCCCGATTGGTCAAGTTTCTTGAAATCGATAGACCGACTTGCCCAATTGGCCTAGTTTTTGGTTGACTCATCGAACATGGTCCGCGCGTACACCGGAGGACTAAGAACCCAAGTAAGGGGTATTTTTGGTTATTTGAAGGGTCAAAGTTGTTTGTGGAACGCAAGTTGGGAAAGCTAGGGTCCCACTGGGCGGTGAAGGTGGACCCACGTCTCATTGCTTTTTCATCTTTCAACTTTGTATCTTTTTCTGGGGCGGTGGGGATGGTGGATGGATCCGATGATTAGTCCCAGGAAAAAGATCCCAGCCACAACTTTTCGGACCCTGTAAGTTCCGGATCAAGGTCAATCACAACCCGATCTTTAATTGAAGAGATTCAGATCCGGTCCAAAATCCCAATTAAATTGTCTGTAGTATTTGGATCTGGAAATAATGAGAAGATAGTTCGAATCTGATAAAAAAACCGATGTTAGAAATCCCGTGCTCGAGATAATCTAGACAAGGGAAAACCTCACAGTATATTGAAAATATTGTTTTTATCTTGGGAAAAGATCAGCACAAGTAGAAACCTAAACAATATACATGATATTAATAAAGTTTCCTTATCACATAATATCACAATAAAAATGAAATATTTCTAACTTATACGATATTTTGAAAATATCATGTTTTAGCATTAGATTGGTTTTTAAAAATATTTTGATAAAACCGTGATATTTTCAAAATATCTTTGGCCATATGATAAAACATTTTAACTAAACGGGTCCATATCCGATCTATAAAAAAACTGGATTGCTGGAATTAAGGAGATGGATCCGTGATCAAAGGAAGATTGTTTTGATCACAGTGTGAAACGCTAAGACCAGCAATTATTTGGTTGTGAATTTCTCACAAGATTTTCAAAGTCTTTTTTTTTCATCAGATCTTTATTTTGAAAATTCTACATGAATTAATAAATAAAAAAATCTAAAACATAAAAAAAAAGTTAAAAATATGTGAAAAATAGACTAGAACAATTTTGATGCCCATAGCATATAATTGAACTAGACTAAAAATTAGGCTGGGTCCCGAACTGGGACATGTTAATTAATTTAGGTTGGTTGGGGTTTAGTTAAGCCATGGCCTAGCCGATCCAGTCCAAACAGACGGCCAGACCCGGCCCACTTGGCCTACCCGGCCCATTTTATAAGGCGTGGGCGGCTGAAAAAGTTAGGCTTGCCGACCACGCATTCTTTATTATTGTATTTTATTTCATATTCCTTTTCTGACCGTGCTTTTTACTTTTGCTTGCTTTGGTTCCCTTTCGATATGGGCCCTACGGCTCTCATGGACCGGGTCCCATTCGAAGTCCCACTTGACACGTGCCGATGTCAAAGTGTCGGGTCGGGTTCGGACACCCATCCAACTGATTACCGTTTGGTCTGTTTTTGGTAGAAATGATTTCTAGTTCAATTAACTAAGCTACTAAACTGTTTTGGATGCTGTATGTATTTTGTCACAGAAATACTCCATTTCACTTTCGTGTCGTGTCCCCTTATGTAATATTCTTAATGAAAAACCATGGCGTGTCCCATGTCCTTTCCACAGTGTGCTTGTAGTAGGAATGTAAACGGTTAGGATTTTGGGTTCGGGTTGGATGTGATCTGCACCAAATCAGATCAATCAGATGTTCGCTAAACGGTTTCGATTTGAATGGTGAAAAGCTCATACCAAACCTGATTTTTTTTTTTACATGTAATCGGGTAGCAGAGAATGAAAACCATATCTGCATCTGATTATAATTGGATGGTTTTTGCTTACTAAATCTGACTAAATTGAGTTGGATTCAGTCAGATATCAGATAAAATCTGATCTATTGACATCCCTATTTCCTTGTAGCATATGTCAGAATCTAGCCTGAATCCTGGATCCAGTTAACATCTGGATGCAGATACATGTAAAGTATGTCCAATGAGCTTAATGTTTACATATTCGTAATAGTTTTTTCCATCCGGATCTGATTTGTGGTCCTATTAAGCTATATCTGATTATATCGGATTCAGTAACACTTACATCCAGGCCGAACCCAGCCCACTTATGTCCCTAGGCCCACCTGACAAATAGATGAATGAGGAGGGGTCTCAAGTGGGTCGATGATGGAGTGAAGCAAAGTGCAGTCCAGGTCCAAGAGATCAGTTTAGATCTAGTTCTAGTTTAGATTTTTATATGGGTTTTATTTAGAATTCAATCTTTTAATGTAATTGATTCATATTAGATCCAAACTAGACTTAGGGTTTCTCATGTTTTCTTATAAATACCCCTTACAGGGGTTTATCAATTAGGATTGAATTATTGTTATTTTTAAAATTTTATGCATTAATTAATTCTTAATTTTAGTGAATTTTGTTTCAGTAGTGTAGTTTCGTAGTAGTAGTAGTAGAAGGTATATTATTTTGTGAATCAAACAACCGATTTGCATCATTTGGTATGGGAACAAGATTTTTGTATCTAGTAATGATCCTGCATATCTGCCAAGTAAAACTCAAATAACAGTATCTATTGATCATGTCTTACGGCTACCTCGATCAACGACAAGCATGGTCATTGACAAGCGAGGGGCCATGGTTGCATAATCCATCACAACATCTACCTATGACGGCCCCTATGCTACATGGTCGTCTGATTCGTCATGACAACAACCAATGGCAGTCTAGGTACACTCACCATCACCTTCTCGTCAGCTTACTCTTTCCCTCTACCATGTCCACCATCTTTTTATGCTTCTCAACCACAGCCACCTCCACTCTCCTACTCTCCTTCACCCACCACCAGTATCAATTGGCTACTAGGGACAGACAACATGTCAGTTGACCCTTATTTTTCTCCTTTTCTTCCTTGTACTTCTCCTTCTTGTTGGGATCTTGTAGCTGCGCATAATACAATCAGAGTGGAGGGGTACCTGAAGAAGCCATTGAGAAAACTGATGATGGCTGGTGGTCGGCGCTGGTTGCTGGAACGGGATGTGCTTCGCTCCTCAACTGAACTGCAACCCTCCAATGAGAGCAGGCTCCTTGTAGCAGTCGGTGAGTAGGATCCCTCTTTCTCTCTTTAGTCGAGAAACTCAAAAAAATAAGTAAATTTCTTTTCTCTCAGTTTTTCTCTTTATGCTCGCTTATATAGGGTCGCTCATGGATACCCTCTTTATAGCTGCAGCAGGGGATCAGTTAGTGTAACCGTTCCCTCCCTGTATGTTTATCAGAAGGAACAACAGAAGGAAAAAATACAAAAAATGTGGGTAACTGTCAGATATCGTGCCTTATCCCAACATTCTTTCACTTGTTCTGACGATAAATCAGTAAACTTTATGAGAATTGTTTGATGAATAGATTAGCCTTTAAAATCTATTTTACATATCCTTAGTTAAATCTCTAATCCTTATGAGATTAACAACAACTACAATGAGAATCAATAAACTGTATGTGATCACTTTATTCATATTCATATGCATATGTCAAAAAGAGTTTAACAAGCTCATCCTCAATACATGTTCGGAATATAATCCCGGTACTAGCCCTTTAGTAAGATGATCAACAATCATCTATTTGGTACCAATATTAACAATATGGACTAAATGGTTCTCTGTCATTTCTTTAACAACAAAATACTTTAACTCCATATGCTTACATGACATAGTACCTTTATTGTTATTCGAAAAGGACACCACAGCTTCATTATCATAGTAAACCTTCAGTGGCTTCTCGATGGAATCGATCACCTTTAACTGTGATATGAAGTTTTTCAACCATATGGCCTGTGAAGTAGTCTCGTACAATGCTATGAATTATGCCTTAATGGTGTGAGCAACAGTGATCGTCTGCTTCCCACTCCTCCAAGACTTTGCGCCCCCTGCAAGTAAGAAGACATACCTAGTAGTAGACTTTCTACTATCAAGGCACCCTTCTAAGTCCGCATCTGAGTAGTCAGTGACTTTGAGGTGATCAACTTTATGATACGTCAACATATAGTATTTTGTTTCTTGTAAATACTGCAAGACTTTCTTAGCAGCCTTTCAATGAGATATGTCTGGGTTAGACTGGAATTTACCAAGCATCCCTACTGTGAATGAAACATCTAGACGTGAACAAGTCTACGCGTATTGCAAACTGCCAACTACTGATGCATATGGATAAGCACTCATCTGTGCTTTGTCAATTTCGTTTTGTAGACAATCCTTTAGGCTCAATTTGTCACCTTTTGATATGGGTGTTGTACCGGATGAATAATTCTCTATCTCATGTCGCTTTAATACCTTATTTATGTAGTATCTTTAGAAGAGGCCTAGAAAGTCTTTTGCTTTGTCTCGACAGATCTCTATGCTAAGTACATAAGCAACATCACCGATATCTTTCATATCAAAATGTGATGCGAGAAACTGTTTTGTCTCTGTAAGTAACTTTATATCGTTGGTTGCCAGTAAAATGACATCCACATACAACATCAATATAATGAACTTACTCCCACTTTCCTTAAGGTATATACATTGATCAATAATATTTTCTGTAAACCTGAAAGTCACAATGACTTGGGAAAATTTAATATACCACTGTCGGGAGACATGTTTAAGTCTATATATTGATTTGTTAAGCTTGCAAACCAAACAATCATCTTTAGAGAAACCAAGAGGTCGTTCCATCTATACCTCTTCATTCAGATCCCCATTGAAGAACAATGTTTTCACATCCATCTGTTATAGCTTTAAGTCATAATGAACTACGAGGGCCAAAATTATCCTCATTGACTCCTTAGTTGAGATTGAAAAAAATGTCTCGTTATAGTCAATGCCCTCCATCTAGGTGAATCCTTTAGCAACCAATCTTGCCTTACGTCTCTCTATGTTACATTTGGAGTTATTTTTGGTCTTAAAGACCCATTTACAACCTATGGGTTTTACTCTTTTAGGTAACTCAATAAGATCCCACACTTTATTCTTAGCCATAGAGTCAAACTCTTCTTTCATGACTTTTATCCAGTGTGAAGATTGTTTGCTTTTAACAGCTTCTATAAAAGTCAACAGGTCATCATCTATATCTATGAAATCATCAGGCTCCTGAAGGTACACCACATAATCACGATGTATGACAGATTTTCTAACTCTTGTGGATCTCCAAATAGGTCGTTCGTCAGGCTCAGATTGAACCTGATCATCCTGTTTGTGCTCTTCTGTATTATCCATAATAGGTTCATTTTGGATTTGTGCATCAACAACCGGGTGATCAACCACATCATTATTAGGGATAATAATATGGTATCTCTTTGTGTTTTCCTTAACAGGTGGTGAGACTGGATCATGTATTTTCTCAAAACCAAGGTTTTGAAGTGCACTTAATCCTACTGAACCATCTTCAAGGAATTTTGCCTTATTTGTTTCAACAATCTGTGGTGAATGAGATGGGCAGTAAAATCTGTATCCTTTTGATCTCTTTGGATAACTAATAAAATATCCATTGGTTGTTCTTGGATCAAAGGCTTTAATGTGGGGGTTATACAACTTAGCCTATGCAGAACATCCCCATATGTGTATATAAGACAATGATGGTTTCCTACCTATCCACAACTCGTAGAAAGTTTTAGGCACAAATTTCATAGGAACCTTATTCAAAATATGGATAACAGTCCTTAAGGCTGGAAAGTGTTGAATAATTCAACATGGCTCAGATCATTTCTTTAAGCATACGATTTTTTCTTTCAGCTACATCATTCTGGTAGGCACTATCAGGCATGATATATTAAGGTACAATGCCTTCCTCTTTAAGAAATTGCGCTAATGATCCTTTCCTTTGCCCCATCTTAGTAAACCTACCATAATATTTGTCACTTCTATCATACCTGACTATCTTAATAACTTTATCGATTTGTTTCTCTACTTTTTTTTTAAATTCTTTAAACATCTGAAAAATATTAGATTTTTTCATAAATTAAGTAGAGATACATATACCGTGAATAATCATCAATAAAAGTGACAAAATATTTTTTGCCTGTGTAACAGGGAGTAAAAGGTCCACATACATTCATATGGACTATCTCTAATATTTCATTACTATGTTTGACACCCTCTTTATATGTGTTTGTATGCTTAGCCTTTATGCAATCAACACACGGGTCATTGTCGGTAAAATAAAAAGATTTTAAGATTTCTTCATTTACAAGTCTCTTTATTATCTTTTCAGATATATGACCCAACATTCGATACCAAAGCATGTAGGATTTATCATTAATCATGCTATGTTTATTCTCAACCAATGTGTATTTAGAAGTCAAAGACTCTTAAGTTTGGATCTTCACGTTCAATTTGTACAAACCATCATAAACTAATTTTTGCAAATGAATAACTTAGAATTTTCAATTTCAAAGCAATATCCAAATTTATCCAATCTTGAAATTGAAATTAAGTTTCTACTATATGATGAAACATAAAAGACATCATGAAGATTTAAATCTATGTATGTATCTAAAGTGATCCTTCATGTCCCAACACCCTTCACATGCGAACACATCTTGTTCCCCGAATAGATGCTCTTCTCATGCATTATTGGTTCCCTTCTGTTCAGGAACGACTGTAGACAGTTGAAAATATGAACAATAGCACCAGAGTCAATCCACCAGCTATTTTCAGGAATTTTTAATCCTTGTAGCAGTCGGTGGGCAGGATCCCTCTTTAGTCGAAAAACTCAAAAAAATAGGTAAATTTCTTTTCTCTCGCTTTTTCTCTTGATGCTCGCTTATATAGGGTCGCTCATGGATACCTGTATTTATCGACCCAAATTGTTTCAAATGCTTATTTATGGCTCCAATCCACCAAATCAGTCACAATACTTCTATTTGAAACTATGTAGCCTTGAATTGGACACATACCCACTTCAACATTCAATTACACTGACCTAATATGATCCAAAGACCTATTATAATACAGAACTTTACTCAAACCAACTAGGTTAGAACCAAACCTAAAATTTTAGTCTTAACACATATTGCCTCACCCAAATTGAAACTTGTTGGACCCAATCGAAGCTCTAGTTTCAATATGAACTAGATCAAGACCAGACCAGACAATATTGTGGGTCTAGATTGAGTTTAACCCAAGCTCATTATTCTCAAACCCCAATCCAAATCCAATCCCAAACAACATGTCAACGGCATATTATTATTCAGATCTGGTTGTGATCCAACCAAATTCCAGTTATACCCATCCACTTAATTGCCCAGTCCAAATAAGCCCTACTCAAACCTTTTTCCCTAACTATTTAAACCAATACCCCAACTTAACCCAAGATAAAAAATTGATCCAAATCTATTCTCACACCCAAGACAACTCACATGCCCCAAGATCCGATCCCATCAAGGTCAAATGTGTATTGGGTCTTGAAGCAAATCTGAGATGGGAAAATGAGGAGCCTTTACATGCACCTAAAAACACACAAACTCAAGTACATAAGATCCAAACAAAACCCTGTTTCATGGAGCCTACCTTAAAACCTCTTCTAAAGCCCACTCCAAGCCTCGACCTAATTAAAGAAGACTTGCATCCAGAACCATGTGATGAATCCAAGTCTATCTTACTGGATCTCCTTAAGTCTAGTTGGAATCCTAATACCCTAAACTATGAAAAAACTAACTTAGATCTAAACCAAAATCAATTAGATCCAACCGAAGACAAGCCTTCTCATACTCAAACCAATGTCCAAACCCAACATCCTAATATCCAAACCCAAATGGATCTATCCCAATATCAACCCTCTCAAGCATGCATTGTAACCAAATCCCAAAGTAACATAATCATATTTACATTGCATGTTGTAGACCTACAACTTGTAGAGTAGAAAGAAATTGAAAGAGGCGCAAGCACATGGTTCAGACTTGAGGGCAAGTCTTTTCCAAATTAAGAAGAATGATGTAAAAGTGAAGCAGCGTGCAGTCCAAGTTCATTTGGATCTAATTCTAGTTTAGATTCTTATTTAAGTTCTATTTAGAATTGAATCTTTTAATGTAATGAATGCATCTTGGATCTAAAATAGAATTAGGGTTTCTCATGTTTTCTTATAAATACTCATCATAAGAGTTTTTCAATTAGAGTTAATTGGATTGAACTATTGTTATTTTTCTGAAAGTTATGCATTAATTCATTCTTATTTTCCATTAATTAATTATGTTTCGATAGCATAGCTTTGTAGGAGTAGCAGTAGAAGGTAGATTTTTTTGGGAATTGGGCAACCGATTTGCATCAGTCAAGCTGCGACCAAGTGTGAACTGGATCCAGACCACAGAGTACAAGATCCTGGTAGTCTATGGCAGATCTGGTACATGTGTTCCAGGTCTTTTTAACTTCCTAGGTATGTAACCTTAAATCCAAGATAGAATCAGATCAAAATTGGTCCATTTTACTTTTATGGTATGAAAAAGGTGCATTTTACTGAATCTGGCACTATAGAGGCTCAGATCAATCCGGATCCAAAGTATATTAGGATACCAAACCAATCCAGTTTCAGAACCAGAACCATTTTGCTTGAAATGATGCCTGTTCCAACCTGTGTCCAGCCCATTTGCAACCCTAGATGGAACCCGTCTATCAAGAGTATCCAGACTCCAGAGGCTGGCACGCTCCTCGGTTCAGTGGGATCTGGAACCACGCCTGACCCAGATTGGTTTCTCCTGTTTCAAACCTGGATCCAATTAGTCTGAGATTTGATGTCAACAATAGGGTCTGTTTACCCTTTTGACTTCCTACTGTATCCAGTCTGGACTCTGGACTGGACCCATAACCCAAGTCTAACCACTTTGCTAACCTGGCTAATTGATAACTTTTGTCACAAAGACACACACGAATCTGACGAGCAAAATTGCAAATTTTGGGGAACAAGGACACGGATCGTTTCATTATTTAATTAATTTTAAAAATGTGTTTGGTATTTTAGCATGTAAAATTAACATTAAAATTATTATTAAAGCAATTAAACATTATTAATAAAGTATAAAATATTGTCACTA
Organism: Nuphar pumila; assembly: GCF_984573655.1. Taxonomy (NCBI): domain Eukaryota; kingdom Viridiplantae; phylum Streptophyta; class Magnoliopsida; order Nymphaeales; family Nymphaeaceae; genus Nuphar; species Nuphar pumila. Next base: position 126,665,793 of record NC_143256.1, read on the forward strand.
CGTGTCACGTGCATGTCATGTGATCATGTCCTCGTGGTAGTCCTCATCTGGATGGATCCTTGTCCAGGTACAATTCTAACGGACCCCCACCAAATCTGGTTCTGGATCCAACCAAATGTGATTTAGCCACATTCAGATCCATCTTTGCATTCTAAGTTTCTAACTTATTATGTGCAATCTTTTTATTTTCTTTGCTTCTTTCTTTTTCTTTTTTGGTTTTTTATGGTCTCTCTCTCCTTATTTACAATTCAATGAGCTGGAGTTGGGTTGGATCTCGGATCAAATCAATGTTACTACATACCCAAAGTCCCAAACCATGCCAGATCCAAACTGGGAGATGCCTCCGAGATCCAAGTATATTTGTTTATTCCACTCCAACCTTTGTCCAACTAGACCTGACCGTATTTGCTCTGAATCTGACCGGATTTTGATATATACTTTCCAGATCTTAAAATATGGGTCGGATGTGGTTTGGATCCTGGTAAAAACTCAGATGGATTTGGATCCCTTGTTGTGGTTCTCTTTGGACAGTTGATTTTTCATGATTCCTTTCGGTTATGGGCAACATTTGCCATTGAAGGCTACATTTGAAACTGTTAATGCTAATGATTCCAATATGGTCATCTGTAATGATCTTTGGGTCCCTCTGGACTGCATAATGGGGTCATAAAAAGGTTCGATTCAGGTGGATGTGAAATGCAGAAAAACTTAGTTGGAGATCCTTAAACCAGATCCAGATCCAACAACCTTGGCATTTGGATGCAGCTCTAGATAAATACTAGCCAGGGTCAAATGTCATAATTAACCCTAAATCATAGATAGAATTTAACAAATCTAGAAAAATCTAAATAGTGATAGATAAAATTTATGCATTGGGATTTTCTCGGCAAGGAAATCCCGATATTGACATATATAAAATTTCTAGAGATCCACCATTTTCAAATATGATCTTAATGAGCCCTCCTCCTAGATGTTGGGGTTTAAACAAACATACCGGGTCTCTCCGCAAGTGTGAATCGATGGAAACAATAAAGCAATGACAGTAGAAGAAATAAAACCAAACAAATCAATAGCGGAAACAAAATAGCACACAACGATTTACGTGGTTTCCTCTCAACTAAGGTACGTCTACAACGACCAATAGGTCAGCAACTTCCACTCTCTTCAAACAAAGATTATAGAGTGGCCAAAAGGCATAAACCTTACAAACACACAAAGTGTAACGAAATGAACAAGTGGATATACCTCACTGAGGAACAAATAACGAATGATCTGAAGAACCAGCTTGACGAAGCTGTCCTGAAAGAAGTGTAGCAACACTTCTTACTTTTGTTCACTCCATACCCTTTCGGTGCCCTAAAAGAGTTTCTCACACCTTTTTGCTCTCTTCTGCTTTTTATTTTTTTGCTCTCTCATTCATCCCTTAAATAGATGACAAGACCCGCATTTAATGTGAAAGACTAAACGTTTTGCATAACTTACAATGCGCCTGAAGCGTATTAGCACAAATCACTATTCACCTAAAGCCACAAATCGCTATCCAATGACTACTACAAATCGTTATACAACAATACCGCAAATCACTATACAGCGATACCACAAATCGCTATCCAGCGAATACGAAAATCGTCCTCAAGAAGATCAGGCATCGTGCTTGGAATTCAACAGCGATACTGAATGTGCATCGAACCAATGGATCCCATAAAAGAGGAAAACCCAACAATTCTCCCCCTTCCAGACTTATGTGAAAGCTTCTTCCATTCCTGCTAGGAATCAACACTTCTCATGCTTGTCAATGACTTGGTCAACATATATGATGTATTGTCATCAGTATGCACTTTCTTCAGTTGCAACAATCTTTCATTCAAGACATCTCGAATCCAGTGGTATCGAACATCGATATGTTTTGATCTTGAATGAAACGAGGAATTTTTACTCAAGTGAATTGCACTCTAGCTATCACAGTGAAGAACATACTCTTCTTGCTTCAAGCCCAACTCTTGCAAGAATTTCTTCACCCACAACAATTCCTTACTAGTTTCTGTAATGGTGATGAACTCAACTTCTGTAGTGGAGAGAGCTACACATTTCTGTAATTTTAATTGTCATGCAACTGCTCCCCATGCAAAAGTAATCAAATACCCAGAAGTAGACTTTCTACTGTCCACATCATCAGCCATATCAGAATCTGTGAACCAATCAAGAATAGGTTCACCCTTTCCAAAACACAGGCTCAACTTTGAAGTGCTCTGAAGATACCTCATAATCCATTTCACTGTTGTCGAGTGTTCCTTCCTTGGATTTGACAGAAATCGACTAACAACTCCAACAACATGAGTTATGTCTGGTCGAGTATAGACCATAGCATACATCAAGGAACCTACTGCCAAAACATAGGAAATTTTCTGCATCTCAGTTCTTTCTTTATCATTTGCAGGACATTGACTTGAGCTAAGTTTGAAATGGCCTGCAAGTGGACAATTAACAGGCTTTGCTTTGTTCATGTTGAACCTCTCAAGAACCTTTCTGATATATTTCTCTTGCAATAACCAGATCAACCCATGTGATATGTCATGAACGATTCTCATCCCAAGGATCTGTTTTGCTGGACCTAAATTCTTCATGGCAAAGGTCTCACTCAACTCCAACTTTAACTTGTTTATCCTGCTGATGTCTTGACCTACAATCAACATATTATCCATATAAAGCAAGAGAATGGTAAAATTACCATCTGAAAATTTTTTCACAAACACACAATGATATATAGAGGTTCTTGAATATCTATGCTCAGTCATAAAGGAATCAAACTTCTTATACCACTGCCTTGGTGTTTGCTTCAATCTAAATAAGCTCTTCTTCATCTTGCAGACTAGGTGCTCTTTACCCTTGTCAATGAAGCCCTCAGGTTGCTTCATGTAAATTTCTTCTTCCAAGTCACCATGCAGAAATGCAATCTTCATATCAAGCTGCTCAACTTTCAAATTCATGCTTGCAGCTATACCGAGCACAGTTCGGATGGAGAACATCTTTACAACTGGTGAGAAGATTTCATCAAAATCAACTCCCTTCTTCTGAGCAAAACCTTTCACTACAAGTCGTGCCTTGTATCTAGGTTGAGAGTTGATCCCATCAGTCTTCTGCCTGAAGACCCACTTGTTCTTCAACACCTTCTCCCCTTTAGGTGTCTTTACCAGACCAAATGTGTGATTCTCATGCAATGAATTTATTTTCTCTTTCATTGCCTTAAGCCACTCAATTTGGTTTTCGTCCTTCAAAACTTCTTCAAAAGTTTCTGGCTCACCTTGATCTGTAATTATCACATACTCATTCGATGAGTATTTCTTGTATGATTGTTTCTCTCTGGTAGAACTCCTTATCGAAGTTTGAGGAAGTGACTCTTGGGATGTTGACTCCCCCTCAATTTCTGTCTCATCATATCTTTCATCTGCATCATTGTGAGGAGGTGACATCTCCTCCACGAAATCCTGAATAGCTTGCGCATCAAGGGGATCTAAGTCAACAAGATCACCTTTACTGGACTCTGATAGCTCAGACTTACCAATGTCTTTAATAGTCTGATCTTTCAATTAGACAACATCTCGACTTCTGACCACCTTCTTATCAATAGGGTCATAGAGCCTGTAGCCAAATTCTTCATGTCCATAGCCAAGAAATATGCACTGCTTGGCTTTTGGATCAAGCTTGGACCTCTCTTCCTTCAGAACATGAACAAAAACTCTACAGTCGAACACTCTTAAGTGTCTATAGGAAGGTTCTTTCCCTGTCCAAACTTTCTCTGAAACATCTTCCTTTAAGGGAATAGAAGGAGACAAGTTGATAAGATCAACTGTTGTCCTCATTGCCTCACCCTAAAAAGATCTTGACAATTTAGAGTATGACAACATACATTTGACTCTCTCAATGATGGTCTGATTCATTCTCTTAGCAACCCCATTCTGTTGATGTGTCATCCTCAGAGTCCTTTCATGCTTGATGCCATGCTTGGTGCAATACTGATCAAATAGCCCAATGTATTTGCCACCATTATCCAAGCAAATACACTTCAACTGTCTGCCAGTTTCTCTTTTAGTCATGGCCTGAAAATGCTTGAATACATCTAGAATTTGGTCTTTAGTTCTCAGTGTATAAGCTCAGACTTTCCTAGAGTGATCATCAATAAAAGTCACAAATTACAATGCACCACCAAGTGTCTTAACCTTCAAAGGCCCACAGACATCAGAATGTACAAGATCTAGAACATGAGATTTTCTAGATGCAATACTTCTATGGAAAGAAACTTTGTTTTGTTTACCATGGAAGCAATGAACACAAGGTTTCAAAAATGTACCTGTTGCACCTGCCAAGAGCTCTTTCTTAACTAGGACTTGCAGTCCCTTCTCGCTCATATGCCCGAGCCTTTTATGCCATATTTTTGTGAATGAGTCAGTCTCCACAACACTCTTGCAGGTCTTCGCTTGCAAAGTATAGAGGGAGCAAATCTTAGTTTCTCTTGCTACCACCAAGGAACCCTTGGTTAACTTTCACCTTCCATCACTGAAGGTGTTATTATAGCCCTCATTATCCAACTTTTCGGCAGAAATCAGATTCAGTCGGATGTCTGGTATATATACTTCGATCATTCGTGAGAAGGCGAAAGCTTGATTGTATCTTGGGAGCGTAGTTGCACGAATACCCATTGCATCAAGGACTTGATGCTAAGTGGGACAACTATCGCTAGAAAGACAACACATTTACGTGTGCCTTCGAGCTCACTGTGCAATCTCAGTTGCCTGACCCACTAAGTAAGAAATAATTTCTAACAAATTTCAAGCGATAGATTTGCAAATGGCGACTGTGAAGGTTGGAAACCAGGAGCTGCCCAAGTTATCCCAATTTAATGGCACCAATTTCAAACGATGGTGACACAAGGTATTCATATTCCTCACATTGCAAAAGTGACATACATTCTCACAAAAGACTATCCAGAAAAATAAGAGGATGAAACCATTGCTTAAAATCGTTGGAGATTAAAATGGAAGTAGGATGACTTCGTGTGTTGTGGACGCATACTGAATGCACTCTTCGACACCTTGTTCGACCTCTACTCAAAAGTCAGCACTGCAAAGAAACTGTGAGAAGCTCTTGAAAGCAAGTACAAAATAGAGGATATAGAAAATCATAATTTTTTGGTTAACAAGTATATGCATTTCAAATAATGCGATGATAAGACACTACTACCTCAAGTTCATGAGATGCAGATCTTGACTAATTAGATCAAATTTGAGGGTATGAACATTGATGAATCATTTTAGGTGGATGCAATCATTGAGAGATTGCCCCCATCTTGGAAAGATTATCGAAATGAATTGAAACATAAGAATAACTTCTTCAACATCTTATATTCGAGGTGGAAACTCAATCTTGAGATAATAAAGATGAAGTAAAAGAAGTTCGTATTAAGGTAAACATGGTTGAACTTAAACCAAAGTTCAAACCTGAACTTAAGAACAATAACAAGAAATATAATTTTAATGCTAAAAAGAAAAAGATTATTCTATGCTATACTTATGGAAAACTAGGTCACTATGAGAGAGAATGCCAAGATAAAAAGAAATTTCAAAACAATAAAGCTAGTAAACCTAATATAGATATAGTGGTTGCAGATAGTGAGGTATTCATGATTAATTCAGATAAAGAGTGGTACGTAGATTCAAGATCAACGATCCGCTCATGCAATAATAGAAGTATGTTCAAAACATATAAAATCGTAGGGGAAGACCATATGATATATATGGGAGATAAACGTGAAGTTAAAGTTCATGAAAAAGGGAGTGTGAAACTTCACTTTACCTTCAGAAATGTTTAACCCTCCAAAATGTGTATCACGTACCTACCATTACGAAAAATCATGTATCTGCCTATCTCCTTACAACCCATGGTTTCAAAATTATAATAGAATTCGACAACATTATATTCTTGAAGAACCATAAATTTGTAGGCAAAGGCTACGTCACCAATGGGTTGTTCAAACTTATTTTGAGTAATAAAGTTGATTTTTTGCTATTTATATGCTTGTCTCATATGATTTATGGCATGGCAGATTAAGACATGTAAATTATAAATCTTTGAGAAGCATGGATAACTTAAGACTTATTCCTAAATGCAAAACTGAATATCTTAAAAAATGTGATGTTTGTATTAAAGCAAAGTTTACGAAAAAGTCATTTTAGAGTACTAAAAAAACTTCTAAATTATTAGATTTAATACACAGTGATGTATGTAATTTGAAAAATACTCTAACTCGTAGAGGTAACAATTATTTTATAACCTTTATTGATGATTTCACAAAATATACTTATGTCTATCTCATAAAAAAAAGATGAATCGCTTGAAAATTTTAAAATTTTCAAAGCATTTGTAGTAGCTATGAATGATTGATTATATAAGGTCAGAGATTAATGTTCTCTTCTCCCTTCTCCAAATTAGAACTTTTCTAACAAGTTGATTTCTTCACTTGAGATTCCTACACTTTAAACTTTCCTTTTAAGTTTGGTTTAACATAGCAACACTCATCTTCACTGATATTTTTTAAGTAACTAGTTATAGGGATATGAGATTAAATTTTAAAACATTTCGGCTAGGTTTGATGGTTTTCTCTAAGGCTTGAACTTTGAAAGACTATAGCTTGATGAGAATGCATTCAAGTTCACCTCCTGCCTCTGGGTGAATTCCATGTAGTCTTTGTCATTAGCTCGAAGGGGCTTTATTTCTCACTTTTACTATCCTTTGACCTAAGGCTAGACAACCATGGGTCCCATGACTTTTCAGTTTAGGAAGGATACTCCTATTTATCTAATCTCAGCATCTAAAAGGCCATATGACTAGAGCCTACTACCTTGTCATAAGTCTAGAGGTAAGTATTGTCTTTCTCCTAGTTTCAAATTTTTTTATTCCATTTCAACATCTGCCCCTAAAGCAATTATATGATTGGAGGTTGCCACCACACCATAGATCCAGAGGTAAGTATTGGTTCTCCTTTTTTTTCTTTTTTTACTTTTTCATCAAGAAAAAAAAATACTCCTTAGGGAGACCAACCTATAAAGCAAATTAGCATTGAACGTATTCAACATCCGACCTCCTTCTTGGAGAATTAGTTGTCTATGTGGGTTTCCATTGGATCTACATTCATGCATCAATAATAATCTCATGCTTCTATAATTCATCCTTATAGACTGAAATTATTGGATTAAAATACCTTAGCCTCATTGTATCACTTTCTTATCTTTTTCTAAGACTTGGTTGTCTCATGTAGTAGACTTTCAGATGCAGGAACCTAATTGAGGGAAAGATTGTTTTGAAGAAAGTTAGATCCATTTTGGGACAAGATCTCTGACCTTTAATTATCTTTTAATGTCATACTTTATATAATGATAAAGCTCTATCCTCCTCTTATGACTGTTGGAGTCAATGACCATTATGGGTCTTATTGAACGAGGTCGGATCAGTTCAAGGATAATTGGGATATAAAGACCATTGTGGGTCTCATCAAACAAAGTCGAGCCAGTGTCCAGAGGTAAACCAGACTTTTAAGACTATTTGAGTCTCGTTGAATAAGGTTGAGCCAATTTGAGATTTATATGCTTGGCTGCTAGATGTTCCTTCTTGCCTAAGAGAGTTGAACTTTGAATAACTTTGTGATGCCCTATCCCTAGGTTTTAGATGTGTTCAGACTTCTTTGCCATATTTTTACATGGTTTTGTCAGAAATACATCATTGAAAATAGTCTAAAAATAAAAGAAAGGTTTGACAAAAGCTTTCTTTATCTCGTCAATAGGAATAGCATGCTCCTACAATGAAGAGGATAATTTGGACCCTAGAAGGAAAATTCTTTTTTTTTAATTTTCTTAGTTTTTCTTTTTCTTTTTTTTGGATTTTTTATTTTTTTATTTTGGATTTTTTGAAATATTTTACTTTTTTTCAAAAGACTATTTTACATAATCCAAGTTTTGAAGGCTTACCTACCTGGGGTCGTGGGATGATGACCCATGCATGTCTTTCCTCCTTCATACCATTATGATTCTGCCGTGACGTATAGTTACCTTTTCCTAAGCATGTTGACTCTTTTTAGACAGAGAGGAAGATAAGCTCGAATTGTTGTTTGTTCCTTGTGAATCTAGGTTGAGCTAATGCAATAAAAGTGTCAATCTTGTGACATCGTCTATGACAAGCCTCTCTACTAAGTTGACAATGGTTGACCCCTTTTTAAAATGCTCCTTCAAGACCCACATAAGCTCTTCTCCTTTTCTCCTTTTATATTCAGGTCCTTTATAGCCTAGACCTTGGGTTCTCATTCTGGGAGTGACTGGAAGAGACTCTCTTATGATCTTGAACCTTTTGGAGAGGTTTCTGACTGACACTTGGCCCAAATTGGACGACACCACATTCACGACTGGGTTAGATGATGGAGTCATTTTTTCTTTCAACCAAACAGTTGCCATGTATGTTTGTCCTTTGGGTTTGGACAATATGAGTTGTACAGGGAGGTCATCCTTTTCTATGATGGACGTTGGAAGAGAAACCTTGGTGTAATTATTATCTGGTGGACCCAAATTAGTCACATTTATTTGATTGATTTTCTAGTTCTCTCATGAAATTTCTATTCCTTGTACTCTTCATCCTCCTTGATAATAGATCTTGGGTATTAGATGCATCAAGCAGGAACAATTGCTACAAATGAGGGCTCATGGAGCACAACCATTGTGTTGTCATATGATCATTGTTCCATAACTTTTGTCGGGAACCAGTTCTCTCTTGCTTCACAAGCCCAAACTGCTTTTTCTGTGATGCAGTTGTTGTTTCTCGGTTCTAGTTGTTCTTCATTCACCAACAATTATCCATTGTCTATGTGGTCTTGGATGATGTGCCTAAGGATGAAGCATTCATCAGTGTCATGACCCACAACTCTATGGTATCTGCAATATTCGGCTGGGTCGTTGCCCTTCATTTGTGGTGGATCTAACACCTTAGGTAATTTAACTAGGCCATCTTGTAATAGTAGATCCATGACCTATGCTTAAGGCTGCTTGAACTTGATAAATGTTTGATCTTTGGTCCACTTGGGATTTCCCCCATATTTGTTTTTGTTCAACTTCTTTGGGTGTCCTTCTAGTTACTTGTCTGTCCCTGATTGTTGTTCTTTCGGAAGTTATGTCCTAAAGTTTTCACAGTATTGACTTGACCTTTAGATGGGTATGACTTTCTGTATATATTGTTATCTTTGTTGTTATTCAGGAACTCATCATATATTCCTCTCTTGATGCCTACCTCAAAGGTTGTAGCCTTCTTGGTGAGTTCGGTGTATGTTTTAACCTAAGCCATGCTGATGAGGATCAGAGAAGTTGTCAATAAATATGACCAGAGCATAAAGTCAGAGATCAGAACTTTCATCTTGCTAGCCATAGACCGCTATCAGTTTATAAATTCATGAGAATTTTCATCTCTCTTCTACTTCAGATCATATAACTGGTTGATGGTGGGAAGAGCCTCAACATTAAATCTAAACCGTTCCATGAACATATTTATGATCTGCTCGAATTCTCTTATGTTCTAGAGGTTTAGGGTAGCAAACCATTCTAATGCTTCTCCTTTCAGACTCCTGGAGAACTAATTAATTGACCTCCTATCATTGTTTCAATATTTTGTTATACTTCCCATAAATAGGGACAAGTGAGTCCTTGGGCCCCCTTTCTACTGAACTTTAGAATTTTTAGAGGGGTCACATCATCGTCATCACATCCCTCAGGCAAGAAATCATCCATGAAATATTCTCTCACGTCTATGTTCATGTATCTCGTTCTTGAGGTTAGGTTATGGACCATGTCTTCTAGTGATTTGATCTTTTTATCTGACTCTAACGACATGGTTTGGACTAGACGAGTCAACCTGAATCAATAGACTATCCTCTCCACATCAGACACTTGAGACTCTCCCACTGATTGTACTCACTGTCTTCTTACAACTTCAAAGTTCATCGGGTCCTTTTTATCTCTCTGTCGGACCGTGCCCTCTCACATTCTCACTCGTGAGCTCTTTAGGTTGTTCTTTAAGCTCTTGCCTATTCTCATCCCAATTGTTCTTAGATCTCTCTCATCTTCTCCTCCATCATTTTCATGTTTCGTCTAGCTTGTGATAGAATATCCCTTTCTTTAGACCAGGCTTAGAAATGTGAGGTCTTAAGGGTTCATCTCTTGTGGGCTTACTTGTGCTAAAACTATTCGTTCTGTAACCCGTATAAGGGAATTTATGAGACTGATGGGGGTGTAGACCAAGCTTTAAAATGTGAGGTCTTAAGGATTCATTTTTTGGTAGTTTTATCCATGCTAGAACTACCCATCTCATAACCCGCATGGGGGACTTTACGACACCGCATGGGGAACTACCCATCTCCACATCAGGGCCTTTTTCCTTTTCTGGTCATACATAGACTCATCTGGGATGTCAGTATGGGTCATTTCTTCAGGACCCTCATCGAATATATGCTTTGCATCATATGGGGTGGCATCCAGTACGTGAGATTTTCCATAATATATTAGATTTGGAGTTTTCACGTCTTAAATCGGGTATGCATTATACCCCAAACAATGATTCATACATGCCTAAACAAGTAACAAGAGATTTTTAAAATAATGGGTACCTTAGTTCTCCTTGAAAGTTGTATGTGTGAGGTCTCTTCGAGTTCTAGGGTTTTAGGGTTTTGTTCCGAGTCCATACCAATATACCCAAGCTAACAACTTAAAGGTACTAGTGTGGAATATCCAGCTCCAATGATATTGCTACTGATATACCCAAGCTAACAATTTAATAATACTGGTGGGGGATCCAACGATCCAAATAATAGAACATGAGAATTTGAAAAATTCTAATAAAAGAGGGTTTCCATCCTAAAAGAAGAAGATAAAAATAAAGAGCACACAATAAGATCGAGTAATATCTCAAACAAACTCTAACTTGCTTAAGGTTATGTTTTTCTATTTTCTAAGTGAGCATGTATTTTCTCTAGTAAGTGTCTCTAATGTGTGAGAAAAATTTAAGCCTAATATTTATGCATGCAACTAATGCAAAAGCAACCTATATACGAGATCAACGGCTTAACAAAAAATTAAACAGTAGATCTAGCAAACAAAGCAAAATAATACAGTACGTATGAACGACAAAGATCGACCAGACGACAAAACCTGTAGACGCGAGGGTCCGCAAACAGTACCGTTTGTGAAAAGATGGCAAGACTTGCAAATGAGAGGATCTGTAAATGACAAAACCTACATACATGAGGAACTGTGAACGACACTATCAGTCAGTAGATGACATTGTCAATCAGTGGATGACCAAACATATAGGTGCGAGGGTCTACAAACGGCATTGTCCGACAATGGATGACCAAACGTGCAAATGTGAGGGTCTACAAACAACGTTGTTCAATAGGAGACGACGTTGTCTCTTAGCAGACGGTCAAACGTGCAGACATGAGGGTTTGCAGACAGCGCTATCAATCAACGGATGACCAAATGCGTAGACATGAGGGTCTACAGACGGCGTTGTCTGACAGCGGACAACCAAACATGCAAACATGAGGGTCTACGGATGGCATTGTCCGACAATGGACAGCGCTATCAGTACGTGGGCAACCAAACGTGCAGACATGAGGAACTAAGAACGACTGAACGTAACCGAATGGTAATCAGCGAACGACCAAACCTTAGCGGATGGCAGTTGGCAGACGACCAAAGCTCAGCGAATGACTAAAGCTCAGCGAACGACAGTCAGTAGACGACCAAAGCTCAACAAACAACAAAATATGATTTGTCATTTGAGCAGAGATAAAACTCAAAAAATAGAGATTTTGGGCTCGTTAGGGCTCAAAATCTCCCTGTAATGCATTCTAGGTACGAAATTAAAAAAAATGTATGAAATTAAAAAACTGTTGTCAAAAATATTTGAATTGGGAATGTGAGACTTACTTGGATTTGTAAAATCCTCTTTGAAATCGTCGGGAATGTTGTTGCAAGCTTCGACCGTCCTTCGCTTGATGGGAAGGTAAAGACAGAGCAAGTTTCTCAATTTTCGTAGCTCAAATTACGCCACAATATGCAAATCAAAGGTAAAAATATGTATAAATACTTAATCCAAAGATTAAATAAGTTTGAAATAACCAAATTAGGGATCTGGAAAAATACCTTTTTCAAACTCAGGGGTTTGTTTTATAATTCAAGCTCCTTTTTGTTTGTTAGTGTGTAGATATGAGCATTCTTCAATAGCATCCGAACAACATACCAACTGGGCTTGGAGTAGGCTTGACCTTGCAGGGCCAACACTTGGTTATCTTGTTTTTAGATTTTTTGATAATTTTTAGATATTCAAGGTATAGGAGTGAGTCCCTATTTATAGAGTTTAGCATGAGATATGAATTACTCATCCAAAAAGAGTGTTCTTACCCTGAAAGACGTACATGACAGTTGGGGTGAAATAGGATTAAGCCTTGAAACTTATCCGTGTGTTCAGTATAGAATAGCGAATGATAAAATGACTATGCCATCCAATAGCGAACGGTGTTCTGTATTGTGCCATCCTGTGACAGATGACATTCCTATTCTACCATCCAGTAACAGGCGACGGTCCATTCTATCATCCTGTGATGGACGGTGGTTCATTCTGCCATCCGTGTAAAGGTACCCAAATACTTGTCTTCAAAAGATGTTAGCAATAATGTATTTATTATTTTTACTTTCATGTCATTGAATAATAATGTATTTATTTTTTTTTTGTTATGAATGATAAAGTGACTTATTGAATGATAATGAAAAAAAAAATTTAACATGTTTCTCTGTGTAAACTTTAAAGTATTCTCTCCCGAGGTCCTCGATCGTGGTGTTACAACAAACTACACAAATCTAAAAATCTAAAAAATAAAGAATAAATTTTAAAAAAAATGAAAAATAAAATATACATTTTACCAAGGCAAAATAATGGCTTTCTACTCTTAGATAGTTATTTTCGATAAGCCAGACCAACAAACTTAAAAGCCATCAGAAAAGTTTCAGATATTAGACAACTTACATAATTAGCATAAATCGAACTAATGATCTTCGAAGGACATTGCTTTAAGTAATAAAGCTTTCCAAATGAATCTTTTAGAAGGATTTCTTCTTTCATTAATACTTTCTTTCACAAATTTCACACATATATGCAAATTGTAATTGCTATTTATGATGATTAATGGCTTGATTCAACAAAGATTGGACCAACGTCCATTTTGTGCATGCCTGCCTTGAAATTGAGGAGTACAACAAAAGCATTTTTTCACTGCTTCATCCAAGGCAAAACCAAGCCACTTTCATAGCTTTAGATCCCCTTACATGGGAACCACGTTGTTGTCTAGCAAATACTTTACACTACCATTTCTTTCTTTTTCCTTCTGATATTTTCCTCTCTTACATATATATAACAAGAGAACACCGAACAATTTTGTTAAAAGATCGCCACTGTAACCTCATCAAGCATCAAGTCACACTTCTCCCATAGCATATCGAGGAAATGTAAAGATTCTTTGACCATTTATCCTGGGAGAAACAGAAGAAATTACACGTATGAGCATCAAATAAGAGAGAACAAAAGCATGCAATATGAGTGCACAGACATGCGCATGTACGCAAGCATAGACCTGTGTATCCACTGGAGCATTTGGTTGAAAGATACACACACACACACACACACAACTGGAAATTGCAATTCTTTAGTGCCGATGCCATCATGTCTGCCATTTGGTGTTCAGGAACCAATGGAACTTGCTCCCTTTTCTTTTTCATATTTACAAGATCAAAAGATGGCAGTGAATTTGAAAATTGCATTATATATATATATATATATCATTTATTCAGTTATACCTTAACTGTCCTTTGAATACATGAGACTTTCCTAACAATGCACCTAATAATGGATTTATTTTTTGTTTCACCTTTTCTTTTATGGTTCTACTGTAATATATCCATTAATAGCTAATTATTAAAATTGAGATAATGATTTATCCTAAGAATCAATTAATTAAAAAAATTATAAGATCTTCGAGATTAATTGGCCAACTTTTTTTTTTATCCCTTAAACAAATCCGGAAGAATCTTCTGTTGGAGATTGTTGAGAATTTGTACCTTTACATGAATACTAGGAAATGCAGATGTTCGGAGAGTTTCTTGTGTTTCATCAGACAATCTACGCCTTGGTATGCTTAATATGAAGGCTGCTTGTTCAGTTGTGGCAGCAGTAGAGGTTATCCGATATCCATTCTCCCACCGCCTGTGAATTCCTTCACTTGGATAAAGGAAATCAAGCTCAACAACCTGAATGACAATAACAACCGTATAAGAGACCACAGGAATTTGTAAAACATAAAATCGGCAGAGTTTGAGAGAGTATCAATAATGAAAACATAACAAACAGTTCACTATTGACTTTCTTCTAGCTGGTTTCAAGTTTTTCAGTGGAACCAGTACTTCAATTACGTTCTTCTACTTCTATGGGGAAGACCGAAGAGCACTTTCGTTTTTGCCATGTTTCCGTTGTTATAGTACAACTTCAATTACAGGAGAAACTTGATCAGTAAGAATAACTAATACTATAGGATCAGGCAGTTTCAACTTTAGCCTATCAAGTATATTGTTAGTCAAAGAGAAAGTTGGTTATTCCCCGCCCCACCCTCCCTGGTTGAAGTCAAGCAAAGAGGAGAAACTAGGGACTTCAACCTCTGGTTCCAAATCTCTAATCATTCTCGAATGCATGATACAAGTGACTCCCATGAAAGATAAAATGCAAAAGGGAAAAATACCTGATCAGAAAACCCAGAATTTCGTGACATAACCACACACCATTTGTTGCAGGAGGTAGCCATGGATGTAACATGGAAGCCTTCTTTCCACTTCTTGCTGATCCATTTGAAAGGGAACATGTCACTCACTTTGTAGGACTGCTGGTTATAAGGGGTTCCTTCAACAATAGTCACAGCATAAACATAAGAAAAACATAGTGTATTGGTATCATAACACGGTTAAATGACATAAAGAAAGGTATAAAGTACATCACACCAGATGCAAGACATTCATTTTAGTAATTGTTAATGTTGCAAAGAAAATTGATGGTATGGTTATCAACAGATGATCTTACTAGATCGTGTAATGAAGTATGCAGAATCATAAAACAAGGTGCAAAAGCATACACAAGTCCAAGAAAGGACAATACAAAGGCATGAAGGCACAATACAAGCACAAAAATGCAAAAAAAGACTTCAAAAAGTCTAGAACATAAACACAATCAACATAAAAAATATAACTTTTATTGCACTTAAATGCTTAGGAGAAGCATACATGAATGGGGACTTTAAGTCCCATATTTATAGGGAACACACAAGTAGTGGGAGCTCCCAATGGTCATATTTACGACCGTTGGGATCATCCAACGACTCTATGGTCTTAATGACCATAGAGCCCCTACCCAATGGCATAAATACAAAACAAGGGAAAAAACAAAAAAGTGTCCCTAGTGGACAACTATTACAATGCATGAAAAGACAAAAATACCCCTGGTGAGTATTACTTATTACCTATGTCACATGGGTGCGAGTACGGGTGTGACACTGGTGCGGAGCAATTTCAAAAATTTTGGACACGGGGACACGGCTATATATAACAATAATAAGATTGTAAATTTTAAAGCAATAAGTTTACTGGTCAAAGTTGACAAAATATATATATATATATAACAATAATAACAATAATATATATATATATATATAACAATCATAAATGGACAAAAATAGACTCGGTCAAAGTTGACCGAGTCCAAAATTAATTTTAATAAATGGACAAAATAGACTCAATCAAAGTTGACCGAGTCCAAAATATGGACGGACTCGGCCCCGGTGTGTTGACCGAGTCCGACACTTAGTTGACCGTGTCCGCCCCGTGTCCGAAGCCACACCCGTGTCGGGGCATGTCGACGCGAGTGCGTTGACCTTTTAGCCGAGTCCGTGTGACTTAGCTTATTACATAAATATATATGCATACATATATACATATATATTTTAACAGATCTACCATAAGGATGTAAAGGAAATATCAAAAGAATATACTTCAAAAACATCTAAAGATTAAAGACCAACCCTTGGACATCACCACCAATGAACTCCCATTGGCCGCACCAGCTATGGCACTGATATAATAGTTCTTTTCCCATTGTTCCATTATCCATTCCTGTGGAGAACACAGGTAAACTTCGATTGGGAAGTCATTACCATGAAAACCGTGTGATAACTTCAATATCCAATGAGCAAACCTTGTGCAAGAAGAATGCTGAAATTTCATAAACCTGCGCACTGAACCCAGTTCCTGCATCCATGATAAGAGCCCACAGATTTGCACAGGATGCCACTGAGCTGATGAACAAACCATCTTCATTACCTTTGTGCACATGTTGAAGCAGTCTTGAATCTACAACATTGAAATGATATCTGCAGGTGGTAAACATAAAAAGTTACTACAAGTTCATATACAGACATAGCTTGATCTCTTTGGCGCTTTGATGTATAAAAACAAAATTTACCACAAATGGTAGAAGGATCCCCTACTGCCACATGCAGTAAGAACTCCCAAGAAAACAAAAAAAAGCTAAAGGGGAAAGGTAAAAAGAAAAAACAAACACCTGACAATTCTGTAAAACATGATGATTTTGACAATATTGAAAACTGGCAACTGTCTGCTGAAACATGACATGACAATACTGATGATTCACTCATCCCCTACAGGATGCAGCTGCCAACCTTAGGCTGGGCATTATAGTGATCAGATCTAAATGTGATCTTGAGGGGTGTTTGATCGGGTGGGACCCTGTGCTAACTAAACACTGGACGGGGTGGACATGTGCAACGCACGCCTGCCACCATCCCCCCTCCCCGCCCCCTCGTTGCACTGAGAACAGTAATGAGTGGAACAGCAAATTAAAAAATGTTGGGGGAAGGGGGTCTACCCCTGACACCCCCCCCCCCTCTCTCAACTGTGCAGCGAGAGGCCGGCGACAACACTCTCTCTCACACCCCTGTGCAGCGGCGGGGCAGCAAGAGGCCAGCAACGAGGCCACCGACGAAAGGCCAGCGATGCAACCCTGGTCTCTCCCTCCCTCCTGCTTCTTCTTTTTCTCTCTCTCTTTGATTTGATTAGGGTTTTTTTCTTTGATTTTCATTGATTAGGGCTTTGAATCAATTTCTTTAATTAGGGATTTATATTGATTAGGGATTTTCTTATATTTGATTAGGGTCTTTTCTTTGATTTTTTTATTAGGGTTTGAATTAGAACTTTAATCAAATTTCTTTGATTAGAGCTTTTCATATTTAGTTTAATTAGGGTTTTTCTTTGATTTTCTTTGATTACGGCTTTGAATCAAATATCTATAATTAGAGCTTTTAATATTTAATTTGATTAAGGCTTTTCTTTGCTTTGATTATGCCTTTTTTTCTTTGATTTTTTAATTAAGACTTTGAATTAAAATTCTTTAATTAGTGTCTCTTATAGTTAATTTGATTAGAGCTGTTTTTCTATGATTAGGGTTTGAATTAGGGGTTTTTATATTTTATTTTATGGTTTATTTATGGTTTCTTTGATTTTATGGTTTATTTATGGATTTTTTTCTTGTAGTTTAGGCTTTTTTGGTTATTTTATGATTTATTTTCTTGCAATTTTAGGGTTTTATGATTTATTTATGGTTGTTCATTTGTACATAAAAAATATGAATTTTTATTTTTATCAAATTATCCAAAATTTAAACATTTTTTGTTACTTCGATCTAGTTTGAGATCCATATTCATGACTAAAATCCATAATTTTTTGATAAACTTTCATAAGTAGATCCAATATGACATTGATTAAAGCATTTATATATCAAAAAAATATCAATTCTCATTTTTTCTCAAATTAACCAAATTTTAAACAATTTTTGGTATCCAGATCCATATCTGAAGCTAAAATTCATAATACACATGTTAAAACACTCATATGGTGGGGCAGATCGAGTGGTACGATCCAAAAATAAAGTTATCCGACTCATTATCCACATGTGTTCAAGTTATCCGTACAGTATAAAAATCAAACGCCGAACACAAGGTACATGACTTCTTGTCCAATCGAAATAAACGTTGGACATAGTACAATTGTTATAGAACAGACAGAACATGTGTTCTGTCTATTATGTTCTGCTGTTCAGTTCAATCTTGAACAAGCAATCAAACACACCCTGAAGGACCATCTAGTTTGAATGCCTCCTACATGTGCAAATCATCAAGCTGGGATCTTAACACTTATTAAAGTTGATGTGATGTGTGGGTAATCTGAAAAGAAATTTTGTTGCTTTACAAGTTTAAAAATGACAACAAGATTTATTTGTTCAGTGTCAGAACTCACATGTAATGGTTGTATGATTGTATCTATTCACTAATTAAGTAAAAAACTTCTATATGATGTTTTTCGATCTATAACAGATGTAGAAACAAAAGGAGATCAATCGCTACTTTTAAGGAAAATAACTAATGCTCACCAAAATTGATGAAATAAAAAAAAAGACATTTTCTCAGCATATATGGATATCACCCATACTAAAAAGATCTGGGTGAAAGGAATAGAGATAGACACTTGTGATTAATAAAAAATTAGAAAGAGAACAAACATAGGAGAAGAGGTTGGAAAATTATTCAACCAAAGGGCAGTGATGTAAGCATCCCCACCTTGAGGCGCTCTCAAGGGTTTCTTTGCCAAGCACAACTTAAGGATTGAATTGCTCATAGTGAGACAAATGCCTAAGAATCACCCCAAGTGTCACCCTCAAATTAGAAGATTGTGCTCACTTTGGGTGATAAGCCATATGCCTCAAGGTGGCATTCTAAGCCATGTGTTCACTAGGGATGCACACGAGCTCGGGTTCGAGCCGAGCTTGGACTGGCTAGGTTTGGCTCAGCTCGAGAAGAAAAATAGGCTGTTCAAGCTCGGCTCGAGCTTGATCCAAGCTTGAACAGCCTATGTCCGGGATCGGCTCGAGTCAAGCTGAACACATTTATAAAAAAAAATTCAATGTTTTTTTTAAATTTGTGTCAAAAGCACTTTTTGAAAGAAACGTAAGTGGTGGGATTTGAAGCCAGGCCACTTTCAAAAGATTCCAAAGACTTATCCACTAAGGTAACACCTCTTTTTGTGTTCATGTAAAGAAAGTAATATACATATATAAAATCTAATTTCTTTATATAACTATGTGAACCGAGCTTAATCGGGTTTATCGAGCCTAACTGAGCTAGACTACCTGTCAAGCTCGGCTTGTTTATGTGTACTGAGCCTAAACCTTTGTTCAAGCTTGGCTCATTTATTTTTCGAACACCTCAAGCCCGAGCTAGCTCGGTTCATTGTGCATCCCTAGTGTTTACTGAAGCCTTGATACGAAGGAAATCTGGCAGCTTATTGAAAATAATCATAACTAAATACCATTTCAAAAGGAAAAAAGAGCATATGTATGATTATTAAATAGCAGAATTATAGAATGATTCAAAAGTTATTCTACCTTTGTTTCATGGGTCTTCGTGCATTGTAAACTGAAATCCACTGAGTTGCAGGGGTTCCCAACCGGACTTTCTTTCTAGGTTGATCCTCATCTTCCAGATTAACCAGCAATCTTCCCCGTTTTTTCCCAACCTAAAACATAAAAGACAGACCTGAGGATTCAAGAGCCCACCAAGTAAAAAACACAAGAAAATAGCCAGGACAGAATCATAAAATTAAGCAAGGCACCAAAACATCTATAGCCAAGGTCTTAGTTGTCAAAAGTGATGCCTAGGCACCACCTAGGCGCAGAGCCACCACTTAGGCTTATGGGTCTAAGCGGTAGGGCCCTATTTTTTCACCTAGGCTACCTATGCAGTGCCTATTGTCCTTACCTATGCAGTGCATATTCGACGAAGGCCTAATGATGCTCCAGTTAGAAGGATGGAGAAATGGGAAAATATATTAGTTAAAAGAGGTCGGGGTAGGCCTAGGAAGACATGGATGGAGGTGATAGGAAAGGATATGAATGCTTTGAACCTCACCGAGGACATGGCATTGGATAGAAATGAATGGAGGAGAAGGATTCATGTGGAAGACCCAGAATGATTTTCTTTGTTGGTTCATATCGCCGACCCCAATTGTTTTGGGATGAAGGCGTAGTTGTTGTTGTTGTTGTATTCTTTTCTTTTTCTTCTTCCTCCCGCCCCCAAAAACTTTTTTTGTTCTCTTATTTTCTTCTTTTGCTTTTCTTTTTTATCTTTTTTTTTTCTTCCTCCTCCTTTTACCCTTCTGCCTTTTTTTTTCTTTTTTCCTTCTTTTTTTTGTTTTTGTTGTTTACATATATGCATGTGTTTTTTACACAACACACACATATATAAAATTTCTTTTTCAGTTATATATGAGAACGGGGTTCATCCTGTCCCTTTTTTCTTTGCGTCACCATTAAGACCCTCCAAATATCAAAGTTTTAGGTGTTTTATGCTCAATTTGAACCATTAGATGTGTTTATCAATACTTGTTTATTGAGAAACAAGCTTTGTTTCAAATTGATTTGATGTAAAAATGTGAATATTTCATCATAAAATTTTAGTACGCTATCCAGCGATGATTTTTTTTTCTTTAAAATACACATTTGAGCATAAAGACGCTTAATCAATTACATGATCTCTATTCAGCAACAATCATAAACACATTTAACGGTTCAGATTGAGCATAAAACATCTGAAAACTATGATTTTTGGAGGGTCTTAACAATGACCTCTCTCTCTGTATATATATATATATATATATATATATGGGTGAACAATGGGCTGGGCTGACCCAGTCAAAGCCCAGTTCAGGCCAGCCCATCCGTTAGGCCTGTGGGCCTAATTGGGTCGGGCTTATTATATTATATATAAAATATATTTTATGTTATACATACATTATATATGTATATTATATATATATACACATAAAATATATATACACACAGGGGCCATGGCCCAGCCCATGTCGGCCCGGTTCGGACCATGCTTGGGCCTAATTTGTAGGCCCGACCCATAGACCACCTCTCTCTCTCTCTTTATATATATATATATATATATATATATATATATATATATATATATATATATATTGGATGGTGTGCCCCAAGTTTTGGTGTAGGTTCAATATTGTGCAATTTAATGAATTTTGCGACATATTATGCTGAATTACACACTTTATCCATAGTTATAATCATATGTTTGTTACTAAATTTAACTATTTATTGTAATATTTTGGCTTTTCTTGATGTTATTTTTTTGGTCCTGCCTAGGTCGCAACTAGTCCTTTTAGGAGTCTTCCACCTAGGCTCCGACTAGCGCTTTTGACAACTAAGGCCAAGGTATCCTGTCCAGCTATGTCACAGGGATTCGGCCAACAGGGTACCTCACCCATATTGATGTGATTGGGCTGCGGGTGAGGGTACGGGTGCGGGTGCTGTCAAGCCGACCCTGAGTGCGTTATAAGAGTCTGAATCTGGACTCGAAAAAAAAATCACGATGAAATGGGGGCTGGGCGGGGGAATAGGGCAAAAAATTTTAACCCCTCCCCCCCAACCCCGATGCCTCCCCTTCTCCTCTGAGTCCTCTCCAACCCAGCCCATCTCCTCCGGTGACTCTGCAGGTATATCTCTCTCTCAATCTCTTCTTTAATTTGTCTCTCCCCCCATCTCACTCGCTCTTCTCGGTTAAACCCGTGCCCTGCCTCTCTTTGCGTACCTCTCTCTCTCTCCAACCTCCTCCTCTTCTTTCTGGGAGCCTGAGGCATGCCGAAAGGGGGTGGTTGAGGCCACTTCCCTGCCGTTGCCCTCTTTTCTTCCCCTCTACGTTTGCTGGAGGTAGGGAGGGCACGACGGCACCGCCTACCCCACTGTCACTCTCCCTCCGCATATTTTTTTCGGCCACCCCAACGGTATTGGCCGGTCTTCTCGAACCCAAGTCGGGCTTGGGTTTTGCCTCTCGGCCACGCCACCAGTGGCGGGTAGGGAACTTCGGCCCTACTCCGCCCCTCTCCCCTACTCTTTCGACTGGCCGCGGCAACCACTGCCTCCGACAATAACCTGGTCACTAGCACTCTCCCCTTCCCCTTATTGGTGGACCAAGCCAGCTCAGTCTTATCCAGGTCTGGGACTGGGCACGGCTCAACCAGACTGCCAAGCCATCACCCCGTCCCCTTGTGCTCGAGCAACAACAACTTCTATTGTTGTTGTCTCAAATCGAGCTGGACCCGGCTAAGGCCGAGCTCAGCGTGATTCGGTCCAGCACCCAAGGCCGGCTCGACCTGACTGCCGAGCCATCACCTTCCCCTTGTTGTGCTCGAGCAACAACAACTTTTGTTGTTGCTGTCTCGAGTCGGGCCGAATCGAGCTGGGCCGACTAAGGCCGAGCTCAACCTAATTCGATCCAGCACCCCAGGTCGGCTCGGGTGCGCCGAGTCTAACTCGAGGTAGGGCCAGCTCGGTCGGACCCTGTCAGCCCTCCCTCTGCTTGCTCTGTCAGGCACAGTTGAACTGAGCTCGGCTAGCACCAAGCCCAACTCGGTTCTCCTTGCCCCGACCCGACTAGCCGTCGAGATCGGCTCGGTTGAACCCAGTCCTATTAGGTTGGGTTCAGCTCCCAGCACCCTGGGCTATCGAACCCAGCCCTTCTGATATGAATTTTATTTTAATATAATATTTTTTTGTTTTAAGATAAAAAATGATGGATAAAAGAAATGGACTTGCGGCATCATCATCCTCACATATGTTGCTGGTAGTGGTAGTGGGAGTGCTGATTTAAGTTTGTTAGCGACATCATATGATGATGAGGGGCACTATGGACACATGTGGATAAACCACGGTTGCCAGTTGAGGAAGCGAGAGCGGGAAGCGAGGTACTTTCAAAATTTTAGGAAGCGGATAGCGTGGGACCACTTAGGAGCGAATCAGGAATTGTCTCGGAAGTGGCCTAGGAAGCGAACCGGAAGCGACCTAGGAAGCGAGGGGGAAGCAAAAAAAAATAAAGAGAAAAAGCCTTTAAAGAGTGTCGTTCTTGAAAAACGTGAAATTAAGGTTCTTGATGATGAATAGAGAGAAAAAGCCTTTAAAGAGTACAACAAAAGGCATGAAGAATAGGAAATGAAAAACTGCAAGATTCTTTCATGGTTCTTCTCTACCGTTGAAACAAAGATAAATGCAAATATATTAAAATTCAAGAAAGTTTTTCAAGTATGGGAGTACCTTGAGAGAATGTACACCTCAAGAGACTTATCTCACAGGTATTATCTCCAAAAGAAGGCATTAACCCTCCAACAAGAGGAAATGTCTATTAGAGAATACTTTGCCGAATTATCCACCATTTGGGATGAACTTGCTCTTCAAAAACCCAAATGGAGCGGAGAGGCGATTGAGTTAAGACATAAACAACTAGAAGAGGATCATTTTTTTAATTTTTTTAATGGGCTTAGACCCAAGTTCGAGCAAACTAGATCCTTTCTTTTGTCTTCCTTCTCTTCCCCACCTCTAGAAGATTGCTTACCAAATTGAGTGGAGAAGAAACTAGATTGGGAATGAATAAAACCAATCAAAGTGTGTTGGTCGTTCCTTCTAAAGAAGAAGATGAGGGAGCCTATGTTGTTTCTAGACCGGAGAATAATGTGAAAACTTATAGGCCCCCCATTTCAACAAAAATCGAGGAAGAGAAAATGGTAGGCAATATGGTAGAAGAGACTATAGCAAAATCATGTCACTTTTGCAAAGAACCGAGTCATATTAAACTGGTATGTCCAAAGTGAAAAAAGATGGTGGCTATGTCTACAACATTCCAATCATCCAAAGAGGAGGGATCATCAACTTCCAACAATGCTACTTTATCTGTAAATCAAATCATGGAAGCTCTTCAACCTCTCCTCAAGGGATCCGTTTCAGAGGCCGCCATGTCAACCTTCTCTCCTCCTGGTAAGACTCTTTGGCTTTTGGATTCGGGTGCCTCCTTTCATATGACTCCAAACATTTTTGCTTTTTCTAAATACACAAAAATTTTATCATCTTCCTTTGTCTCTACTACAAATGGTGCTTCTCTTGAAATCAAAGGAATTGAAGATTTTGAAAAACAAGGTTTTTTTATCCCTAAAGTTAGATTTATTCCAAAGTTAAATTTAAATTTGTTTTTCATCTCTCAACTATCGGATCATGAGTGTGATATCAAATTCTCATCAAATAAATGTTGGATACAAGATCGTCGGTCCGGAAAGTTGATTGGGGAAGGCTCTACGAAAGGAGATCTATATTATATGAAATTTCTCCAAATTCCAAAACACTCTTTTTTGTAATACTACCCAACATAAAGATATAAATGTTTGGCATAAGCGCCTTAGGCATCCAAATATTGTTAAGCTTTCTTATTTACATTTTGCTAAAATTTTATGTAAAGACAACTTCAATTGTAATGATTGTATTCTTGAAAAAATTAGAAGCTTACCTTTTGGACAAAGAACCATGTTTTCGACTAAGCCTTTTAAAATTGTGCATTCGGATGTATGGGGACCGGCACCCGTTATATCCAAGGGAGGTTTTTCCTATTATGTTATTTATGTTGATGATTATACAAGATATTGTTTGATATATTTTCTCAAATATAAACATGAAGTTTTTTCAACCTTTAAGGTTTATCATATGATGATACAAAATCAATTCAATGGTAAACTACAAATTCTTAGGACCGATTCCGAAGGAGAATACCTCTCAAATGAATTTAATAGTTATATTGAAAACAATAGAATTATCCATCAAAGATCGTGCCCTAAAACACCTCAACAAAATGGTTTGGCCGAACGAAAACATAGACATATAATTGAAACCACTAGGACCTTACTTATCTCTCAAAACATACCAAAAAGATTTTGGGCCGAAGCGGTTCTTGCATCGGTTTATCTCATAAACCGTCTTCCATCGAAAAATTTGAATAAAATATCTCCTTTTGAAACTCTACATAAAAAGAAACCCGACTACAAAAGATTAAGGATCTTTGGTTGTAAATGTTTTGTCCTCACTGACAAAAATGATAAATTATCTCCCAAAGTCATCCCTTGTGCATTCCTTGGGTATTCGAAAACACAAAAGGGATTTATGTGTTATGATATTCAAAATGACAAACTATATGTTTCAAGAAATGTAACTTTTTTAAAAAATACGAGTGAATTTGAAGAACATAGATCTCTTGAAGATGATGTCGATTACTCCTTGTTTAAATTATTATCTAGAAATGAAGATATTTTTAGTGACGATGAAGAGATTGATGACAGACAAATGAATGAAATTATTCCACTACCTATTCAATGTGAAGAAGAAACGATTAATGAACCAATTACATACACACATAGAGATAGAAATACATTTAGAAGTGCAATTGAAAAGTATAGTGAACCAAATGAACCTATCTTAAACCACTCCCGAAGCACCGAAAGATCTAGGAGAAATCTTTCTAGATTTATATCATATGAATCTTTTTCTCCAAAACATAGGGCATGTCTTAGTGCCATTCATTCCTATGAAGAACCTAGGAATTTTGAAGAAGCAAAAAAATTAATAGAGTGGAGAGATGCAATGGATAATGAACTTAGAGCTCTCAAGAAAGCCAAAACTTAGGTTTTTTAATCTCTACCAAATGGAAAGAAAACAATAGGTTGTAGGTGGATTTTTAAGGTAAAAACTAAGAGTGACGGGAGTCTTGAAAGATATAAAGCACGACTTGTTGCAAAAGGCTATAGCCAGGAATATGGTATCGATTACGATGAGACTTTTGCTCCTGTTGCACGAATGGTTACCGTATGATGTTTGATCACTATTGCATCCATTAAAAAATGGAACATATATCAAATGGATGTAAAAAATGCATTCCTAAATGGAGATCTAAATGAAGAAGTTTACATGGATGCTCCTCCGGGCATGGATGTACCCAAAGGTAAAGTCCTTCGTCTACAAAAAACACTCTATGGCTTAAAGCAAACCCCAAGGCTTGGTATGATCGATTTAACAAAATAATGGTACAAAATGGTTTTATTTCATGCTATACTGACACTGCCTTGTTTGTGAAAAAGTTTGATGCAGGAATTGTAATTTTATTGTTATATGTTGACGATATGTTGATTACAAGTAGTGATATCAAGAGGATCAAAAGTATCAAAAATACACTAAAGAAAGATTTGAGATGTCAGACTTAGGGTATCTGACATATTTTTTAGGCATTGAAGTTGCATATTCTCACAAGGGTTATTTTTTATCACAAACTAAACTTGTGTGCGAAGTTATTGACAGATCCGGCATCACAGACGATAAGGTTTGTGAGACTCCTGAAGTTGTAGGATCCAAAATGAAGAATGATGACGGAGTACCCTTGGATGATCCTACTCCTTACCGGCAACTCGTGGGATCATTAATGTACCTTAGCATTATAAGGCCTGACATCTCACATGCCGTACACACTGCAAGTCAATTTCAACATGCCCCTACATCCGTCTATATGGGCGTTGTTCTCCAAGTTATCAGATACATAAGGGGAACCATAAATAAGGGAGTGTTTCTTTCTTCATCTTCGAAATTAAATTTAATTGCTTATACTGACTCTGATTGAGGAGATGATCCAAATAATCGTCACTCCACCACAGGTTTTTTTATTTTTTTAGGAGAATCATTGGTCTCATGAAGATGCAAGAAACAACAGAAGGTGTCTTTATCATCCACTGAAGCAGAATATCGAGTCATGGCTTCTACAACTATGGAGATTGTCTGGATTCATCAGTTGCAGCAAGACATGGGAATTCAAATCCAAGGACCCACAAAGTTGTGTTGTGATAATAAGAGTGCAATCTATATTGCTAAAAATCACACTTTTCATGAGCGGACAAAGCATATTGAGATGGATTGTCATTATGTTAGAAAAGCATATCTACAAAAAGTCATCGATCTTCCTTATGTGACTTCAGAATATCAGTTGGCAGATTTCTTCACCAAGGCGCTTTGCTCACCCAAATTCAACTTTCTCCTTGGCAAACTTTCGATCATTGCGCCCTAAGTTTGAGGGAGGATGTTAAAATGTATCTCTCTTTTATATATATATTTACATATATCTAAAGAGAGATACATACACACACACACACACACACACACACACATATATATATATATATATATATATATATATTATATGTATATTATATATGTATCCATCTTTAGATACATGTAAATATATATTTCTCTTTCTTCTTGTAAAACCCACAAGGGTATTATAGTCATTTTCCCTCTTTTGCGCATATTCATAATTATGAATATGTTATAATATTTTTTATTTGTTTTCTTTTCTTCTTTTCTTTTCTTTTCTTTTCTTTTCTTTTTCATTTTCTTTTTTCTTTTTATTTTTGCTGACTAAGGTCAACTTGGAGGGGGCTCAACACTAACTGTTGGGCCCCTCCAACGGTTAGAATTCTAACCGTTGGAGGGGCTCCAACAGCTAGTGGAGCCCCTCCAAGGCTCCTTACTTCTTATAAATAGGGGAGATCCCCCTTTGTATTTTTCACTCCATGGAGCTTATGTTCTCCATTCTTCTCA